>NC_136484.1:24704528-24989528 GCF_053919585.1 Euprymna scolopes | reverse complement strand
CTTATACGTGTCAATTTTTTTTTTTTTTTTTTTTATAAAATTAAAATAATTGTGCTCACACATTGCATCAAAGTTAATTAATTATAATTTAATTACTTTGACTTTTAATTAATCTGATTGAGATAAAAATAAGGATTGTCACCCGAGCCTATTTAGTCACTTATGGATTAATGGTATAAAAGATAAAATGCAAACAAATTGCCGAAATATTAAATTGGAGTGATTGCTTTGAGGTGGGCAATGGAACCGACAAGGTTTCGAGATAATCACAAAAATGTATAAATGCAGAATTATTTAAAAAGAAAAACAAAAATGTCTAAAAGTAATTTTTTTTTTTTTTATAAAACTTAGTTTTTTTGCAGCATGATCTACATTGTATGCCCCAGAATTTATTTTTCCACCTTGCCAGTGACGCTTTGTTATATGAGAGTAAAAAAGTAAAGCCTCCTATTTTTTATTTTTTAAACTCAAAAAGTTGACGAGCTATAAAGACTGGCAGTCGTACCATTAAAGTGAAGAACCTTTTATGTTTCAGAATTTATTTTTCTACATAGTCACCACCATTCACTATGCACTCTTGTCAGCCATGTAATGACACATCTCTGCTTCTGATGCATGTCTATGACAGGTGTTGTTTTCATAGTCTCACATCATCAATATCTGCAACAGATAGATGAAGCTTTCAAGTCATGAATGCATAAGTTCAGTCATCATAACAATGCAATTTACAATCCCTCTGACCCACTCAGGCAGAATAAAAATAATAGGAGGCATCACTTTTGAAACACTCCTTATATATTATTATTATTTTATGTACCTATTTTCAGTATTTACTTCGATAAGCCTGATACATAATCAGAGTTAGGGTGTAAATTTTGAAAATATATATGGCAATTAAGCTACACAGAATTTTTTATGTTTCATCCTCGTGAGGATTCATCAGGCTATTGCATGGAATCGATGTTGCTTCATGTTTTAATATATTTGTGTGGTTTGAATTTACTAGTCAACCAATCAGATTCTTTGTTATTAACACACCGATTTGTTATGGCCAATGGGTGTGCGCTTATCAAGTAAGGGTTCACTTGATCTCTACTTCATCTGTTTCTTTGTTCTTTTTGGCAGGAATGGGTTTCTCTTTTCTTTGTGTTTGGAAATGACAGTTTTAATCTAGATGTTTTTCACTTACATTTTATTTTCTACTAGTGTATTTTTTTTTATTTATTTATTTACTTATTATAATTATGATTCTCATTTTTAGATTTTTTGTTATTTCTTTTTTTGTGTGTTGTTATCATAAAGTAAAGTTTATTATGTGTATAAATACATTTGCTATTTCACTCCTGCAGTTTAATAAATTTTGGGGACCTTTAAAGTTTAATATAGCTAATTTCTCATTCAAACAGAGTCTACATGATTATCTCTGTTTCTACATGCACTGACTGGCTATACTATTTTCCACTCCATTATCGGCGATTGTATACTTTCTTGAACTTCCAGTAATGGGTTGCTAATGCTGTTTTTATTTGGTATTTTTCGTTTTTGAATGTACTTCTGTGATTGTAATATCTGCTTTTAAAATCCAAGGAGGTCATTTCTACATAATATTTTTTGTTATTCAGGTTTTTTGTTGGCAAATATTGTGGCCTGGTAACTATGCTTTTAGTTAGGTATTTATTTTGTAACAGACAGAGTGCCAGAGTTTTGCAGTTACAATTTTTTTGCTCATTGCTAGTGTTTTTATTTCTATTATGATTTGTGTCATTCATTACTCTTTCTAGTAATTATATATATATATATATATATATATATATATATATATATATATATATATATATATATATAAATTTTTGTGTTAATTTTGTTATTTTAATTTCATTAATTCCACAAAAACGTTTTTGAGAATAGTGGGAGTCAGAAGTTGCTACACATATATTAATAGTCATCTTCCAACTCCCCCTGTTCTAAAAATATTATAGTAAAACTAATGAAATTCGCCATTATGTCAGCAGAATTCAGCTTCAATGACATTTTATATTGGCAACTAAATGGTGTGTCGATGGGTTCTCTCCAAGGATCGACTTTGGCAAATATTTATGTAGGTTCTCATAAAGAGGGTCTACTATCTTGTTTTCAAAACCTAGACTTTTACTTTTATTACATTGACGACAATTTTTGTTTGACAATGAAATGAAAGCGAACAGTTTTTGTTTTTTTTGCATCCCTTAAGAACCTTCATCCAGCCTTTAAATTTACAATACACAAAGAAGTTAATACTAGTTTTCCATTTTTGGATGTATTAGTTTCCAAAACCTTTTCAAGTTTTTTCACTTCCGTCTATCGTAAACCAATGTTTACTGCTCTTTACACGCATTGGGACACTTTTTGTCCCACAACAAAAATTCAATTCAGACCTTTATGCATAGGGCTCTAATAATTTGTTCACTGGATGACAAAATTAAATTTATTATAAAAACCCTCTGTAGCAATAGCTGCCTTCTAGCCATTGTGGAATCAACAACATAAATAAAGTTTCTAATTTTTGTAAAATTAATGAAGCTACAGTCGACACATATCCTAGGTAATATGACAGATTTGCTAAACGAATGTAACTGACTGCACACATGTTATTTTGAATTGATTCCATGTGTTGTTTTTTACACTAGACTCGCGTTTTCTTTAATTAAAAAAGGTTCAGCTATCTGTGAGTATCTTATAAATAATCATATTTGTATTGACTTGTTCTTCATTCTTAGCAAGTCGCACTAACCTTTTCACTTGAAAATTTTAGAAAGCATTTACATTAAATCTTTGAGACTTTCTCTTTGTAAACAAAAAAAAAAATCTTTTGGAACTTGATGTGGTTTCTATTTGATTCTCTCCCTGCCCTTCCTTCCCTCTTTCTTTTTTGTCCCCTGCCATATTTCCATTTTCATGTTACTTTTTTTAAAATCATTAATGGCTTAACCTCGGTTATCTAGCCTTTTCATTTTTGTAATTTTCTACATTGAATAAAGTTGGTCTGTATATAGTTATTATAAAATTCTGTACCCTCAAAATGATATATATTTTCTCTGAATACTATTATAGCATGTGTTCTTCAGAATTATCTGATCTATTCCCTGCTTCTTTTGTTCCAGCTTGTTTGACTTGTTGGTGTAGTGGTCTCCATCAATTCATTGCTTTGATACCTCATTTTAATACAGCTTCCTATTCCAGTAGTTTCTTTTCGAGAACTGCAAACTTGTGGAACTCTTTTCCTGCTGACTGTTTTCCTCCTACTTACGGCCTTGGTGTTTTTAAGACTAAAGTCAATAAGCATTTCCTGTTGTTGCGATGGTTATCTTTTGTTCTTGTTAACTTTATGCCTTGCCTGGAGCGATTTCATAATTTATGAAATTTCTTACATAATATGGACATATTAAACTTACTTTAACCCAAGTTAAATTTTGTAGTTATATTATAAATTCTGTGACTTAATAAATGTATCTTGCCTACATATATACATACCTACACACATAGTTAAAACATAATGATTAAACATAAGTACATGTACACAAACATTCAGACGCCCATAAATGCACCCATAGGTGTGTGTGTGTATGTATATATATATATATATATACATATAAGGTTGGTGCAAAAATAATGTCGTTTTTGATGTATATATATATATATGAGGTGGGTGTAGTTTGCTTGAAGCATTGTATAGTATGTAGTTAAATGGAATTGTAGAACGCGGTACAATGCAGAAGTAACGGAAAGACACAAGCTGAAGCAGGTGAGAAATTTATTAATTCAACTTATAAATACATGTGTACATATTCATATTTCATATACGCAGTATATTTATATTTGCACAGTGGTCACCTGGGAAAGTCGGTCTGGTGGTATGTCCGTGTAATATAATATTTCGAGAAAGATTTCTTCGTCAGATATTTACTTGACTTTGACAAACGTGTAGTTGTAAGCAGTGACTACGTTTATATATATATAAAAACAACATTGTTTTTGCACCAACATAATATGTGTGTGTGTGTGTGTATATATATATATATATATATATATATAATTTTTTTTTTTTTTTACACAGTGATCACCACTTATCAAGGCCCGGAAGCCACTCAGGGATAAGGGTTATTGCAAGTACATTAAGTTAGTGAGGAGATTTGCTGAAGTGTTTACTTAAGGGGGCGGTTCATTAGGAATTTGTTAACATTGAACTTGAAGACATCCAAGTTGTAGTCCAGAGGGAAGCAGGCAGACGGAACAGAGTTCCACAGGCGTGCAGTTCTAAGAAAGAAGCTTTGTTCATGGAATCCACGTTTTGATTTAGGCACAGATATAGAGTGGGGGAAATTTTTCACAGTGGATTCAGCTAGACGGGTGTTTTTCGTGAAAGATTGGCGAGGGGGGACCAGAGATTGGAGTTCAGACGAGCATCTGTCATGGAAATAACGATAAAACAAGGACAGGCTCGCAACGTCTCTTCTGTGGGAGAGAGGTTGCAGGGTAGAGAAAAGGGCATCCCCCACTAAGCCACGAAGTCTATTTTGTACTCTGTCAAGGCATATAGAACTATGTACTTACTATACAAAAATAACCTGCATATACATACAAATATATTCTACATAAAGCTGCAAAATACATATACACACATACATATGTGCATAACATAGGCACAAAATGGTGCACCAACATCATAGCAACACAAACCAAAACTTGCCAAACATTTTGAACAAGACTGTCTTACAAATGAGACAGAATCAAAAAACAAGTCTGCTACGGAAATAGCTTAAAAGAGTAAACAAAATTACGGTAAGAGCTTCCATTGCAAAAAACTGGAAGAACTGGCCTACCAACAGCGTGCCAAGTATTTTCTAGATAAATTCACCCAGGACTATGTAGATAAAGAAGGTTCTATAGATTGGCTGAAAAGAGGATCGCTCTAGTATGATCAGGAGAGGATTATGATGACTGGATAAGATCAAGGCTTGATGACCAATGCTTTTAAGAAGATGAGTGGTCTCAGCAATGACAATAAGTGTAAAGTCTATCACACAGAAGTGTGAGCCACCTGACATCCAGATGTAAGGTTCTGCTGGGGGATACTTACTATACGACGTGACACAATGGAGTGTGTAAATATCTCCACTGAACAATCTGTAAAAATGTTGAATATCTAATGCAGCAGCAAGTCTTAGGAATATATACCAAAAAGGAACAGTTGGAAATAAGTCATATACCATTTCTACAGCTACATACCTAGAAAATGGAGCTATAAAATGTGACACATGGGACAAGAAGGAGAAAGAAGCAACCTTAGTAGAAGTTAGTGTCTCAAATGATGCCGGGTTAAACAGAGTTGATGGGAAAAGAAAACGAAATATCAACGTGTTATGTACGACATGAAAAGAAACTGGAATCTTAGGAAGATCTCTAACATTCTAGTAATTATAGGAGCAACTGGACTCGTTATAAAGAATTTAAAAAATACTTGGCAAATATACTTTGTGAACCAAGTGCAAGAGAAAGATTCAAACAATTGCAATTGAAAGGATGGTCAGGATCTTAAAAAGATCCCTTGATTGGAATATCTGAGTTAAGGAGTGAATGTTTGGCATTTGGTAGGATGCCCCATTCCCAGCTAAAACAAACTGATAAGAAAATTAAAAAAAAAAAAAAAAAGAATTGAATTTCCTATCAGACATCATTTTTGAGTGTCTTCGGTTTCTTTGTACAAAGGTTTGTCAAAACATGATGACAGGAAGATACTTCACTCTACAAATAAACCATGACCAAATATTCAAAATAACATCGTAGTCAAAGCCAAAATATTATCCCCTATATACTGATTCATATAAGAAATGGTGCACCTTCTCCTAGTGATGTTACCTCAAGTAATTGGAGTTGGATACTCCATTAAACTAGATGAATTCTTGTCCTGGAATCCAAAAAATATTCAGGAAACACCCTATTAAAGATGAGCTATAACATAATTAAATGATCAATTATCAATTCGAGAGAGGAAAATTAATGTACTTAACTTCTTTACGAAGTCAACTGTGAGAGGTTGAGGAGAGTCTTTATTGGATATGCAGATATATATTTCATATAGAAATCAATTGTTAGACTCAGAAAGGGGCCTCTTGATTACTGAGAACTTACCGATGTAAAAGGAAAAAAAAAAAAAGAATACAAATTTCATGTATGTAAATAATAAAAATAACTATACATATAACAACGCATGCAAATACCATAAAAATTAATCCATAAATATTTTAAAATGTGAAGAATTTGAAGCGTATTCTTTTTTTTTACCAAAATGTGTGAGTTTGGCATTAACTGACCAGAAAGATTCATAAAGCCATAAAACAAAACAACCAAACCAAATCAAAATGACGGCCACTAAAATGATCTGGACCCCCCCCCCCCAAAAAAAAAAAAAACAAAACAAAAAAAACAAAAAACAATCAGTTTTAGAATTGCTAATTCATTAAATATTAAAGAAAAATCAAATTTCCAAATAAAGTTTAAAAGTTCAGATGAATGAGATAATTCCTTGATCTTTTGTGATTAAAAAACAAACAAACAAAACAGGTTGTTTTTTATGGATGGGGGTGATTTGTTTACATTTAAAATTGCAAAGGTTATCTTAGTTAAACGTCCATCTGTGATGAATGAACATTTTTTAATCCAAGTTTCTAATGCAGGTAATATTGTTTCGAATATTTTCCGATATTTATGCCTTCTATTTGAATGACCTTGTGATATTTAGTGATTTTAATGTCATTTTCTCATTTAACTCTCTCTAAAAGGATATTATTATGATATTGTTATTTGCACGTTAAATGTGATCATCCAAGTGTCATTGTTTTCAATTTTATTTAAATGTTCTGTTTATGTTGTAATTTATCAATCTTTTTTTTTTTTTGTGGAGGTTCACTTAAAGTTAGATTTAAAAACAAAAATCTTTGTTTGGATCTTTCATGGTATAACTGATTTCAATAATGAAATGTAACAACAACAACAACAACAACAAAAACAACAACAAACATTATAAAAACAAAAAATCACAGGAAATCATAGATAAAAAGATAAAAAAAAAAAATTGCAAACATTTTATTTAAATGAAAGAAAAAAAAAAAGAAAAGAAAAAAAACTTAAATAACGAAAATGGTTGACTTTGCTGAAAATCCACTTTAGAAACTTTGTAAGAAATAAAAATCCTTCCATGATTGAAATGACAATCTGCTTCCTTTTATATTTAAAAAAAAAAAAAACAAACAAAAAAAAAAAACATCCAATCCCAATTCCTTTGGAGGAAAAAAAGACTATTTTATTTTATTCTCTATACTCTAAATTTCTAATTAATTAAATGAATAGGAGTGGTATATGTGCGTATATATGAAGGAATAATGTATGTTAGCATGTATGTATGCATTAATGTAAATGTATATGATTTTTTGTTTGTGTGTATAACACTCTTCAAATGTATATGAACATATATCTAATAAATGTATATTCACCTATGTAGATGTGTATGTATTTAAATCCTATGCTTCAAATATATGTTGAGTGTTTGAGTGACCTAATGGATACCATTGCAGACTATGAAATTGACCATAGCAAGTTCAAATCCTATCAGATCTACTGTGTTAACATGTGCTAATTCTATGTTTTTATTAATTTTTAACTAATAGGTCATCACTTATCAAGGTTAAATGGATTCGAGGATAACGTTTAATGAGATTGATTGACAGTTGAAAGACAAAAATATTATGAGAGGATTGAAATTGTTGAATGGAATCAAAAGTTTTCTTATTTATGGGAATGGTTTGTGGCAAGTACCTGGTGCATTCAATAAGTTTCCAGACTTTTTGTCGTAGACTCTTAAAAATTTGGTATGTTATTGCTATGCATCTGAGAGATGACTGACCTATGTCTATGATTGCAGGTTCAAATGAACAGCTACAGTAGGAATTGGAATCCATCCTACTAAAGCCTGATTGTCACAGCTGGTGAATTCCAAAAATACAGTCTGGATATGAGGACACTTTAGAAGAACGATATGTAATGAAATTCTGTTTTAAACTTGGAAAAAATGCCACAAAAACGTATGGAATGCTTCAGACTGCTTTTGAACAATCTTGCTTGAATCGAGCATCAGTTTTTGAGTGGCTTAAGAGATTCAAGGAAGGCAGAGAGTCTTTGAGGGATGATAAGAGGTGTGGGTGAAGTAAGAAAGTCAGAATACCAGAGTTAATTGGCCAAATAAAGATTTTCATGAATAAGGACCGTTGTGTGCCTTTAGAGACAATAAGTGCACAGTTTGATATCAGTGTGGCAACTGTGCACACAATTATTTGTGAGGAATTGAAGATGCGAAAGATTTACATGAAGTGTGTCAAGATGGGCATCAACACAGTTCTTCACCCTCCCTATAGTCTGGACCTTGCTCCCTGTGACTTTTGGTTATTATCTAAGCTCAAGGAAAACCTTATGCGACAACTGAGGAGATGAAAGAGGCTGTGATGAGGGTGATTGATACGCTCACACAAGAGGACTTTCATGAGGCCTTCCAGAAGTTGTTGGAATGGTACAACAAGTGCATTGCAGCCGAGATTTCTTCGAAGGGTACCAAAGTTTCGTGTATGTGCCCATACGAAAAAAGTTTGAAAACTTATTAAAGGCACCTTATATTTACTGACGAGTATGAAATCTGCAAGGAAGTAGTCCTACTGTAATGAGTTCCATAGATGGAGCTCTTGCAAAGAAACTCTGTTCATGAAAATTCTGCTTGCTGCTTGGCACACTTAAGAGAAAGGAAAAAATTTTTTTTTGCTGTGATAGAAAACGAGTTTTTGTTGTGAATGTCTTACGAGGAAGCACCAGAGATTGGAATTGAGGACATTCCACAGAAATAACGATAGTGAGAAACTAGCAGCGACTTTTTTTGTGAAAAAAGGAATTGCAAGGTACAAAAGAGAGTTGATTTTGTATTTTGTTGAGAAAGATATGAAGTAAAAAAACAATTTCATTCCTCTAGCTATGCGTAAAAATAACAACTTGTGTTCAATCTATTGTTTCCAATAGGCATTGGGTTCGCTCAGACTTGAAATTCTTTGAATTTTAATTTTTACCTTGGAAAGGTCTTATTTCTATTATTACCTTGAAAAATCCTTGAAAATATGGAAAATGTCTTGAAAGGGCCTTGAAAATTGTATTTTTTATGTCCAGTAAAAATTTGTGCTGAAATATTAAAAATAAAATCCAAATAAATACTATTAAATTTTTTTTTTAATTATTAATAAAAAAAATGCCATTAAAAATTTTTAAAAATAGTAAAATCGAAATACATTGTTCTGAAATTGCATAGTATCGTGGATGCAAGAATTACGTCCTTTTATCACAAAACTAAATTGGGTAGTTTCAGGATAAGGGGACGTTACTATATTTTTTCGGTCTGGCCGACCTAGTTTTCGATTATCAGAAATTTTTTTTCTCGCATTTTTTTTTCCGGGGGTGGGACGGGGGGGGGCATTCAAATCTCCCTCTATTTTTATTCTCATTTATAATTTATTTTCGGGGGGGGGCGGGGGGAAGAGCATAAAGGTGGTGATGGAGGTGGAGCAGTGGTGGCCCGCCATGAATAAAAGTGACCCCCCCTCTCTAAAATAATACTTTCCTTGTGCGAGCAGGACTCTCCAATGGTGACCCCCCCCCTTCCTGCCTGGAGAATGCCTTGAAAAACTTTGAAAAGTCCTTGAAAATGGACATTGAAAATCTGCACGCACCCTGTTGACATAAAATAGTAATAAAAAAAAAATAAATCAAAATGGTTGAAATGCCATAAAACAAACCGAAAATACGTTAATAGTTGTTTGAATCTTATTTGGCTTCTTCGTAATTTTGATTAAATATATTGTTCCATTCTATTTTGTATTTTACTTTTTATTGTTTTGTTTTCCGTTCCCTCGTTTCATTGGAATTCTACTTTTCTTACTTGCATATTCTGATATACTTGAAGTCTGGCATAAAGCTACATGCTTTTGAGGTTCCACTTGGAACATTCTGTCATTACCTCGAAGATCATCAGATTCTGTAAAAATGAGATAACTATAAATATTGATAACACCCATATACAGAGTGTCCAAAAAGTCACTGAAGGGTTTCGAACTTAGATTCTTTATTTTTGATTATATCTTTATGTAATTTAAACACAATCTAAGACATTGAGAAGTTGTTTTTTTTTAATTTCAAAATTCAAACAATCTTTATTTATGAAAAACAATGTCTTTTAAATGTTACCCATTTTCAGCTTTGCATATTTGTACTCTTTCCGAAACATTTATGACAGATTGCAGAATCTCTGGATTTTGATTTAACTCATTTCATTCCGCGAAATGGCAGGCCTCGAAACGTCAGACCTCAAACCTAAGAATTGAAGGAAAGCATCAGGAACGAAATAAGGGAGTGAAATCGCAATCCAGAGATTCTACAATCTGTCATAATGTTTTGGAAAGAGCACAAATATGCAAAGACATTATTTTTCATAAATAAAGATTATTTGTATTTTTTTTTTTTATAGAATTTTTCGCAATGTCTTAGTCAGATTGTGTTAAAATTACAGAAACATATCAAAAATAAAAAATCTATTTAAGTTCTAAGCTCCTCAGTGACTTTTTGGACACCCTGTATTTTTTTGGTATTATGTTTTTTATTTTATTTTATTTTATTTTAGCAGAAATTGTACAACATTTTTTCATTTTACAAAATTAAAACCAAAATATTCTTGACTATGAATAATTTAATATTTTAAGGTTAAAATTTTCTTCCTTTTGTTTATGTGTTTTGCACTTGGGTCTTATGATCATACATCCAATACTTTACTCTCCTCTTCTCTTTTCTTTCTTGACAGAATTTTAACCTTGTTGTGGCATTTTACTTTCTTGTTGCTCTCCTTTTATTGCTTTTTCCCCTTTCGATCTGTTTTAAACGTTTGTGACATACAACTTTTTCAGCTGTGTTATAGAGGCTTTTCTCAGTAATTTTATTCATTGTAGCAACCCTAGTGCATAAGTGTACCCTCTCACACACACACACTAATACCATTTTCACTTTTATTATGGGGGAAAAGTCATAAAGTCATTAGTTTTATAGCCTTATAAATTTCTTCATGGATTTTTTTTCCTTCATGTAAGATGCGTGTTTATTCTTTTAATAAAAAATTATATACTTTTATTTTATTTATTTATTTTTTTTTACTTGGGAGTCACCACTTATCAAGACCCAAAGGCCACTCGAGGATAAAAGTTAATGAATGTAAGGTGGTAGTGTAGTGATATTTATGAAGACGGCTTAACAGGAACTTGTTTACATTGGATTTGAAAGCTACCATGTTGTATTCAACTGGGAACTAGGTCAGCGGAACAGTGTTCCAAAGACGGGCAGTTCTGGGAAAAAAGCTTTATTCATGGAATCTGCGTTTAGACAGACATTCTTTCTCTTACAGACACTGATATATATATATCATTCCTAACTTTAAAAAAAAATATTTATTTGTTAATAATAATTATATATACAAATTTTGAGTTCTATTAAAATTTCTGAGTGCCAGTAATATATATGGGTTTGGTAAAATTCTGCACTATTAAACTTAGCATTATGGAATATGTATTTGAGGTAACTAGGTACATTATCACTTTTTTTTTTAAACTTTAGGGGATTATCATCGAAACCAGACCTTAGTCTCACAAAGAAAGAGAAAAATAAACATGAAAATTTAAAATCAATTCTATCTTTATTGCTTACTCTACTAGTATAAATTTTATTTTATTTTATTTTTTTATATGCTTTGAGTGTAATACTTTGCTAATGTGGGAAGAATGAGTTATTGTAGGAATGTTTTGCAATTAAGTATCATTTTGACATATCAACCAGTATCATATTAGACAACGTAAACTTAGTCTAATAATTAATATATAAAACAATTAGATAAAAAGTCATTCTCCTTTTTATGTAAAAATGCAATAAAGGGAAGAAATTTCCTTTAAGAATGAACAAATAAAATGAACTTTAAGCTGCAAAATTGTATACCTATACAAGGTGGAACAATAAATTTGTCACCCTAAAGAAAACAATACTACAGCTTTATTTTAAAACTTTTATTGAAAAATCAATTCAAGTAACTTGATTATGTAGTAGAGCTGGCATTTATTCAATCTAGCTACCTTCAGCTTTAATCATCGCCTCAATACGGGTCTGGAACTGGGAACATGTCTTTTCCACAAATGCCAGTGGGAGCTCGGCGAATACTTGGGAGATGGCAGTGATTAGGCTGGCTTTGGTCTTGTGGGAGGTCATGTTGGTGATGTTCTCAATGTATGACCAAAGTAGTAGTCCAGCAGGTTCAGGTGGGGGGGGGGGGGAGGAAGTGAGAGAAGAGTACAAAGTTGTAGTACTCCTTCTTAAGCCAAGCCTGGGTTTTTTTGGAACTGTGAACCTGCACTGAGTCCTGCTGACATACTCAGGGTCTGCCAGCGGCCACCTGATTGCACCAGGAGATCTTCACACGCTTCAGCACATCCAAGTCCACTTTGGTGTTAACTTTCAAGCCGACTTCAAAGAGGTAAGGTAGCATGATGTGGCTCTCACTTGAAACCAAAGACCATAACCGTGGCAGGAAACTTTGTTTTCATCATCCTTGGCACGTCCCTGCTATTTGTGGTGCTGATGAATCGCCCCCTTAAGTAGACACTTTTATTAAATCCCCACACTAACGTACTGTACATGCAATAACCCTTATCCCTGAGTGGCTTCCGAGCCTTGATAAGTGGTGATCACCTTGTAAAAAAATAATATATATATATATATATATATATATATATATATATAGTACTGATTTAAAAAATTAGATAAAATACATGACTTGAATCGAAACCAAAACATTTAGCGCTCCAGCCATGTTCCCTACCGTTTGAGCTAACCTGACACATAGATAAGAAAATAATGCAATTCAACTACTTTAAGCTATGATTAGTTTTGTGCATGTGCAAACTAATAGGAATGTCGGCAAGTTGAAATACACATTTGCCAACATTCCCTAGGCTGGGAGTAGTTCAGTCACCCTGACAAGTCAGCTTAACAATAACCTGAACTTTGTCGATCTCATTTTATTATGAAGTAGTCACAGAGTTGAGGTTTTCGGTTCATTTTTACTTTTCAAAATACAATTCAGTCAATTACGCATTTATTTTTTAAACAGTGTCTAATAAATTCATATACTGTACTATAAGTCTACTATAATTTGGTTTTACTTTCATTAATATATATATATAAAATCAAGAAATAAAAATTAAGTTTACAGGACAAAAGCTTATGTAAACGTAAAGTAAATATTAATATTTAAATAGTAATCCCCCCCCCCAAAAAAAAGAAGCTCAATACAACCAAGATAGGAAATAGAGCTCGTTATAAAAGAACACAAATCTTCAAGACTATGGAATTCTTTTTTGCCCTGCATTAATCAATGAATGAAATCCATGCTTGAAACTTATGTTTGAATGTTTGTATTGTTTTTTGATAAAAAAATTCTTTTTTAAAGACCCTGGACTTGATTTTATGTGATGTGAAAAAATTCACGCCCATCGTAGACAATGTGTATAAAAATACTATCGCAGCCCAAGGGTTAATGTCGTATCCTGGGGTTCTACTGTATTTCAAATTACTCAGTAATACAACATTGTTTTAATTGATCTATCGATGTCTTAACTTTTTATTGATTGCTTTGATAACCAATTTTTAATGGGAAATTCATTTTTCATTTTAATGCAAACTAAAATTCTCCTAACTTGAGCATCGAAAAGACAATATAAAAAAACCCTTTTGTTTTTTTCCTAATTGATAAAATGTGACGATGTTCGTACACAGTAAATTTCCTCAGCATTTAAATATATCAAATAACATCATGACAATCAGCTTTTCGTTGTTTTTTTTACCAAATTACCAAAATGTCAAATGAAAATTATTTCTTTGTTTGTAAAGATTACAGCTTCATTAATTGCTGCCAGTATATGTAATGGTTTTATTTACACAAATATCTGGCTACATGTCATGACGCATTAAAGCAAAATGCCTAATCATGCCGGATTTATGAGAGCTCCAGTTGAACGTGTCATGACGTGTAGCCATTAATTTATGCAAATGAAACGATTATATAAATAATTGTATTTATTATTAAGCACTATTATATAAATGCAGTAAAGATTCTCTGGATTTTAATTTGTATCTTGATGTGTGTGTGTGTGTGTGTGTAGACATAGAACATGAATCGATAAAAATGATATGAGAATGATACGATGGATGTGTGCCATAAAGGCAGGTTTAATTTTGATGATCTCTGAGGGAAGTTGATTCTGGACAGTATAAGTGTGCAGAACAGAGGACTTAAGTGGTATTGCCATATTGAAAAAAGAAAAATGAATGCGAGGTTTTGGGCTGATTATTAAATGTAGAACAGTTAAGGTAGCAGGTTCAGTTCAGAAGAAGTGATAAAAATATACGAGGAAAAGAGAACTAAAGAAAACATTGAAAAAGATAGGTTAGTTTGGTAGCCATGCACGCATGTACAATGGATGTTAACCGAAATATGAGATCGCTCTCTCTCTCTCTCTCTCTCTCTCTCTCTCTCTCTATATATATATATATATATATATATATATATATATATATATAATATAATATAAATCTCACCTGTCTGTTTAAATGTATGTATGCATGTTTGTATGTCGTCCTAAAACTTTCGACAGAGGCACGGATTTTCACAAGATCGGTATTGTTTTGAAGCGCGACCCTTCAGACAACAAATATTGGAAAATTGGCTAAAAACATTAATTCCTTCACCCTCAACTGGGCACTTTTCTATAAGGAGGGGTCGCTTCTGTCGCCGATATTTTCAAAAGTCATCCCCTCTTTTTGATTGATTAGCCTTAATTTAAACCTTCGTCACTTCCAGTTTGGCGATGGGCGCAACAGCAAAGACGTCACGTTTTTTTTTTTTTTTTTTTCCACATTTTTTTCCTCATTCGCTGAACGGGTTTGAGCCTGCCTGCCTACTACCAACGCCAGGCACTCAGGCTAGTATATATATATATATATATATATATATATATATATATATATAAGAGGAACTTTATCTGTGTGTGTGTGTGTTTGTTCCCTATGGATTCCAAAACGGCTGGGGTGATTTTTTTTTTTTTTAAATTTGTAACAAAACGAAGGTACTTGATGTGTCTAAGAATGTTCTTACGTAGGTTTTGTATCAGAAAAATTCTAATAAGTATTGAAAATCGATAATTTAAACAATCCTGTAAAAGAAAGTTTGATTTTAACCAGAGTTAACACTTTTATATAACACTAGCGGGGGTACCCGGCATTGCCCGGGTGTTTGGAGGTGTGTGTGCTCTTAAATAAAAAAGAAACCGGGGGGGGGGGGTAGGATCGAACCCGGAGCCCTGAGGCGAAGTTTGAAAATAAAATTTGAAAAAAACATGAACCGTTTGGGCAACCAGAATGAGTTACTGAAAGATTTTTGAATTTATTTAAGTAAGAACCAAATTGACAGGTGCCCGCACAGAAGTCGTAGAGCGTTACGTCGTCGACGACAACAACGACGTAAGCAATAGCTATTCAGCAAATGAGGTCAATGACCAGGTTTGTTTGTTATAAGCGAAGTAAAAAAAAGAAAACATAAAAACGAACGTTAAAACTTAAGCGAGGGGAGGAATCAAAACATCGAAAAAAAACACAAAAAAAAATAACGTAAGGCAAACGAACGATGTTAAATGTAAAAATCGAAAAAAGAAAACAGAAAAACAAACACGCAAAAAATGGCTTAAATAAGCCTGTTTCGATATTAAAATTTAAAAAATCGGTGGGTATCCGGGTGTTTTTGGGTGTGTGTCGGGGTTGGATAAGCAAAGTAAAAAAAGAAAAAAACAGAAAAACGAAAGTTACGTGAAAAATGGCTTAAATAACACTGGTTCAATATTTAAATTTAAAAAATCGAAAAAAAAAAGACATCTCACACCACGATTTGAACCCAAAACATTTAGATAATGACCCAACACGCTAACCAACTAACCTACACGACGTACATGAAATTTAGTCAACTTCAACTATTTAAAGTAAATCAGGTCATGACGTCATCCGACGCATGCGTAGAACCGGTCGTCATCACAAGAAGACCGTTTTTGTTGCCCCCCCCCCGTCGAAAATTGTCGATTTCGGGATGAAAAAATGAACGTTTTTGGCCAATTTTTCAATATTTTTCGGGCGAAGGATGGGGCTTCAATATGATACCGAGTTTGTGAATTTTCATTGTGTCTGTCGAAAGTTTTTAGCGGACACACATACAAACATACACACATTTTCGCTTTTATATATATATATATATATATATATATATATATATATAGAGAGAGAGAGAGAGAGATATAGATAACATCACAAATGCATTTGAGAAGTTATATCACCGCACAAGCAGAAGGGCCCAGCATATAAAATCAACTATAGATTCTTTTATAAGACAAGTTCGAAATGAATGTTTCATTTTAGAGCACAATTAATCCATGATATTTTACTTTTGTACGTATGACTTTAATTCAAGTAATTATGTGAAAATAATTTCATAAAATCAAACAGTAGGCTTTTTGATAAGATGGGGGTGTTCGAAATTAATGTCTAGAGCACAATTGAACCATCATACTTTACTTTTGTATTTTGAACTTTAAGTCAAGCCATTATTTAAAGATAATTTTATAAAATCAACAGAATATTCTCTACAGTGCAATGTAGACTAAAATATATTGTGGACCAAGTCACTGCAGGGAGGCATGTGAAGCTTTCTCCCAGTACACTGTGGGGGATCTCCCAAACTAAAGCAGGAAATAAGTCCATTTGATTGAAAAATTTCAATAATATATATGATTTTAATAATAATAATAAAAGTATGAAAGGATGGAACATTTGTTGATCCTCATTCAATCTTTGACAATGTCGGATCTCCCTGTTAGTATGTATATATATATGTGTATATATATATATATATATATATATATATATATATATATATATATATATATTAGTGGTGGGACGATGAATCGGAATCGTTAATCGTAAGAATCGTGTATTTTGGGAGGTATCGGAATCGTATCGTTAAAAAATACCTTAATTTTCCGATTCCTTCATTACGATTCTTTTAGTCTGATGTTGAAAAAAAGAAAAAAAAATCCTGATATTTCTAACCGCAAGAGAGAAATAAAAAGAAACCAAAGAAATTCATTATTAACAGGGCAATGCTTAGTGCCCCTCCCTTACAAGGTTCATTCATTCAGATCTATTGTAATCAAAACTACAAAAGAGTTAACTTGAAAAGAAGTATGCAGGGCTCTACATTGCGAGTAAAAATAAAAAAAAACGCTTATCTTTTTAGCGATTGTTTTTTTTTTACTGACAAATCTTCTAATACTGAATGAAAATGCTTTTTCAACTTATATTTTCTTAAAATAAAACGAGCAAAGTCAAATTATTTAAACAGTAAAAGGTTTAATAGAACAATATACTTTTTTTCTCTTTTTTTAAAAGAAGGCTTTCGAAAGAAATATCTCTAAAATGAAATTGATCACGTATTATTTCGCAAAGTTTTGACAGTAGTCGGTTTCTTTTGAAGTTTCAAAAAAATCGACCCCATACCTATCTCTTCCAAACCTAAAGTTATTAAATAACCCCTTCGTTAATTTAAGGGTAATTAATTCAATTCAGTCAAGTTTTTTTTTTTTTTAATTTCATTGAAATAAAATCCATTATTTTTTTTTTCTCCATAAAGATAAAACCCTGAATTTGATTATATTAAATGCAGAATAATATAATCTTTTTTCTAGAATTTTAAATTGAAAATTAAAAGTGTTTTGTGCAGTTCTTTGCCGAACGAAAAAGAAATTAATATATATATTTTTAAAAGGTTTTGTAATCAGTTAATTTTTATGTCATTTACGATTAATTAAATAATTTCATTTTAAAAAGTATTTATAAATAGAATTTTACTAAGGACTTATAGTTGGGTTTGTATTACTGTACACATAGATTCGAAAAAGTTGTCAAAAAACAAATATATAACAAATAAATGTTATCAAAGGCAAGATAAGTTATTTTTCTACCTAACTGGATATATTTTTCGGGTTTTTATTCAATGTAACATGTTTATTCAGCTCGAAAAGCATACAGTGTTTACCGATGTATTGGAAAATTCAAAATGGCGCCCGACACTCTCTTTAACACGGTAAGTTTGGGAAAAGATGT
Organism: Euprymna scolopes; assembly: GCF_053919585.1. Taxonomy (NCBI): domain Eukaryota; kingdom Metazoa; phylum Mollusca; class Cephalopoda; order Sepiida; family Sepiolidae; genus Euprymna; species Euprymna scolopes. The sequence continues at coordinate 24,971,168 of NC_136484.1, read as the reverse complement.
TATAAATAAAAAACTATACAAAATACTGCTAGAAACTCGCTCAATGTATGTTACCGTGACATATTTTGATATATATTCGGTGTTTTTTTTTAAAATAGTATTTTGTCTAGTTTATTATTTATAACACCTTTTCCCGAACTTACCATGTTAAAGAGAGTGTCGGGCGCCATTTTGAATTTTCCAATACATCGGTAAACACTATGTTTTTCGAGCTGAATAAACATGTTACATTGAATAAAAACAAAAAAATGTATCCAGTTTGGTAGAAAAGTAACTTATCTTGCCTTTGATAATATTTGTTTGTTATATATTTGTTTTTTGACAACTTTTTCGAATCTATGTATACAGTAATACAAACCCGGTTATTTTGTATCTACGGCGCCATGTCACGTGGTATATTGTTTTTTTTTTTTCATTACGCACGTTCATTTATAAATTATTAAATTAAATATTTATCTTTTTTATATTTAATTAGTATATATTTTCTTTCTCTTCCGCTATATTTTTTTTATTTAATTCATTAAATCTGTTAATTATGAGGACCAAAATAATGAATCGTGTGTATTTATTCTCTAATTTTCTTGTTTTTGTTCTGTTATATAAATTCTATTTTATTTGTTTTTTCTCTGAAGGATAAATTCTATTTTCTTTGAGTTTTTTTTTTCTGTATTCCAATTAAGTAAAATAAATTTTCTCTAAAATAAATTTTGCTAATTTTTCCGTTTAGTTTGCTGTATAATAATTTTATTTAATCCAAAACACGACGGTGTAGACATAAAATATCTCTTCCAAAGTTAGGGAACATATTTGGGAACTACCGAACATAAGTATAAAACTACCTGGTATATTTCAAAACAATAATTCCCTAGGAATCGGAATCGGAATCGTACTTGGTATCGGAATCGTTAATCAATATTTTCCTGGAATCGGAATCGGAATCATATAAAAATTAGGAATCGTCCCAACACTAATATATATATATATATATATATATATATATATATATATATATATATATATATATATAAAAGTGAACGTGTCTGTGTGTGTCTGTGTACATTTTCCTACACAATAACTCTGTCAATTTAAAGTCTACAGACTCGAAATTTGATATACAGGGTCCTGAGATTTGGGAAAATCTTTGTAATCCGTTTTCGGCCAAAGATTTGGCTGTTAAGGGGTCAAAGTTCAATGATTTGACCTTTCAGAACTCTACCAAACTCCTGTGCCAATTTTGGGTCTAAATGCTTGAAATTGTAGATATAGGTTCCTTGGACATGGATCTAACTTAATAATTTGATTTGAGCTCAGAACAGTAAATGTTAAGGGGTCAAAGTTAAGAAAATTGACCGCTTTTTCTTTTTTTACTCAATATACACCTCCAAACACCTGGGCAACACCGGGCTGAAATGCTAGTATATATATATATATATATATATATATATATATATATACACACACACACACACGCTGAGTGAATATAAAATGTATATTTTTAAACATATATATTCCTTATAAAATAATCAAAATTGTCACAAATAATAAACTCAATGAAGGTGTATTATTGCCTTCAGAGCATATATACTATATATTGCATTTCAGTTACCATAAAAACGTTAATATACAATGATGATTTTTATTTTTTTTTATACTTATTTATTATTGCCTATATTTAAATATAGACAATTTTTTTTTCATAAGCATTACACATGTTTCATTGGGTATATAACCAATGTTGCCATCACACAAATCGCCATAGGCAGATAAATAGACACATAAGTGGGTAAAATGTTAAAAAAAAATTGCTTCAAGGAAGGAAAAACATTTATTTCAGAAATTTAAAAAAAAACTAATGCAATTCTCTATCTGTATAAAAGCCAAGTACGTCCAAGGATGGAGTACTGCTGCCACATCTGGGCAGGAGCTGCTAAAAACAGCCTATCCTGCCTTGACAGAGTACAAAATAGACTTTGTGGTTTAGTGGGGGATGCCCTTTTCTCTTCCCTGCAACCTCTCTCCCGCAGAAGAGATGCTGCAAGCCTGTCTTTGTTTTATCGTTATTTCCATGGCAGGTGCTCGTCTGAGCTCCAATCCCCCGTCCCCCCTCGCCAATCTTTCACGAGAAACACCCATCTGGCTGAAACTACTGTCAATAATTTCCCCCACTTTTTATCTGTGCCTAAATCCAAACGTAGATTCCATGAGCAAAGCTTCTTTCTTAGAACTGCACGCCAGTGGAACTCTCTGCTGCTTGCCTGTTTCCCACCTGACTACAACTTGGGCGTCTTCAAGTCCAACATAAACAAACTCCTGATAAACCGCCCCCTTAAGTAAGACACTATCACTCCCCCCAATACTAATGATTACTACAATACTCTCTCATTGATTACTGTACATGCAATAACCCTTATCCCTGAGTGGCCTTCGGGCCTTGATAAGTGCTGCCCCCCATGTAAAAAAAAAAAAAAAAAGAATCTAAGAAATGATAGTTAAAGAAAGATATCTCCTCAAAACAATTGAAAATGGCACTGCGTAATTAAAAGAAAATTAGAGTTTGACACTTGAAATAAGTTTATGGAGTTGAAAATAAAAGGGCAACATGTAGTTTTTGTTTTCTTATCTGTATATCTATAAAAGTGAGAATGCGTGTGTGTGATGACACTTCTCAACCTATATACTCAACAAATTTTTGATCTACAGATTTGAAATTTGGTATATAAAGCGTTCAGATATGTGGAAAACTTTTTTATCGGTTTTCATCCGGAAAAAAGGGCTGCTAAGGGGTAAAAATTGGCCACCAGATTTTTATCTGTTTTCAACTGTTTAACAACTGCGCATGCGTGATCGTGAAATATGACAACTACTTTAGGTTGAGCGTGAGTTGGTTTGAAAACACTCTTTAAAAGTCATGTCCAGCTGGTACAAGGGTTATTGTACTGGACTTGCTGTCTTTAGGTCCTGGTTTTGATCTCAGCTAGAGTATTTTTTTTTTTTTTTTTTTTTTTTTACTTACAAGAAGTGAACTGTTTAGAAAAAAATACATAATACTCGCATGCACATGTCTCAGTTTCTGTATTAAGTAAAATATAATATTTATGTATATTTTACGACCTGGCAACTCTGGGTAGCCTGCTAGTTGTAAATAAAATTGTACATTTAAAATAAAAATAATTTTTTTTTTATATTGGATGAATGAATAAAAACACTTAATTATGTTCATTTGAACTTGAACTTTGTTTTGTGGCTTCTAGTTTAATACTCAGCCAAAAAGCTATTATTTCTCATATATTTATATTTATATGAATTGGTGCATGTTTGTGCTGTTTTAGATAAGTATCTATCCAAATTAGATGTAAGTAATTATTTTTCTGGAATCTACACATTCTCTTTAGCAGGTCACCCTTCCCTGTTGATTGCAGTTGCTATCATAATCGGTTTATTAGGACTTGTTTATGTGACTTATTGCACTTAACCGAAGCTGGGAAAGTTGTGTAGCCAATCCCTATGGTTGGATTAAACACCTTATCCAAATAAGGGAGGGAGCTTAGAGACAAACAAACAAATGCAATTCTGTGATTCCCTTTGTGATCTTTATCCCATCAAATTCATTACCGGAAAATTGTTACTGGTGTGGTTGTCACAGATTCCAGGGATAGAGATCTTTGTCTACATATTCTTTTACCAAGACGAAACAACTTCGAAGAATTCTGATTGAACGATAACATTCACTTTTTTTTTCGCAACATGGTCGCCTGTGGTTATAAACAACAAAAGGGAAGAGTTAAAAGTCTGTTTTAATGTATTCCTGGGCAATGTCGAGTTTCTTCTGTCCTCTCCTTAACATCATAATGAAACTCATGTTTTTTTAAAATTGTATTCCTTGGCAATCTCGTGTTTCTCCCCTTTCCCTTTATCTTTGCAACATTATAATAAAAGGTTTTTAAGTTATTTCCAGACAATGCCAAATATTGCATTATCCCCCTCTCTCTTGTGTTTCTTGAATGCTAAATAATTAGGGTATTGAGCACTTTCGAGTTCATCATATACTACTTACAAAGTATAATGCTACATTATTACAAACACCTGCTCTATCTAGAATATTGAGCACTTTCAGATTAAACATATCCCACTTACCAAGTGTATTACTGTATTATTTCATGCAACTTCTCTGTCTACCCTAGACAGAGACACTTTTGTATTAAGCATATACACTGTATCAAGTATAATACTGTATTATTAAACACACCTGCTATATCTAGAATATTGAGCACTTTCAGATTAAACATGTATCACTTACCAAATGAAATACTGTATTTTTTATTCCTGAACAACACTGAGTTTGTCTGGTATGCAACATTATAACTAAATAAATTGAAGTTATTGCTCCTGGGCAATACAGTGTTTAAACAGACCTGCGTTATCTAAGTTATTGAACCCTTTTGGGTTAACATATAGTATTTTTAACAAATATAATACTGTATTATGATTATCATTGCTCCTGGACAATGCTGTCTTTCTTGTTTCCTTCGCTCTCACAATGATCTGAAGAGAAATGATGTTGAAGATAATAGACTGAAGAAATGCTAAATAATCCACAAGGATTTAGTGCTTATCAATTTCGCTCCTAATTACTAAATGATAACAGTAGTCATTGTAAATATCCCCCCTCTTCCTATGCTCATTACTAATTATGTTCTGACTGCCCCCCCCATGGATATAAGACAAATGTGCCTATTTTTTCTTTTTGTGAAGCAATGCCAAAAAAAAAAAAAAAAAAAAAAAAAAAATTAGATCCATTAGTGAGTTTTTGTGTAGTTTTTAACTTTTAGCTGGACGAGCACACACACACGACTTTTTTTTTCAGATTAATTGTAAGGGAGTTAATCAAGACAAATAAGATTAACACCTATAGCCTTGCAAAGATGATTAAATCAGCTAGTGTATACTATTAAATAATTCAATTCTTGTAGATTATTTCACACTGAATTCTCTGTTAAAAAGAAATTTAAAAAAACAAAACCTTTTAATCTCAACCTTTCCAATCGATGATTCTGTTTCTTTCAGAATTTATTTGCAAACAATTATTAAATACCATTATCTTTAATGACACCACTCCTCTGGTACTCTTCCGTGTTGTAGCTGCCATTGCTAGGTTCCGTTTTGCATATTTGAAAGTTTAAAGCACTTAATTGCCCTGCCGTAATTCATTAGGAATACCAATCCCATAATCATTGCGCTAATGACGATGATGGAGATGATGCTTCTGAGCTGGTAAATCTCCATCTGATAAATTGTAACCTTTTCCATCTGTCTTAAAAAAAAACCCTGTTTTTTTTTTTTTGTTTTTTTTAAACTTCTCTGCTTTCTCAAAATACATGCAGGAGGTAAACCACTAGAATTTGTAGAATACAGACTTTTTTATTTTGTGTATTTGCTAAATTCCATTTATGTTTGATAATTCTCACCTCTACTCTCTCCCCCTCCCCCTCTCTCTCTCTCTCTCTCTGTATATATATATATATATATATATATATATATATATATATATATATATATATTATCTTCAAAACTATATATATATATATAACTTCACCTCTCACATACTCTGAAGTTTTCAAACTATGTTCTAACCAGCAAAAGTATTTATAAATGTTATTTTGCTAACTGTTTTTCTTTTGAGGATAAAAACTAAAAACCATTGTTTGAAACTCCATGGAATAAGGAAATAACCATTTTTAATTTGTATCCCTTATTTTAAATAATAAATATTATAAATTCTAATTTGCAAAATTTTACCTTCTTTTGTATATATATATATACACACACACACACACACACACACATACATTATATAAAAGGAACTTTGCGTGTGTGGCCAATTTTTATGAAATTTCACACAAATGTAGTTCATGTATCTGACAGTGTTCTTAGATAGGTTTTGTATCGGAATGTCTTTGATAAAGTGTCAATAATAAAAAAAATCCGATGGAAAGACGGAACAGGCAATTTTGACCAAAGTTAACACCTTATACAGCCTAACATCACAAGTGTAGTTGATAAATTTTATTACCACACAAGCAGAAGGGCCCAACATCTAAAATCAACAGCAGGTACGTCCAAGGATGGAGTATTGTTGCCATTGTTGCCACATCTGGGCAGGAGCTGCTAGAAAGGACTTATCCAGCCTTGATAGAGTTTAAAATAGACTTTGTAGCCTCGTAGAGGATGTCCTTTTCTCTTCCTTGCAATCTCTTTCTCACAGAAGAGATGTTGCGAGTTTGTCTCTGCTTTATAATTATTTTTATGACAAGTGCTCGACTGAACTCCAATCTATGCCCCCCTCCCCATGCCAAACTTTCACAAGAAACACTCGTCTAGTTGAAAACACTATCAATAATTCCCCCCACTCTTTATCTGTGCCTAAACTTAAACATAGATTCCATGAACAAAGCTTCTTTCTTAGAACTGCACGCCTGTGGAACTGTCTTCCATTTTCCTTCTTTCCAGCTGACTACAGTATGGTTGTCTTCAATGCAAACAAGTTCTTGATGAGTTAACAAATTTACCGAATTTCCATTACTAACGATTACTATATTGTCCAATTTTACTACTGTACACTCTTTAACCCGTATCCTCGATTGGTCTCTGGGCCTTGATAAGTGGTGATGCTTATGTATAAATAAATAAATGCTTCTGCTTAAAGCACGATGAAATATGATACTTGACTTTTTCATTTTAAACTTAAATTCAATCTATTATCACTGCGTAAACGGAAAGGCTAGGCATATAAATCAACAACAGGTTCTTTGATATGATGGGCACGTTATATATAAAAATAATTTTATAAAATCAACAGTAGGTTCTCTACAGTGCAATATAGACTATGATGTATTGTGGACTAAAGCACTGTGGGGAGGCATGTGAAGCTTTCTCCCGGTGCGCCATGATGGGTCCCCAACTAGAACAGACAATCAATCGATTTGATTGAAAAATGGTCGATTTCACCGATTTCGATGACAATAAAAATATGATGGTGCGAAACATTCATTGATCATCATTCAATCCCAAGCATTTCGGACATATGGCCATGCGGTTTGCATTTATATTGCGTAATTTAGAGATCCAATTTTCACACACTCTGTGCATTAAATTAGGCTATATTTCGGCAATAATGTGTTGAATGTTGTCTTCCAAGTGGTCTATTGTGTCTGGTTTATCAACATAGACATGGGACTTTACATATCTCCAAAGAAAATAATAAAATGAGGGTAAATTGTATGAATGAGGTAGTCAGTTGGCAGATCCATTAGACCAAGTAAGGTATAAAGACCCTAGCCGACGATGAAACAAGAGGGACAGCTTTTGGTCGACATCAGTTTTACCTTGACCTTTGCACACAGCATTTCCGTAAGCAAACATAAATGGAGTCAGATTTAATAGCTCTGTTTTCTAGGAATGTGGCTGTAAGAATTCTGTAGTCATATTGGATGGTGTATGTTTTCTTTTTGTTTCATTTTATTTCGATCGGAATTCTAAAAAATCAAGGGCACTTGATCTCTATATGAGATGCAAAGATATTCGAATATTCCATTAGTTTTCTTTTTATCCATCAAATGTTGGGTTAGTAAAGAGGTTAATAATATTAATTTCCCTCTTACTTATTGACAAGTTAACTACGTTATAGCATATTTTTCTCTTGGTCTTACTGGATCCCAGGACAAGAATTCCTCTAGTCTGGTGGAGTATCCAACTCTGTGTTGTTACTATAGGCAACATCACTTAGAGAAAGTACACCAATCCTTGTATAAACCAGTGTATGATAGTCATACTGAGGGGATTTTATTTGGGCTTCGAATGTTATTTTGAATATTTAGTCAAATTTTACTTATAGATGAAAGTATCTTCATGCCAGATTGTCCTGACAAATCTGTATACAGAGAGACCTTACACATTTGAGGACAGTGTCTAGTAGTTATTGAGGTTGTCTCCATGTGTATGTATGTATTTGTATCTGGAGAGAAATTTATGAAGTCATGTTAAAAACATTTGTAATTTTGATTATTTTTTTTTTGTTTTCTTACTTGTAATGATAATTGCCATGAACGAATGTGAAAAGCAATCGTGTAAATTTGAGGTGTGTTTGTTGAGTGTTGTTGAGAGGATTTTTAATCATCTGTGATCCTTGCGTTTTAAGGAGTGCATCAAATTCTACAAGGAATAAAAAAAAAATATATAAATATATATATATACTAGCATTTCAGCCTGGCGTTGCCCGGGTGTTTGGATGTGTCTGTTGAGCAAAAATAAAAAAAATGGTAGTAGGAAGGCAGGCTCGAACCCGTACCGCAAAGGAGGAAAAGAACGGGGTAAAACCTAACGTTTATGGTGTTATGACCACCGCCAAACCGGAAGCGACATTTTTTAAAATTAAGGTTAGACAATCTAAAGGAGAGGATAGCTTTAAAAAATATTGGCTAAAAAAGTGACTCCCCCCTGTAGAAAAGTGCCTAGTTGAAGGGGAAGATATTAATGTTTTTAGCCAATTTTTCGATATTTGTCGTATGAAAGGTTGAACTTTAAAACGATACTGATCTTGGTAAAATCCGTCGCCTCTATTGAAAGTTTAAGGCAGACATGCAAACAGACACCCATACATACATTTATTTATATATTAATAACTAAAAATTTTTGACCCAAACTGATGAAAAAGCTTGCCCTATCTCTGAATACCCTTTATGTAAAATTTCAAATATTTAGACCAGAAATTGTCTGAGTAATTTGGAAGAGACCGCAGAGGTCAATTTTTTTTTTTTTTTAACTTTGACCCCTATTATGACCCCTTAAAATTTATTGTTTTAGGCTCAAATCAAGTTATTAAGTTAGATCCATGTCCAAGGAACCTATATCTAAAATTTCAAGTGCGTAGACCCAAAATTGTCGGAGGAGTTTGGTAGAGTTCTCAAAGGTCAAATCATTGAACTTTGACCCCTTAATTGCCAAATTTCTGGCTAAAAACCAATCACATCGATTTTCTCAAATCTCAGTACCCTGTATATCAAATTTCGAGTCTGTAGACTAAAAATTGACAGAGTTATTGCGTAGGGAAATGTACACACACACACACACACACACACACACACGTTCACTTATATATATATAAACAACAAAATAGAAATAATTTATGTAGAAAATCTGAACTTACTGTTTACTGTGTTTAAATATAAGAATAAATCTTTAAGATTTTGTTTAAATTGGTTAAAATTTCTTGACATAAGGATTTAAATGTATCTGCCATGCTTTTCTTCTTGTCTACTTTGATTTTACCATTGACAGATTTAAAAAAAAAAATGTCTGACTTTTCGGATTTACATCTTTTATGTATACGTATTTATTCATTCGAAACTTTATTATTTAACTAAAAAAAAAAACCCTTTTTATTTATTTTTTTAGTATAAAAAAGCAACTTTTATTCACCCCTAACAAAGCACATTGACACTAAAATATCAAGAACTACTGTGATTGCAGGAACAAATTTATAGAGGGCATCCTAATTGAGGAATTTAGCAGCAAGATGTTTGTTTACATTACATTTATGTCATTGCACATATTAATTTTTTGTAACTTTGGCATGACAAAAAATGCATTTGATATTTTTGCGGTACTACTTTAACTCCGATCAACAATTAATACATAATCCTAATTATTTATCTGCATACAATGACAATTTAAAAAAAAAAATACTTAACACTACTCACACTTTGGGAATTTACCTACAGTAGGTATGAAACATCTGTATTTATATAGAGAAAGGGACATTTTTTTTTTTTTTTTTCTTTGAGGTTATTAAAACTTAACATTCCATCACTAATTACATAACTTAATATTACCCTCTTTGCTGTCATAATATTTCATGTACAGCATCTCTTTGCACATTAAATGACTTGTTTTTCTTCTTCACTGGCATCTCTTCTAACATTCTTTCCTATCCAATTGGTTATTGAATATATTGTTCCTTCATGAGAATTGATAAATGATATATATATATACCCTCATATACAGGGTGACCTAAATGATCTTACACATTTGTAGGTAAAATAAAAAATTAAAATAACAAAGAAAATATTTCTTAAATATATGTAGAATGCCATTTTATTTCACACAATCTTAAATATTAAGTTTGCCGAATGTTTGCCATCATTGCTAACACACGATTGTAGACGTTCATGAACGTTTTCAATAATTCGATAGATCATTTCGGGTGGAATAGCAGCAATTTCGGAAAGAATGGCCTGTTTTAATTCTTCAAGAGATTGAGGCCGGTGGCTGAATATTTTGACTTTAAATATCACCACAAGAAAAATCGTAGGGGTTTAAATTAGGCAATTTTGCGGACCAAAATCAAATTTATAAGGGTATTTTAAAATTAAAAAAAAAAATGCCTAAATAGATATAAATGAATTTTGACCTAATTAAAATAAAATAGCATTCTTTGTACATTTTAAAGAATAAAAAATGTTTTTTTTTCTTTATTTCATTGTTATTTAATTTTTTTTTTTCACCTGTGTGTGTGTGACTAAAAACTAAAAATAAATGTCTATTACTTCTAATAAAAATGTCTTACCTAAAAAAAAATCATGCTTTAAAATAAGTAATAAGACCAAATTGCTTTGATTGGCTTTCAATGTTTTAAATGCAATTCAAATATATGCAATGCTTCAAAAGTGGGAGTATATTTTCTTACATAGCTCCAGCAGGAAATAATAGATACTGACTTGCCATGAAACCCAACAACCAACCAACTTCCTCCAAACCATTTTGCATTAGCAATCCACAAAAGACTGAATTTCCTAAAGTAGATTATTTAATTAATTCGACATGACTTTTCTATCTGTAACACGGCTCTTATATCATCTAACATGCATTCACCTTTGGGTAAGCAATCTGGAAAAGAGAGGGTTAATTGATATATTACAAACTCTATTTGTTATAAACACCCACACGCATTCCATTATCCACAACAACTTTTGCCATCATACTTATTCTTATTCTATTAGTAGTAGTAGTAGTAGTAGTAGTAGTAGTAGTAGAAGGGGGGGGTGAAGTAATTATTTCTTCTAAGCATCTCTTTTATCATTTCTTAGTTCTAGGGAAGAGTGTTATATCCTGTCATAGACTTTGAAATCGGCAGAGCCAGTTTCAAATCCCAACAGATCATTTGTGAATATTTATACACTAAAACTCCTACTGACTCCATAAAAATGAGAAGGGGAGGAGATCTAAATTAATTATTTCTTATATTCCCACTTGCTTCTATCCTTTTTTGGATGATAAAGGAATGAGTCTCTTAAACCTCCGGGGTCATGGGGTTCATCATTATTTCATGCAACATGTCTTGAGCAAGAATAGCCTGGTGGTGCCTAGGTCTCAGAGCACATACAAATTATTACGAAATTACGAAATGTTACTGTTATCACGAAATGGTCACCAGGCTCAACGTTGTTTAATAATTTTGGTGATCTAACCGGAACCGGTGTTAACGTGATAATGCCGTATATATTTTATTCTTTTTACTTGTTTTAAAAGAAGAAAAAAATGATCTACTTGATATGATTACAGGGCTCTACATTACGAGTGAAACAGTCGCATTTGTGAATGATTTTTCAAAATGGCGACTAAAAACAATGGAACGCTTATCTTTCGGCGATTGTATTTCTTTCACTGACAATCTTTCAAAGCTCACTGAGTGAAAAATATCTTTTCAACTTTTTTCCTTTTTGATAAAACGAACAAAATTAAATTATTCAAACAAAAGTTTAATAGAACAATATACTCTTTTTTTTAAATGAAGGCTGTTGAAAAAAAAACATCGGAAGAAATTATAATGATTATACTTTCAAGTATCAACATAAAATTTGTTGTATATTTAGAATCACACTTATAAAATAATGATGTACATACTCGTCTCAGAACGAAGATGTCATATTCTAAAAATCATGTGGGTTTGGCTTTTCTATTTGACTAGTAAACGAAAATATTTAGTTGTCAAAGATCAACTTAAGATACATTTGTCCATAGAGCCCTGGATTATTTACTTGTTTTATGTTTCATCTCTTTTGATGCTTTTTATTTTTTATCAGACATATTTTTTGATCTTCTAAAAACATATGAAGTATCACTTAGTTGGTTGCTGTATACTGTTGCAGACTTTGAAATCTGTAGAGCCAATTTTAAATCCCTGCAGATCTATTGTAAATATTTACACATTAAAACTCTTGGGGGGGGGGAGACATGAACCAATGGTTTTATCTCAAACTATTAGTAAAATTTGGTATTATACTTTGGCATTATCTTGGAAAGAGTTAAGTTGCTTTTAAACAGTTTTAAATTCATGAGAAAAATGACAACTTTTTTTATTGATTAAAAAAGAATTCATATTTTGTCAGTTTTTCTTTATGTATTTTAAAGCATATGAAAGAGTATAGTTTTTGTTTGTTTGTTTATAGAATTTCCAACTAAATATTACTTTCTTTAATAACCATGAATGCTTTGTCAGTTATTTTCATTGAAGTCTTTTCAGACTATTGTCCTCGTTCAGTATTTCCACTACGTTTCGGCCGATATGCTTTCCAACTTTCTTCAAGTTCATTTATAGTAATGGCTTTTCTCCATATTGAATATAACTGCTGTTGATTCATTATATAATACAATGTGATGAATAGATTTATTTTTTTTTAATATATATATATAACAAATATCAATATCAACAGATATGACTGTGACATTAAAATAAGATGAAATTGATCTGTTATGTTATTTTTTTCTTCATTTCAGACAAGGTATGTTGTCATCGAGACATTAGCATCTAATGTTATTAAGGGTTAGATTTATAGGGGGACATCCCAACAAAAAGATTTTCTTTTGCGTTGTTATATCTTTTATAAAATTTACTGAGAATATATTTGTATTCAAAGAAGGGTCATTCCAAAAGTAAAGCCCCCCCCCCTTTTTTTCTTTAAAACTAAAAAAAGTTGAAGAGCTATGAAGACGGAAGTGGTGCCATTAAAATGAACGACTGTTTGTGCACCAAAATTTATTTTTCTACATAGTCATCACCATTCTCAATGCATTTTTGTCTGTGATGAACGATGGCTCTGTACGGGCGTCCAGAGACTGCTTTGTCATACAAGAATTGTTCCCAAAGTAAACCTTATACACACACCACACACACACACATATATATATATATTACTAAAAAAATTGAAGAGCTATAAAGAAAAAAGTGGTGCCATTAAAACTGCCGACCGTTTGTGCTTCAGAATTTATTTTTCTACATAGTTACCACCATTCTCGGTGCACTTTTGTCAGGAATTCAATAACACATCTCTGCTTCTGACACACTTCCACAACAGGGGTTGCTTTCTTAGTGTCTCATACCGTCAATATCTGTAACAGAGAGATGACACTTTCAGGTTATGAATGCATAAGTTCACTCCTCAGAGCAACTCTCTGATTCATTCGGGTGGAATAAAAAAAAATATAGGAGGCATTACTTGTTAAATTTTATTTGACTTTTGTACTAATTCTTTTTTTTTGTTTTTTTTAATTTTTTTTTTAGTGCACCCGCCGAAGGAAAGAAGCCGACCCTACGGGATCTTTTGTTAGCGCTGAAGAAAAAGAAAGCAAGTGAATAATAAAGAAGGCGGTTTACAAATCATCAATCATTTGTATATAAAAAAAAACATCTTTTGTTACAAAACAAAATGGCGTTTCTTCATTTTTTTTGCATTTCTTTGTTTTCCATGCAATTTTCCAGTTTTATTTTTATACGCTGAATGTGTTATGTGAGTTTAAATTTTAAAAAGATATAAAATTTTAAAATATACTAAACAAACCATTTAGATTGATGATCTAGTGTTCTTTTAAAAACACTGAATCTTGGTTACTTGTTTATTATCTAATTCCTATACATGCTGGATGATATCGTTTCGCAACGTCATCCATTATAACATATCTGACTGCCTTGCACCTCTGGGTGCAAGGCAGTCAGAGCTGGATGTCTGAGACTCGTTTGGATTTGTGCGCCTCTCAGACGGCTTTAGACTAAGGGATTGTGTTTGGATTTGGTCAAGCCTTCAACCTGAGGAAATGAGTACGATGGTAACCTATAAAGAAAAATAAAGCTTGTTCATTGGTTTTATTTAGAGTGAGAATCCTTTGTTCCAATACTGAATTGAATAGCAACTGAACAACCAGTGGGATGGTCAAGGCCTGTGCAGTGGACATATGCACGCACACATGCGTGTTTATATCTGAATAGTACAATTATCCTCATCTTGATTGTTACATCAACTGTTGTATTCTTCGACCATCTGCAATGATGTGTTGTTGATATTTACATTATTTAGTCTTCATTGTGGTTGCGATTATGTATGCAAACTTTGAGCTCATATACTCTGCACCCTCTTAAGATTCCTTCCATGAATTTTTAATTGAATTCTTTATGTATACTAATGAGTAACTGTCGCATAATTAAATGTATATATAATTTTCTAGTTTGCACTTTTTAAATGCCTTCGAAATTATATATACACCTGACAATTCTTTTGTCATTCTGAAAATCAACACAGATGAATTTTTTCAGCATACAAGTTTATTTACAATTGATTGTTGACCATTGACAAAAGAGAGAGAGAGAGAGAGCGACACACACACACACACACACACACACACACACACACACACACACACACACACACACACACACACACCATTACCACTAAACGCAGTTGTTCTGTTCTGTCTTTCTCTTTCTTATCAATGGTCAACAGTGAATTGTAAATAAACTTGTATGTTGACAAACTGGAATTTCTCACTCAAGACTCATGACAACTGTCGGCTCTCCTCTCTTTCTTCTTTGTTATCCATTTTTTATAAAGACATCAACCGATATTCTTGAAATGTAAATATTGAAAATATTTAATTGTTCTTCTTTATCTTGCATTACACAATTCTAATTGTAAATTCAAATGTAAACCTTTCTTTGTTTTTGGTGATAATTACGATTCAGGTAATTTTTATAGGACACAAGAATGTAGATCAAAGTCCATCCAGCTTGTGCATGTGTGCACATCTCCGATTTTATTGGCGTCGCCTCGGCTCAATATTCAACATCACTATTTACCAAGGCCAAAAACTATTCAAGGATAAAAGTTAATGGAATTGCCAGTTGAATGATGAATGATATCACATGACCAAAGATAACTGGTGGAAAGGGCAGAATTTGATTACATAAGAGGATGGTACAAGTATTTGTTGACATTAAACTTGAATATGACAATGTTGTAATCTGTAAGGAAACGGTCTTGTTCCACAGTTCTTGGAAAGTTTCATTTGGTTTTACGTACACCGAGGAAGAAAGGACCATTCTTTGCTGTGTTAGTCTAATACCGTTGTAATAATAGGTTAAGTAGTTTACTTGAAACATTGTTTAAGGCAGGATAATGCAAAAATGTTACGGATAGACTCAAGCTGAAACAACTTAAAATAAAATGGTAGCACCAGTTGTGCAGTTTCACTTTTATTGATTCAGTGTATGTGGTTGTATATGTATAACCATACATATATACATATGTATTTTGTCCTACAACATGTAGGATGTTCTTACTTGTGTTAGGCAGTCAAGTGCTGTGTTTGTGATGTTATATATTTCAGGATGTCTTTTCTTCGCCAGGTGTGTTTTTGACTTTCAGATGTGCATGGTGTCTTTTATTGCATTCATGAAACGGATTAGTAGACTGTTCTTGATTGGTTTTTCATGTTTTTTGTAAAAGTTTCTTTTTATTTTTATTTTATTTTTTTTTGCCGATATTTTATCTCACTTAATCTTTTGTCTTAAATTTAGTGACTAGAAAATGAACTTGAGGTGGCTCAGTAGTATAAGCGATTTTTTTTTGTGTCTCTTACGGCGTTAGTACTTTGAAGTTAAAGAAAAAAAACAAAACTATTTTATGATGTTGAATGCTATCTAGGGTATGCGAGTTCAATTCCTGGTGAAATAAATAAAAAAAAAAATCTAATTAGTTCATACAAACTATCTTAAAAATTACTTACGCCTGAAAGTATCCTATACCTCTATAAGGTCACCATTCGCCAATGTATGGAGTACTGTTGTCACATTTGGGGTGGTGCATCTACTGCTTGTCTTTCACTCTTGGACAGGGTTCAAAAGAGTCGCCAACCTGATAGGTCCTTGTCATCTAGGCTTCAGCCTCTGTCCCATCGACCAAATGTTGCATCCCTCTACCTGTTCTACAAATACTTTAACGGTGAATACTCTGATGAACTGCAAGCACTTGTACCTTCTCGACGTGACTACCCCCGACAAACTCGACAAGCAACTAAGTCCCACCCCTTTACAGTAGAGATCCCTAGGTGTAAGAAAGCCTTTTACTCCAATAGTTTCTTCCCCAGAACTGCAAGTCTTTGGAACTCCCTTCTGGGATTCTGCTTTCCCAACTGTACTGATATGCAGAAGTTCAAGTGTAATGTGAACAAACATCTTTCTACTCATCTCCCTTCATAATGTCCCCACAAATTATGTCCCCGATAGTAGCCCCTTACTTCAAAGTGGCACTGTGCCTTGTTTGGGGTGAAAATTGAAAAAAATTGGGGGGGGGGGAAGCTATAAAATGTATAAATGCAGAAGGACATGATCTAGTTCTAAATGACTCGTTGTTTACCAATTACAACAAAGAATACATGAAACGTATATATCAACCATAATAAAAATAACCGTTTGTAAATAATTGTAAGTGCTTGAACATTATAATTGGATATAAAAAAAAAATAGCATTTACATAATGACATGTCGAAATTAGTAAAAATTTCCAAAAATCATGAAAAGTGATTGGAGTAAAAACATAAATACAAGTAAAAAATAAAATTTATCATATAATGCAGTTTTATCGTAAATTTGTTAATATTCTTCTATTGCAGTTAATTTCATGTGACAAACCTGACTTATCCCCCTTGTTTTCTGCAATTTTAAATGAGGAAATGGCGGATCGTGGATATATAATAGCAATGTTTTCTTTTTCTGTAAAAAATATTTCTAAAAATCTTGTACTCAATCATTTAAAAATTGTTTTTTAGAATTTTGACTAATTTTGGTACGACACATAAATATGTAATAGTGTTTTTTTATACAATGCACTTTTTTTTATTCAATTATAATACACAAACACCTAATTGCGTCTATAAACAGTTGTAAAAATCTGCTATTACTCATATCCGTGTATGATTTTGATGCCCAGCAAAGCCCAGTCGTAAAGTACGCTTAAATATGGTATTTTAATTTTTGCAGATTTCATATATATTATTATAACGTTCTATCGAGTTTTATATATTATAAAGTTGCGATTTCAAAAATGAAAAAAATATATCCGTATGATTTGGGTGCATTAGCTTGAATTGAAACCGAAATAAAAACTTATGAAAAAATATATATATATATATATATATATATATATATATATATATATATATTTGAGTTCTTTCAGCCATAACCGAAACCAAAACTTATGAAGAATTCTTGGTAAAATTATTTATGACAAGAAATAGAAGTACATAACAATAAAATGTAAGCGTAACACAAAATGTAAGTGTAACACAAAAAATAACACACACACTATCATATTAACATATAGATTTATTGTTATAAAGTATTCATTATTTTAAGGATTTTACTTCAATTTTCTTTGTCAATATTTCATTTCACCTTACTACTAAGGTTTGAAAACAGTTTCATTGTACATACAAGGTGCCTTCAATAAGTTTCCAGACTTTTTTCGTATGGACACTTTATTGATAGTACATGCATGAAACTCGAGTTCCCCTCTGAAGTGATCTCCTTTGGCTGCAATGCACTTGTTCTACTGCTTTAACAACTTCTGGGAGGCTTCATGGAAGTTCTCTTGTGTGAACGTGTCAGTGACCCTCATCACAGCCTCTTTCATCTCAATTTTCTCATAACGACAGCCTCTACACACCTCTCATCATCCCTCAGACTTCCTGCACTTCTTGAATCTCTTAAGTCACTTCAAAACTAATGCTCGATTCATGCAAGATGGTCCAAAAGCAGTCTGAAGCATTCCATACGTTTCTGTGGCATTTTTACAAATTTAAAACAGAATTTCATCGCATCTCGTTCTTCTAAAATATCCTCACGTCCGGATTGTATTTTTTGAAATTCACCAGCTGTGATAATCAGGCTTTAGTACGGTGTATTCCAATTCCTGCTGTTGCTGTTCATTTGAAGCTGAAATCATAAAAATCAGTCATCTCATAAGATGTATAGCAATAATATATCTGAATTTTCGAGAGGTTATGATAATTTTAAATGTCTGTATAAAAAATGTGTAGACTCATTGAAGGCACCTCGTATAACCTAACTCTTCAGACTAATGCAACAAATTTGTTTTTCACCAAGTACAACAGCAGCCAGCTTCATTCCCGGCCTCACCATCTTCAGTCAGCTGTTTCAGGTTAAAAGAGCCTGAGTAGCAGGGTGCAACATGCATATGTTTTTCCTTTGTCTTTGAAAACGCTCCATATGACTGTCATCTATTTTTCATCTCAGCGAACTCATGTAATGATGAAGCACGACAAAAGGATGTTTTAGAATATTAGATCCTCAGTAATCAGATTCTGCATCTGATTTTGTTTCTGTTTTTTTTCTTTTACATCGTACACAATTTTCTGCGGAGCGTATTTTATCAAACATGAAAAACCTTGATTAGATGTTCACACAGTCTTTCATATAAGACCGTGTTTCTCTCAAAGCTAATCTAATAAAAGCTGCTTAACTTTAGCAAACTGTGTTCTTCTTAGAAGATCATCTTTCACCAGACGAATATCGTTAAACACAGCAACCAAATAAACATCTATGAAATCCTAAATTTAAAAATAACAAATAATTAGGAAAGATCATCCATTCTTCTTTCCACTGATTATGAGGGTTCTGTTTATCATGGCGGCTACTACAACGTGGTGAAAATCAGGGTCAAGGTTGTGACTGAATTGTGAAGTGATTCCTACCATTGCTAAAAAACAAATGGCTCTAATTGCTATCATCTTTCTTTCAATTGACAAAATACTCAGAGAAACCATGCATATTACCTCAGGATGTCTGGACCCCAAGACAATGGCTACCAGTAGCAAGGTCAGTTGCACCACCCCTCATAGGAGGAAAGAGCAACTCAAAAATGGATTTAAAACGTCGAGGAGGACACCAGGGACTTGCCAATCTAACAAATTTTAAAAGATGCCTTAAATACCTACCAACTCAAGTCCCGAAAGCTTCTCTACAACTCAAAATAAAAACTTTGATGCAGTTGAGACACTAAAGGAGGAATGGAGAAACTACTCTCAAAGAAAGAGGATGCGGACATCATTGAAGACCTAACTTTGCGTCTCCCAGGTTTTGCTACAAATAGTAGGAAGCAGTTGGTAGCCATAAACCAGATCAGAACAAGACACTGCAGTAAACAAACAGACAGACTCCCTAATCTGCCCAAAGTGCGAGGAAGCCCCCCTCTATGGCTATGTGACAGCCTATCTATCTGAAAACAATTTCTCAGACTGTATAGAGGCATTAGGTTCGTGCAAAAATAATGTTTTTTGATGTTCAACTTCAAAAGATCATAACTCTTCATAATAAACTTTATTAATCGAAATAAGAACCATTAGAATCGACACATTTTTGCCAATGAGAAACAAGTTTATTTATTCCATTAGCGTAGAAATCCGGAGTTCTGGAACGATTCGGCATCATCTTGACTTTCGAAGCATTTTTTGCGCAGGAAGTTGTTGAGATGTTTGAAAATGTGATAATCGGTGGGTGAGAGGTTCAGTGAATATGGTGGATAAGCCAGTCTCGTAGTGCAATTCGTTCAGCTTCTTCAGAGTCAGTTGAGTAACATGTAGGTGAGCGTTGTCATGGAGGAGAATTGGTCTCTTCATACTGACCAATCTGGGGCACATATGTTGGAGCTTCTGGTACATTTCATCAATTTGTTGGCAGTACTTCTCTGCCGTAATCGTTTTGCTTAGATTCAAGAAGCTGTGATGGATGAGACCGAGTGTAGATCACCAAACAGTGCAATTTTAGCTTCAAGAAAGTGTTGTGGAGCTTCTCTGGCGTCTAACCACTGTGCCAAAGATCGCCGGTTGTCATAGAGGATCCACTTCTCATCATATGTCACAATCCGCTCGAGAAATAGGTCGTTTTTGTTGCAGAGAATGAGCATAGAAGACACATCAAAACTATTTTTTTTTTAATTATTGTTCAGTTCATGCAACACCCATTTATCCAACTTTTTTGACTTCCCTATTTGCTTTAAATGGTGAACGACTGTTGAATAGTTGATCTTTAATCCAACAGCAACTTCTCATATGGTTTTGTGACGATCAGAAGGCTTTCAAATGTTCATTAACAACCGCAGTTGGCTGGCCACGATCGTCTTCATTTTTGAGGCTCCTGTCACCATTGCGAAATTTCTTAAACCACCCTTGTGCCACACGTTCGTTAGTGGTTCCTGGGCCAAACTCATCATTGATATCATGAGCTGTCTTGGCAGCTTTTTGGCCTAGTTGGAACTGGAACAAGAAAATCGTGTGGATTTTAATTTTGTCCATGCTGTTGAAAAGCCTACAAAAAATGAATGAAGAGATTGAGAATGGTAATGAAAAACATCAAAATGATATATAACATGGCTATATATATATATCAATGAATTAATTCAGAAATCTATATAAAAGTAGCATGTGAGAAAACGATATTGTTTTTGTACCAACCTAATATAACCCAGTGATATTCAATGTGGTTCATATCCACAGAAGAATTTTGGTGGCCCACAGCTTGGTTAGGTTATCAAAATAATTTTTTTATGTCTTCAATTTAAAACATTTTAAGTTCAATAAAATGTATTGTTTTATGTATATATATTATATATTTTTAAGATTTTTCATTGTTTATTAAAGTTTTATTTTATTTTTTGGAATTTTATAATTTAATTGTTCAATTTTGATTTTAAAAAATGGCAGCAGAAAAAGGCCCTCCAGCAAAAAAATAAAAAAAATAAAAAAATAATAAAAGTGAGACAATACAGTGATGACTTCTTTTTATTAGGATTTATCAAACAATAAACCAGTTTGTATTAAATATGGTTTTGCTATGAGTAGTTATTTTATGAAGAAGGCAAAGTTAGAGATTCACCGTAGAACAAAGCATCCATTATCTGTTGATAAAGTAAAAATATTTTGAGTTAAAATTGAAAACTCAAACTATAAAATTACTTGACTTCTTCACAAGAGTGAATGATTCTCAGGTTAAAGCATTAAAGCCTGCTTATATTGTGTGAGAAATGATTACTAAAGTAGGTGCACCACAAGGATACGGAGAAAAACTGATTAAACCTACTATGCTAACTTATGTTGAATACCTTATTGGCAAAGAAGGTACAGCAGTGCTTGAAAAAATACCTCTGTCAAGAGTAACAGTAATGAGAAGGCAAAATGAAATGGCCAAATATTTTCAAGATAAATTAATAGAAATTCTTCCAAAAAAAAAATTTTCCATACAAATTGATGAAACTACAATTCATGATCAAACACTGCTGCTTTCATATGTCAGATTTGTATATCAGAATGACATTAGAGAAGAAGTGTTATTTTTTTAAAGTTTACCAGAAAGAACGTAGAGGAGATATCCTTTCATAAGTAAACAATTATTTGAATAATAACAATATTCCATTAACTAATTTGATTCAAATCAGCACAGATGGTGCTGCATCAATGGCAGACAGGATGTAAACTGTTTCTCCTCATATAATGCATATGCACTGCATTATTGACAGACAACATTTGGCAACAAAAAATCTGGATGACAATATGGAGGAAGCTATTGATGCAACTATATCAGGAATAAATTTCATAAAAACAAATTCCTTGAATGATAGTTTATTTGAAAAATTTTGTGAAGATGAACAAGTAAAAAAAAATTGCTACTTCATACACAAGTTAGGTGGCTATCCAAAGATAAGTCTTGCTAGATTAGTTAGTATATGGCAAGCTGTACTCGACTTCTTAAAATTCAAATCTGAATCCGTTGACTCTACTCAAAAACAAAAGCCAAAAGCTCAAAAACGTTTGGATAATCTGAATAAGAATGCAATAAAATCAAAAATGTTTTATCTCAATGACATTTTAACATTAGAGAAGAAAATTTGATCTTGTCACTTGCTCACAAAAGATTAAAGATTTTATGAATAAGTTGAAATACTGGAAAACACAACTTGACAAGCAAGCGCTATCATTGTTTACAAATTTAAATAGCATCAACTCAAGTTCAGTATGTGTCATAGAATGTGTTGAACTTCTGGAAGACCTGAAGAATGATTTTGAGAGGAGATATAAAGAACTCATCAACACAGCTTAATCAATTTGGTTTCAAGATTTAGCAAACTTTGAACCTGAAGTAGTTCAAGAACTTTTGGATTTAAAAGAAAATTCAAAGTTGTCCAGAAGCGTTCAAAACGAAGAGATTTTTTAATATATTGAAATAAAATCTACAAATCCACAAAAAAAAATAGTTGAGTTCAGCATATTATCCTTTCAGACAACCTGGCTTGTAGAAGCAGGCTATTCAATTGCTGCTGCTGACATCTTTACACAAGAGACACTCTTTTGAATGTTAATGAAAGAGGAACACTAAGATTGAAACTAAATACGACTATCAAAAATTGATTAAAAAGCGTTGAGAAGGGATCGCATTAAACACAACTTTTTTTTAAACAATTTTTTGGCAAAATTTAAAAACTGATTTGATCAGTTACTAAATAATTTTATAACATTTATTTTTTAGTAATTTTAATGAAGTCGTCCACTGAACATTCCCCTAGAATTTGTGGTTCATGGAATAAAAATGGTTGAATGTCACTGGACTAATCCATACGATACTATTACTCTTTTATCATTTGCTTTGTTGGAAATCACCTTCCTCCTCACTCTCTAAACCAAGTAAGTTTTCATGGGAAGGTCTTAATTCACAATTTTCAACCAATAAAAATCGTTTCAATCGCCCCCCCCAAAGTAACACATTTATGTGAAAGTAATAAGCCAGTACGAACTTAGGAACTCCTATAAGATTGGTCACCAAAATCATTTTTTTTTCCACATGACCAAGTCCTACAAAATGATCTCAGAACCAGAGAAGGCAATAGGTTTCTTCCATTTCATTCCTTTTCTTTTCTTCCTTTCCCCTGGAATTTGTCAAAGACAAATTTTCTTTGATGGTTAGAAGGCATATCCTCTTCTCAACACTATCAGGAGGGAAAGATCACTTTTATTTATTTATTTTTATTTTATTTTTTTGCGATATTAATAAACCTGTGAACGGAAAAAAGTAATTGTCTCTTTAATTAAGATCTTGTTCCAGGTCAACGTACGCATCTCAGATCAATGAACACATGATTTTATGATAGAGCTGAGAGTTTATGCGACAACTCGGATGCGGTCGCTATAACTAAACTCAAATGGATGAAGGCGGCAACATGGCCTAAAGAAATACTTGACGATAAGAGAACCACCACCACCACCACCATCAAAATTATTTGAATCGAATCAAAGTGTAGAGTCAATTTATACTTGGCTGATCATACTATGCAACAAATTTAAAATGTGTTTAAATTTATTGCAGTAAATTTATTGCAGTAAATTGTCCTTTAAGATTTTCTTTTGACATGAGCAATTGGAAATTGAAAAACTTGATTCAATGCAATATTTTCAGAATATAATCCATTTTTTTTTTTAATGTTCAAATGGATTAATCAATTTATCTCATGAATTACCTCCTCCTCCCTACATTTGGTCATTTACGTTTAGACTTCATGGTTTAATGTAATATCCTTAAAAAATAACTGTGGAAAGGCACCAGTTAAATTTGGAGCCCCCCCCCCCGATTTCAATTCATAAAAAGTAATAACGGTCAATAAGGAATGGACGACGAAATGAAGACTCCTCATTTAAAAGTTGATTTCTAAGAGTATTTGGGACTGGTGTGGACGAATATCACAATTAAGTTTGTCACCGACCAAGTTGTTATGATATTAAGACCTTCATTATCCGATAATTCCTATTGTTTTCACTGGTTGCCATTCTTAACATGGGGAGAGGGTGTTTTGTATTGCAATGATCATATATCTTATGTAACAAGAGAAAAAAAAATGGTAGTCTTTTTTTTTTTACAAAAGAGTTGCCACTTATTAAGGCCTTGAGGCCACTCGAGGATTAGGGTTAATACATGTACAGTAGTCAATGGGACAATGTTGTAGTAATTGTTAGTAGTGGTAATTTGGTAAATTGGATTACTTAAGGGGGATGGCTCATCAAGAACTTGTTTACGTTGGACTTGAAGATGACCATATTGTAGTCAGTTGGAAAGTAGGAAAACGGAAGAAAGTTCCACAGGCATGCAGATTTAAGAAAGAAGTTTTGTTCATGGAGTCTATATTTAGATTTAGGTACAGATAAAGAGTGGGGAAAATTATTGGTAGTGGTTTCAGCTAGACGAGTGTTTTTTGTGAAAGTCAGGCTAGAGGGGACCATAGATTGGTGCTCAGAGGAGCACTTGATATGAAAATAACAATGAGCAGAGATAGGCTTGCAACGTCTCTTCTGTGGGTTAGAGGTTGCAAGGAAGAGAAAAGCCCCCCCCCCCACTAAGCTATGAAGTCTATTTTGGACTCTGTAAAGGCAGGATAAACTGCTTCTAGCAGCTCCTGCCCAAATGTGACAGCAGTGTTCCATCCTTGGACGTACCTGGCTTTTATATAATTAGAGAATTGCATCAGCAGTGAGATATCTACTGGAGCGGCAGAACGATCCCACCATTTTACCAGCAGCCCTGGCAATGGATTTGATGTACGTGTTCCATCTCAGATCAGGAGTAAAGGTCAGGCCTAGAAGCATGTCAAAACATGGAGCCTCCTCAAGACGAGAGCCATCCATTTCAATTGATGCCAGACAGGGATCAGAGTTGATGATATAAAGATAGAAACTTGGTTTTAAATGCATTAAAATTGACCAGCCACCTCTTTCTCCATTGCACGACGTGATCAAGATCAGATGAGAGAGAATCAGAAAGAACTTGGTCGTTTACAGCCTTTTAAGTGTTGCCATAGATGGTAGTGTCGTCAGCATAAATTTCTACGAATGATCTTAGTATGTGATTTGGGAGATCATTGATGTAGATCAGGAAGTATAAGATAAAACACGGGAATAAGAAGGTTTTAATATAATTAAAATTACTTTCTCGCGACAAATTTAACTGTGATATTTGTTCATATCGTACCCGAATATCTCTAAAAAATCGACTTTTTATAGGTAAGTCTTCACTTGGTCCTCTATGCCATATTGACCGTAATAATAATTTAGGAATGTGTGCGTGCGTGGGGGGGGGGTAGAAAAGTCAACGTTGTAAGAAACTGAGAAGTCATATATTTTTAAGAAGACTAGCGGAAAAATGACCCCTGTTGTCTTTTGCAAACTATTGTTACAAGAAAAGATTCCCTTTTTCTTGTAAGTACGAAAAACATTAGATAGACCGAGATTCGAATCTTGTAAGCAAGATTCGAATCTTGTAAGCAAGATTCCGAAATAGATTCAGAAATGGAATTTAGCATTGTTCAGTTCACATAAAATAGTTAGATATATTGTTGGGAAAGGAAATTTAATTGTCCAATTCTTTTTATGAAAACTGAATTAAAATAAGGTCAGAGAAAATAAAGAACAATGCAATTTAAACATGTCGAAAAATAGATTAGTGAGAATTCTTTGTCTGCAGAAATGGTTTGGGAACACGTGCAAACCACGCATGTTCAGGCCACGTGGGTCGATCACGTTTCTGGACACACGTATGACGTCATGGCAGAAATGAATTCTCAATATAGGAGCTAGAGTCGAAGATGAGTTGGTGACGAAGATAGGAGACAGAGCTGACATGGTCAGAGGAGGGTCCCTTTGGAAGCGAGGGAGAAAGTTTTAAACATGTAGAAACAACTTTTAATTCCTGGATGTCATCATCATTTCGACCGGTCAAATGGAATAAAAGAACATCATCATATTTTTGTAACTGCCGTCTTAGTGTCATCATTCTACCAAATTGAAGGTAATGTGTAATCATCTTATAATGAACTTTGTGTATAACTCATCTAAGAAATGTGCCTCCCTTTCCATCTAAGTAATGAGTTGTCCCCTCCTCTTGTGATAGAAGAACTGATCACCCTCTCTCAGTCGATATGTTAAGAATCTACAGAACTGTATAAATGTCTTCTCCCTTCTCTATCTTCCCCTCATCATCTTGAAATAAAAAGGACAAAATGATTCTTTTTTATATTAAAATTGAAGTAACTATGCATTTCTAAAAGTACTGAAAAGAAGAAAAAAAGAAAAATCATGTTAAATTTCTATTATAAGTATTACTGTTTGTATTTTGTTTATAATGAACTATTCCGATCTTTTATTTCTTTTCTTTATTATCTTCACTGTTAATAAAGAGAGTGAGAGTTACATAAACGAGAGTGATAGTATCACTACTATTATATAAAAGGAACTTTCTGTATGTGTGTGAGTTCGTTTCCTATGAACTCAGGAAACGGCTGGGCTGATTTTTTATGAAATTTCACACAAAGGTACTTGATATGCCTGGCAGTGTTCTTAGGTAGGTTTTATATCGGAATGTCTTCGATAAGTATCCATAAGCAAAATAATCCAATGAAAGAAAGAACAGGCGATTTTGACCAACGTTAACACCTTACAGTCTAACATCCCAAGTGCATTTGAGAAGTTTTATCACCACACGTTGAAAGACCTGACATATAAAATCAACAGTAGGTTCTTAGATATGACAGGGGCGCATTCGAAATCAATGTTTCTGTTTAGAGCATAATTCCACCATGATACTTGACTTTTTCATTTAAAACTTTATTTCAAGCAATTATCACCGCACATGCAGTAAGGCCAGACATATAAAATCAACAATAGATTCTTTTATATGATAGAAGCGCTTTCAAAATGAATTTTTCTGTGTAGAGCACAATTGAACAATGATACTGGATTTTTGCATATTAAACTTTAATTCAAGCTATTATAAATTTTTTATAAAATCAACAGTAGGTTCTCTACAGTTCAATGTATTGTGGACTAAGTTACTGTGAGGAGGCATGTGGAGCTTCCTCCCGGTGCACAGTGATTGGTCCCCAACTAGAGCAGACAATCAATCGATTTGATTGAAAAATGACTGATTTCACTGATTTCGATGACAAAAAAAATATGAGAGCGTGAAACATTCGTTGATCAACATTTAATCCTGAGCAACGTCGATCTCCCTGCTAGTATTAAATAAATAAGGAATAAATGATTGTAAACTTCAACTAATTAAAACGAAAGTTTTATCAAACATATCCCAATTCATAAACTGAGGAACATTTTGTAATGTATTTTAAGAGGTGGATGTAGTTTGCTTGAAGCATTGTATAGTATGTAGTTAAATGAAATGTGTAGAAGGCGGTACAATGCAGAGGTAACGGAAAGACATAAGCTGAAGCAGGTGAGAAAGTTTTATTAATACAACTTACAAATACATGTGTACATATTCATGTATTACATATACACATTATACTTATATTTGCACCGTGATCACCTGGGAAAGTCGGTCTGGTGGCATATCCGTGTTATATAATATTTCGAGAAAGATCTCTTCGTCAGATATTTATTTGGCTTTGGTTCAAACGTGCTGTTGTAAACAGTAACAGTCTCACAGAAAACAATAGCCCGGAACTTGTTGGTAGCATGTTAATTAATATAATTAATAGTTTTTTTTTCTTTTTTATCTACTTTATTTATTTTTTTAAATAATTCATATTTTATATTGAGGAGATTTAATTTATTAATTAATTAATTTGTTTGTGTTTCTGCGTTTTAGTTGAGGAGGTTGGAACATAGATTTTGAATTAGGTCGGTGGTAAAAGGAGACTACTTGATGAACTGATCTAAGGGGGATAACCGTGTTATCTTTTGTATAAGTTCGGCTATTACTAATTACAGATATTTCTTCTAAGTTAAGTGTATAATATTGCATTACTTTTTAATATATTTATTTATTATTTATTTATTTTTATTTTTTAGTAATATTATTCCTATTCTGGTTGGGGTATTTGATTTAATTCGTTAGGTAGTATATATATATATATATATATATATATATATATATATATATATATATATATATACATAATATACATATATATATATACTCAATTATGGATTCTTGTATCTTTAATTTAATTATATAGTAATATTTTATTGACTATAATTATTTATTTATATACGCAATGTGTTATGGAGAAATAGTTAGAAGTTATTACAAAAGTTTTTCTAATTTTTAAAAATTTATTTATTTATTTATTTTAATTAATTTGAATTTCTGTTTTTGGTGTATTATGTGTTATTTGTTATTTGCGATTAATATTATTAGGCTACCTCGGAGAAATCAATTAGGCCATATTAGGCTATATAAACTTGCATGAGCACATATACATGCAACCGCGCACTATGTCTAAATCAAGTGCATAGACTACATATACATGTAAGAGTATATATTTACGTACCCACGCACATCCATATAAGCATGTGTTGGTCTGCATGTAGCCCACATGTTCGCACCATCTAACCCATATATCGTAAACTTGCTATTTATTTGTTATACATTATTATTATTAATGTGCAGTAGTCTTAAGTAAGGATTGCTTATTTATTATTTTGTTTATTTATTTATTTTGATTTATTTTAATTTAATTTTGGTTTTATTTTATTTTTTATTTATATAAATTCTTTTATTATTATTATTATATAATCGTTGGATAGTGTGGGGTAAGTTAAGAATAAAGAGCCTAATTCATGTCGGCGATTAATCTTGGAATGCGATTTGGCAATCAGGATTGCTTCTTTGATACGAAGGTTGCCAACATTGCGTTCGGTGGCTAAAATATCTACTCTGATGGATTTGTTAGTATTGCCGCATGTGTGAAGGTGTCTATGAACAGAAGAGGCGTGTGTTTTTGTTTCATTAAAATACATAGGTAAAATGTTTTTAGCCTATATTTTTTTGGTTACACCGATCCCCTAATCTGGATAGAACACATGAATTCAGTATCAGAAAAAATTTGCTCTTAGCCAAAATGTCCCTCTATGTTCTGGTGCAATGATGGTAGCCATTTATTTCTCTCACACAGTGAGAAATGTGACACAAGAGTCGAAACGTAGGATCGAAAAATCAGCATCTTCGAGGAGGAGCAAAATACCTGAG
The DNA here is from genome assembly GCF_053919585.1 of Euprymna scolopes. Classification (NCBI taxonomy): domain Eukaryota; kingdom Metazoa; phylum Mollusca; class Cephalopoda; order Sepiida; family Sepiolidae; genus Euprymna; species Euprymna scolopes. The sequence goes on along the minus strand of NC_136484.1, from coordinate 24,941,746 downwards.
CAACCCCGTCAGCATTCCCTGGTAGAGATGCCTGAAGCGATTAGCAATAAATTAACCTTTTCTCAAAGAGAAGACAAAGCCTGGGAGGATGGACCGCCTAGAATTGCACAGGATCAACATCATACCGCAACCAACAGGGAAAAGGTCTAGACTTTGTTGATTTTGGGGCTGAGAGAAAAAGATCCATGGCGAAGGTGAACTGTCTGTTGCGTGATATAAGCACTTATTAGTCTGCCAGATTTCAAGTGGTGACCTTGTTCATTTGCAAAATGGCTTCTTTCTCGTTTGCCATTGCACTCGTTCGTCACGGGTCGCACGTAACCAACAGCAAATCAGTCAGCAGCTTATTTTGTAAAAACAAACGCGGATCTTTCTAACCGGATGTTTTACGTCTACGAAGTTCATACAGGTTCATTTCATAGTCTGTGAAAACGAAAAGACCAACGATTATGCCTCGCATCTGATTAAACGACCAAGTTTAACTTAGTAATTTTAGATAACATTGTTCAGTGATTTATGCGTATCTATTAACGTGGTGGGAGGGTATTTCAGGTCAATGGTCTGTACGATTAACGTTCGTACTTTTGTGGTATTACGTTTTCGGTAAATTTACTTGCTTTCGTCGTGTTAACATTTTTATGTTCTCTAATAAAAAAAAACTATGTGCGTGCATGTATTGTATTATGCACGGCCAAAACGTAAGGAGGATGTTAGTATTTTTTGACGGAGTCTCTCTTTAAATATCTCCCCAAAATCAAGAAATTATCCAATCAATACGAAATTTTCACTATTAAGTGAAGAACGAACTTCATAATGGTGTAATTTTTTCATAATCGATATTTATATGTATATATTTTTTGTCTACAACCTCTTTATTTGTGGGTATATATATGCTTAAAACAATCAGCCGAAAATGAAAAAAAATGTATAATAAGGAGGGTGAGGATTGTAAATAAAAATAAAACTGTGCACGTATCAGATTTTAAGGTTGAAAATCCAAATTTTGAATGTGTATAATTTTTCATCTTTTGCGTTTTGAAATAATCGTTGAATATGTTAATGATAATTATTATCTTTCAGATTAGTAACAATAATAAAAACAATTATACATTTTCATTATTTTTACGAAAAAACTACTTTTAAATCTTTGAAAAATAAATTAATAATTTTCTGTTAGTGAGCTCAATGTTTCCAATATACTATTATATAGGAAATGCGTTAAAGAATCGATACAAAAAAAATCGACGAATAGCTGCGCATTTTGCTAAAAATACAATAATTTCTTTCAACAATTTGTTTTTACTCATCTACAGACGACAATACAGCTTAAAATCAGTTGTTCTGTATTTACAAAAAGTTGTTACCTCACCCTTTAAAAAAATCCGTCCAAGTCTTCCGCTACGTGATGCCACACTTTTTGTTGCCTAAACTGTGCTAACACCTGTTTTCTCGCGTATGAAAAAAAAAAGAAGTTTTATATGGTTTAATCATTAAATTAAAAATACATTCAATTTTTAAAAATAAGAGAATTTATGCCTGATGTAAAACAAAAAATATCAAAAAAAAGCAATTTTATTTTATTTACAGGTATTTAGTAAGAAAAATTTAAAGTTTGATAGAAATTAGTGTGAAGGAAAAAATATAAAGAGAAAATAACATGATATTGAAGGTATTTCACCATGACGTTTGGAATTATGATTTAATTCAATTATTAAAAAAAAATGATATTTACCTGTTTGATTACATTAAAAAACATTTTAAGGGTAGGAGTGACCACAAATGAAGAAGGGGGGGGTTATGTCATCCATCGTTATCGATGCCTCAATTGCCTGGGGGCTTAGATCAGAGTGTACTATCTGTTCTGATGCTACACTTAACCTATCTTTTCCTTGTTCAATGAAGGAGAAATCTCTCTAGACGGGGGCAATTTTTATGTTCTTATCCAGAGTGCCTCATTTTGGGAGGTCCTGGATATGACCTTAAACTATATCCAGTGGTGAGGCCCCAGCTTGCGGGCTTTGGGGAGTGTGGAGCCACCCTTTAATTGCAATTGCTCCCAGGTCCACTCTGACCCGGAGTGGTAGTACTTGTTAGGGTCCCAACTATGGGTTAAATAGAAACCGACTTGAAAACAACAAATATATTCTATTAAAAAATTTTCTTCAAAATCTTTGGATTTGGCATTAAATAACCTGAAAAGGGTTGGTATGCCGTAAAACAACCAACCAACCAACCAACCATTTTGGGAAGCCTGATTTTCCCCACATTAAAAACCGATTTTGTGTCTAACTCTGCCCTTCTGGGGAGACAAGTAAATAGGAACATCACTAGTTTGTCAACTAGCTGATGATGGTGTGACTTGCGCTTGACTTTTGCATCTGGCACACTCTATCGTCCAGAAACACTTGGTCCTGATGGCAAGACAAGGCAAAGACGACCAAGCGTGATACTAGAAATATGCAGATGTTCTCTCAAACACATACGGCGCCTGGCATTCCAAAAATGGTCACCCATCTGGTACTAGCCAGCCTCATCGTTGCTTAATTTCGGAGGTTATGTAGGCAACACACACACACACACACACACACACACACACACACACACACACACACACACACACACATCTCGTTTATAAAAAACAACTTTATTCTTCACTTAACCGTCAAAACAAAGTTACGACTAAATGAATTTATTTTGTCTTGTAAAGCCTACCATACTTTATTCAAAAGTAACATTAAATTTTGGATTTTTGAATTTTTTCCATGGGAACTCCACATATTGAGATAAAAGATGAAATTATTTGAAATTCAGGTACTTATATTTTAATATTTTTGTATATTCTTATAGAAAATCATCCTAAATCTTATTTAGACAAAAAAAAAAAAAAATTGATTGGTTCAAAAACCTTTTTAAAAAATATTTAAATGTTTTATCGTTAAGAGACAAAAATGGCGGTGAAGTGTGTGATTTTGGAAAAGTTTAAAATTCTATTAAAAATAATAGAAAAAGTTTTATATTATTCTGCTTTTCATGTGATAAAATTCAGGCTTTTATCTCTCTGGAAAAAAAGTTGCTGAAGAATAATGGATTTTAATAGATTTTAATTCGTTTTAAAAACAACTACTTGTTTATTTTTCCATTTTCTGACCGTACCTATATAATATATAATGTATATATGTATAACATATATCCGACCATCACACAGATGTCTGACCAACTAATAAGAGAATGAAAAACGGTAATCTATTTCGATAAAGATAATATTTTTTTTTTTTTTTCCTCCTTGCTCCTTTTTATGAACCGTTTTTTTTATGGGTCTTTAGCCGGTAAAAATAACTACTAAGGGGTTAAAATTGAAAGAAATTGAAACTTGACCGACGTAAGTTGACTTAAAGTGCTCGGTTATACGCATGCACAAATATATATGCATTTATACGTTAATATTACTTAGTTTTTAGTTATATGCGTTTTTTGCATTCTTTTTCTTTTAAAAGCATTAATGGTTGTTGATGTTTTCTTTATTTCTGATTAAAAAAAAAAAACTTTAGAAAAAGGTAAATAGCATAAAAGCAAAATCAGATTTCAGGGTTAGTTAAACTGTAAATGTATAGGACGATTGTTTTCTTTCAATTTCATCTTTAACTATTTTACTTCCGCTAACGTTTTTGATGCTAAAAATTCCGACGTAATTTTTAAAAACGTCTCTGACGCCACTGTCTCTTATTAAAGGTATAAAAAAGCGATTTCAACGTTTGGTGCCTTTATTTCTTTAGGTCATCAGAAATGACTTGCGTTTTTTTTTTTAACTCGCAATAGTTCAATCTCTAATTATCCTATTGAAAAAAAAAGGATCAGAAAGAATATCTTTGATGGGAATCACTCCAGACAAGGCATGAAGTCACTTGATATAAGAAGATAAGAAATCCCACTTCAAGGTAAAAATCAAGCCAACGTTTAGTATCAGAACAGATACTACACTTTGTTCCCAGCCAAAAGACTCTTTTTTATCTGTTGTGTGATGGTAGGTATTTATTTATCTCATACAGTAACAAATGTGACAAAAGGGTCGGAAAGTGTGATTAAAGTCAGCGTTCCCAAGAAGGATCATTTTGACCTGCAAAACATACCCGGCAGCCCCGTTAACATTTCTGGATAGAGGCGACAGGCGATTAGCAATAAACTAACCCTTTCTCAAAGAGAGGAAGCAAAGCTTGGGAGGGTGAATCTATTAGAACTGCATAGGACCAGCGATCCTTCTCCCTTTGCCAGAAAAATCACTCATGGAATGAAATGGAAGGGAAGCGAGTTATGAGGTTGACTAAAGTAAACCCAAGATCCACTTTCTGCATTATAATTACATTGGAAAGCAAATAGCAAGTCAGACAACCCCGTTGTTTGAAATCAATTTAGAAATATATTCTTCATTCTAAATAAAAAAAAGTCAATGGAAGCTGTATTTTTCTTTACGTCATTAGAAATGCTAATATGAAAAATTAAATTACTGACGTGGTTCTATGATCTTAATATTAGGCGAAGAAATTTTTTTCGTCATTTTTTTTTACAGAGGGTACATTAGTTTATTAATAAATCTTAAAAGCAATTACATATTTAGTCAGAACAATCTTGAATATACAATTCCAAACGAGTTCATGATATTAAGTGCAAAAATTTGCATCAATATTGTATATGCATGTGTGAAAATAATGTTCAAAACGGTATTTTCCGCAAAAGGTTAGAATATGAATATGTTTGAAGCAGTAGAAATAATCGAATAATCCAAATGCTACAATTGGATAACTTAACTATAATAATGCGTTTCAGTTATTTTTGATCCGTTATTTGGAGATCAGAGTAGAAAATATTTTGCGGGGTGCAAAAGTTTTGTCGGTTTTTAGAAGGGACATTTTTAACCATTATAATCTGTTTCATGCATATTGTTATTACTTAAGCCATCACCATGATTAATTTTTTTTTTACACGGTGGTTACCACTTATCAAGGCCCGGAAGCCACTCAGGGATAAGGGTTATTGCAAGTACAGTACGTTAGTGTGGAGATTTGATGAAGTGTTTACTTAAGGGGGCGGTTCATTAGAAATTTGTTAACGTTGGACTTGAACACATCCAAGTTGTAGTCAGGTGGGAAGCAAGCAGACGGAACAGAGTTCCACAGGCGTGCAGTTCTAAGAAAGAAGCTTTGTTCATGGAATCCACGTTTTGATTTAGGCACAGATAAAGAGTGGGGGAAATTTTTCACAGTGGATTCAGCTAGACGGGTGTTTTTTGTGAAAGATTGGCGAGGTGGGACCAGAGATTGGAGTTCAGACGAGCACCTGCCATGGAAATAACGATAAACAAGGATAGGCTCGCAACGTCTCTTCTGTGGGAGAGAGGTTGCAGGATAGAGAAAAGGGCATCCTCCACTAAGCCACAAAGTCTATTTTGTACTCTGTCAAGGCAGGATAGGCTGTTTTTAGCAGCTCCTGCCCAGATATGGCAGCAGTATTCCATCCTTGGACGTACTTGGCTTTTATATAGATAGAGAATTGCATCAGTAGTGAGATATCTTCTGGAGCGGTAGAAGGATCCCACCATCTTTCCAGCGACCTTGGCAACGGACTTGATGTACGTGTTCCATTTCAGATCAGGAGTAAAGGACAAACCCAGAAGCTTGTCAAAACACGGGGCTTCTCCCAGACGAGAGCCATCCATTTCAATTGATGCCAGATGGGGATCAGAGCATTGATGATGTAAAGATAGGAGTTTGGTTTTAGATGCATTAAAGGTAACCAGCCACGACTTCCCCCCACTGAACCATGTGCTCGAGATCAGAGGAGAAAGAATCAGAGAGAACTTTGTCATTTACAGCCTTTGATGTGTTGCTGTAGATGGTCGTGTCATCAGCATAGATGTCAACGAATGATTTAAGTATGTGTTTAGGGAGGTCATTGATATAGACCAGGAAGAGAGTTGGGCCCAGGATTGATCCCTGAGGGACTCCAGCATTAATACTGCAGGCCTCTGATTTTTGTCCATCGACCACTCCTCTTATGAGCCTATCGGAGAGAAATGATTTAATGATTGAGAAAACATTTCCAGTTATACCGTAGCTGGAAATCTTGTGAAGTAGGCCCTTATGCCATACCTTGTCGAAGGCCTTTGATATGTCAAGATCAATTGCCCTAGAAAGGAAGCCTTTGTACAGAGATTCACTAATCCTGTGAGATATAACCGTTAGCACATCTGCGGTAGATCTTGCAGAACGGAAACCATATTGTGTGTCACTAAGAAGATTGTTTCTGCTGAGGTGGTTTACTATTTCTCTATTTAATATGGATTCCAGCAACTTACTCATAACACACAGGAGACTTATTAGTCTGTAGTGATAGGGAGATGACTTATCACCTGAATTCTTAAATATAGGCCATACTGATGAGGTTTTCCAGGGAGCCGGAAAGCACTTCTCTATATATTAATCTATAACTTTGATTTGTGAAATCATCATTCATATTTTCTGTAATAGACCCATGTTCACCTGAAAACGACCTTCTTTAATCGACAGAAAGGGAGCCAACTTTCATCATGAAAATGCTTGTCCTCATACAAAACTGCAGATCAAAGATCTAGAAGAATTTGGTTGGGACATCTTGCCCCATCCTGCATATTGTCCTGACCTAGTTATCACTTATTTCGAGGATTACAAAACCACTGAGATTGCCTTATGTTACCATCGCGAAAAGAGATTGAACATGAGTCAGGTTCATATTTCACATCAAAACCGAAAGAAATTTACAAACGAGGCATTTATTAACAATAGAATCACGTTATAAAGAGTAAAAGTCGTTATTGTTATGAAAAAAAGATTTTCGAACACAGTTTTTAATTTTCAAGATCAAATTTTAAATCGTGAAAAAACTTTTTACCCGTGTAATATTTCCTGGAACACTGTGAGGATCGTCTTTACATACATTGGTAGATTAGCACGCATATTTTGGACATAATACGAGATACCTTCAAAAAGTTTCCAGACTTTTTTTTATGCAAGCATTTAAAATTGTCGTAGACTCTTGAAAATTTAGTATATTATTGCTATACATTTTATGAGATGATAATTTTTATAATTTCAGCTTCAAATGAACAGCTACGACAGGAATTGGAATACACCCTACTCAAGCCTGATTGTCACATCTGGTGAATTTCAAAAATGCAATCTACACATGAGGGCACTTTAATAGAATGATATGCAATAAAATTATGTTTCAAACTTGGAAAAAATGGCACAAAAACGTATGAAATGCTTCAGACTGCTTTTGAACCATTTTGCATGAATCGGTCATTAGTTTTTGGGTGGCATAAGAGATTCAAGAAAGGCAAGGAGTCTGTGAGGGATGATGAGAGGTGCTGCAGGAGTAAGGAAATCAGCATACCAGAGTTGATTGGCTAAATAAAGAAAATTCATGTATAATGATCGCCGTGTGTCTATAGAGACAATACTTGCACAGTTTAATGTAAGTGTGGAAAATGTACACACAATTATTTATGAGGAACTGTGATGTGGAAGATTTGCGCGCAGTTTGTCGCAAGGGTGTAGTTCACAACTCCATCTCTGTCATATACTATTTGACCAAGATGGGAATCAAGACAGTTCCTCACCCTCCGTATAGTCCAAACTTTGCTCCCTGTAACTTTTGGTTATTTTCTAAGCTAAAAAAAAAACCTTAGAGGCTATTGTTATGAGACAATTAAGGTAATGAAAGAGGCTTTGACGAGGGTCATTGACACGCTCATAAAAGAGGACTTCCATGGGGCCTTCCAGAAGTTGTTGGAACGGCACAACAAGGGCATTGCAGCCGGAGAAGATTACTTCGAAGGAGGTTAAAGTTACATGTGTGTACTATCAATAAATGTGCCCATACGAAAAAAGTCTGGAAACTTATTGAAGGCACCTTGTATTATTTAGTCTGTGTAGACATGCTTATTCTGCTATTGCTGTTGTGGGTTTGTGTGTTCAGCAATTCGTGATAGTTTCTTGTTGCATGTGTTGCATGGCTGGGACAGGGTTTAGTGATATGCTCCCTTACATCGTGTCTGAAAGAAATTGGAAAATAAGAGGAAAAACTGGTGTATTTTGACTTTATATTACATACGAAATATTGTAACAGCTTTCATAACATGTGGCAGCATATATTTCTGCGCTTCACATTTTTACTATCAATAAAAGTTGCCATACGAAAAAGTTATTGAAGGCACATCGTATGTTCAAGTCATTTTATTTGGCAACGTCTTGTGAAAAATTGATTCGTCAGTGGAAGTAAAAATATATTTGACTAGTTGGAATATCCATTCCAGGACACAAAAATATTTTATTTCCTTTATTTTACGACAGTTTCGTTTGGTTGTTTTGTTTTTCTGCATATCAATACTTTTTTTTGGGTTATTTAAAGCTTTTATACTTCAAGTTCTTTATATATTTTTTTTTAAATATTTATATTGTTTTATTTTGTAGCTTTGTTTGATAGCATATCAATCATTTTTGCGGTTATTTAATGCTAAATATAGTAATTTTGGAAAATGTCTTTATGCTCCAAGTTCTATATATCTTCAAATATTTATTCATGTCGTTTGGTTTGGTTGTTTTGTTTTACGGCATATCAACCCTTTTCGAGTTATTTACTGTTGAATCCAGCAATTTTGGAAAAACAGTTTTTATGTTTCAAGTCTTAAAATATTTATTAATGGACTTGGTTCGGTTGTTTTGTAAAAGAAACTTGTTGGTTTGTTTTCTACGTTGCAGAACATGATTGAGTTTTGCTAAGGGAACGAAAAAGAACAAAAACAAACAAAAAACAATAACATTAATTATGACACAATCGTTTGCCAGTGAGTGTTACTTGGGTGAGAAACGTCCTGGGAGCGGCAACCGGCTCCCTGGGTGTTAGACACAATCAAATGATAGACACCAAATTATAACCCATCCGTTTGCCGGTGGGGTGTTACCTGATCGTCATTGGGACTTTTCTAGATCCACCGATGTTAACAAACGGTCGTTTGCTTCGTTATGCGAACGACATAAGGCCCCGCTAGTTTAAACAAACAGTACTCCAAAAACAATAAGACATACATCAGTAGTGTGGACTTCTGCTTGACTGATATCCAGTCAACTCACTGCTTCATGGGTCAATATGGCTGTGATATCTGCTTGGTCTTGATTTCTGGCTGTGATCTTTGCTTGGGTGGTGACAAATGACACGCAACACAGGTTTGTAGAAAAAAAAAAGAACTTAACTATTTATTTTACAATATTATACATTATACATCTATATATTAACTGTCGTTTAATTGTAATGGACTTCCACTTCTTGTAATAAAACTTTTACCAAGAATTCTTCATAAGTTTTGGTTTCGGTTTCGATTATAGCTGATGGCACTCCAGTAACCTATGTTTTTATAAATAGTTTTATCAAGAATTCTTCATAAGTTTTGGTTTCGATTTCGATTATAATTGAAGGAACTCAAGTTATATATATATATATATATATATATATATATATATATATATATATATATATATATATATATATATTTATATATATATGTTTTGGTTTCAGTTTCGATTCAAGCTGATGCACCCAAGTCATATGGATATATTTTTTTAATTTTGAAATCGCATCTTTTTAATATATAAAAATCGAAAAAGTTTTTATAAAGATTATCAATTTTATTCATTATTATTCATCACCACAAATTCCATCCATCAAACGAGAAAAATGGTGGATTGACTACTGTTGTTTTTTTTTTTTTAAATTATATTTAAAGAAATAACGTGATAGATACATTAGAGAAATATAATGTTTAGTGACCCTAATAATCCGCCAAATTCTGATATCAAACTAGTCCCAATCTTCTATAAATTCAACCAATATGGACCCTTTTCGTTATTTTTACGATTTCTGTTTACATTCCACTTCCGGTTGCCCTCCCTGCGTTAAGAATAGTTTTCCGAAATAATAACGTTATTATTTAGAAAAGTCTTTCTTAACATGGGGAGGGGGAGGAGTATATCCTTTATCTATTCTGTGAATTCACTTAACACTTTAATGAACAAAAGATACCGTAAAAATGAATTAAAAACGAAGCAACCGGAAGTGAAATAGAAAGCAGTAATCGTAATGATGCCCCCTTTCATTAAAAAGAAGTAAAAATAGCTGCTAAGCGGTCAAAATTTAAAGAAATCTGCGTAAATCAATTTAAAGTTTTCCATTGTACGCATGCGTAAATATTTATGCATTTTTACGCTAAGGTTACTTCAATTTTTGCTATTTCATATCCAACTGACGATAGCTTAGGCGGCAACGAATAAGACTGGAGCGTTATATGTTTTGTTATCGGTTTCGATTCTAGCAGATGTCACCCAAGTTATTTTGTTTTTTATTTACTTTTGAAATCACTACTATATATTGGGTACAATATAATAATCAACAGAGAATTGGTTCTATAGTAATAAATACGTAATCTTCATAAATTAAAATATATTTAAGCGTATATTACACTGGGACAATGCTGGGCGCCCTGCTAGTTCTATATAAATCTGCCACTTGCAATATTCTAAATGAATAAATGTGTTTTGCCATCTATCCAAACTAAATTAACATGTTAAGCTTATTTAATTGCAATGATACAAGAATATTTTTAAATACCGTATATATAGTAATCAACAAACTCCTTCAAACAATTCTCCATATTGTTCATCTACATATTTATTGTATTTTATTTTTCTAATAAATTACTATATTGTGATTTGTATTGACAAATTTTCTTCTTTATACGTAATCGTTTTATTTATGGTACTTTTAGTATAATATTCTGTTATTTCCTTCCTTCGTTAATCTTTACGTTACACTTTGGAAAGGACCAAATACAATTTTTGAAGGGCAAACTACTTCAAAAAAAAGAAGGCGAAGTTGGCGAAATTTTAACTTAATAAAAGCCAATATGACATAAATGCGGGAGTACCTCAGGGGTCTATCCTTAGACCTCTATTATTCCTGATATTCATAAACGACCTCCCTGATAAAATTGTTTATGTATATAAATAAGGGTTCATGCCACCCACCCACAGTGTTTAAAAATATGGTAGCGAACATTAGCCAAAGGATTTCACGGCTTTCTTCGAACGCTGAAGTGTTCGAGAAAGCAGCACCATATTATAATGACGCACTGCATCAAAGTGGGTTCAATGAAAACATAAAATTTCAACAAACCCAGAATAAAGAAAATATAAAACGAAAGAGGAAACGGAAAATAATCTGGTTCTTACCTCCGTTTTCATTGAACACTAAAACTAGAGTAGGGCATTGTTTTCTTAGCCTTCTAGACAAACATTTTCCAAGAACACATAGACTACATAAACTTTTTAATAGAAACACGGTGAAAGTTAGTTACTCGACAGCTCCATCAATAAAGTCGATAATATCTAAAGAACCAAAAAAGATAGATAACGCAGGCTGCTCTTGCAGGACCAAAAATAGCTGTCCATTGGAGGGTAATTGTAAAGCTGAATCCCTTGTCTATGAGGCCACAGTAACGGAACAATCCACAAATATACCGGAAATATATATAGGTATGACAAAAGGCCAATTTAAACAAAGATATTATGCACATATGAGCTCCTTTAGAGCTAAAACAAGGATGAATACAGCATTAGCTACCCGCGTGTGGGAGCTTAAAGAAAAAAATACACCCTTTTCCATAAAATGGAGAAAAATAGAGCATAGACCAGCATACGTCCCGGAATTAAGTCAATGCTCACTCTGTAACGCAGAGAAATACTACATCCTCCGGTCCATTCATGACCCAAAAATAAAATGTTTAAATGTGAGGAGTGAAGCTTTGAAAAGTTGCATACATAGAAGGAAGGGTCTCCTAATAAATTGGATCAATGAAAAGAACAACACTTAGATGTTGTTTTTATATATATATATATATAAGGAAAAAAAATTGTAAATACATAAATAATTAGTCGGTAAACTTGGATTTTAATCGCAATTATATTATAGATTTTTAATTAATGTCATATATATATATATATATATATATATATATATATATATATAAAAAAAAAAAATTATATTTTATAAATGTAATTTATAATCTATTGCGAATTTAAAACTATAGAAAAATATAATAATGTTAATAAACTAGGGAAATCACTTAGGATAGATAAATACTCACTTCCCCAAACCTTGAAAGATTTGGGTTTTTAAAAAATAATTTTTAAACGTATTTCGAAATTTTTAAACGTGATTCGATATAATTAAAAATATATTTTTTAAAACTTTAAACGTATTTTTGGAAATTTTTAAATGTTCGATATAATTAAACGAATTTTTAAGTTTTTAACCGATACCAATACAGATTTTAAAGTTTTTATACATAAGGAAAGAGATTTTAAAATTAAATGGGGTTCAAATTAAAATCGATTCATATAAAAAAAACATTTTTTCGAAATTAGATCTTAAATTTAAATAATTCAAAGTTGAAAATTAGGTATTACATTACCCGATATATATATATATATATATATATATATATATATATATATATATATATAGATATAGATAGAAAAAAAAGGGGGGGGGATTAAACAAAACGAGATTTGAACGTGGATTCGCGAGGTATATATACTTCACACTTCCGGTTATAAGATAGACGAATATTGGCTGAAGAGAGCTCGATAAGGATACCTTAAACGGGCCTTATTATCGGGCTTGAAACCGACGGTACCAATGACCTGTCTCAACTAACAACTTTCTGTACACAAAATATAAGTACGCTCTTAAAATTTGGATTTTCCTTTTAATTGAGCACTCTGCTGGAATTCTTTTTCCAAAAAAACTAATCATATATATATATATATATATATATATATATATATATATATATATATATATATATATATATATATATATCACAACCCTGGATAACCTCACCTGGATATAGCCTCATTTTAGAATGTCGTTATAATAAACTATGATCATTGTTATAATGGTGTGAGAAAGAAACGTGGTGATTTCAATGTAAAGCAGTCCTTCACCGAAGAAAGAAGTCGGCAAAACGTTACGTAAAAAAGGGAACATTCGATAGAAACAGGGCTTAGAATAAACAACGTTTTTTGCCAAGTAATGCAGTACTGCAGGAGTAAATTAAAAACTGTCTCTTGCAATATGATTTTATTATTTGTATTGAACTATGTAACACAATATTATCTTTTGAGTATTTATTTGTACTGATTAATTTCTATCATTTGAGTCAGTTCTATACAATGGGCACTATTTTCATAGAAATGTCAATAAACTCATATTTGCTGCGTATTATTGTTTTTTTTTTCCTGTCCAGAAAAATATTTTTTTGTGCTATCAAGAAAAATATTTGTTGATTCAATATATTTCTCATTCCATGGAATTTTCATAGGTCATGCTTGTTATTATAATTAAGCATGACCTATGAAAATTCCATGGAATGAGAAATATATTGAATCAACAAATATATATATATATATATATATATATATATATATATATATATATATATATATATATATATATATATATATATATATATATATAAGGATTGAGTTTCTGATGACATAAAAATACAACCGCTGACTTTTTATTTACAGCAGAGAATTTCTTTCTTGATTCATTTCAGAAGGTGGGAGTTGTCTGACTTGTTATTTACGTTCTCGCTTCCTCTCATAGCATGAAATAGTTATGTCCGAGACTTTAAAAAGACACGTTTCTTACTCGCCAAATTTTGTGTGACGAGAAGAATTTATATTTAATCATATACAAATAAATGCACATTGGTATTTATTATAGAGTGGAGAATGGAGAGTCCATTTCGCAGCCATGAGAAAACCACGCGGTCTATTGGAGATGGAATCGGTGACTTTCATCAGCACTGCCACCTTTTCTTTAACACGGAAGGATTTCCACAATAAAATTTGCTCTATTAGCGGGAAGTATAGCCGATTGGAACGTCGCTGACTCGCAACAACAACAGCAGTAGCAGCAACCTCGATTCTCCAAGAGTGTAAAAGAAAGAAATGAAAGCAAAAATAGGCATTTAACAATGCTTTGATGTTGGGCGGGCGTTATTGTAGAGAAGGGCAACGGAGCGTCGGTGTGATATTTACGAAAAACACAAAGAAAGAAAAAGAAAAACAAAATGGCGTCATGTAAAATTCATGATGTGTCAAAATAATGACCGTCATCATCCGGGTTCTACTGAAAAGTGCACTGACCGAAACTGCCGGGTGTGAGGTCGTCTTAATAACAACGTTGTATGTCAAAATCGTTATTTCCCCCCTCATCACCGGAACGATTAGAACCATTATAGAAACTTATCACATGAAAATAATAAAGAATGCGAGGGTGGCAAGATTGGTTACCGGTGTGTGTGTGTGTGTGTGTGTGTGTGTGTGTGTGTGTGTGTCCTTTATATTGGCCTTTCCTGCCCGAAAAGAGCCGAATTGTCATATTTTTTTTCCAAAACAAAAATGCTGGGTCAACGAGTGCTTGCGCTTGCAAAATATCGACACACACGCACACTCGGTTACTTTAAAATAATTATCTGTTTCACTTGGTACCGCCAGTTAAGCCGGATTTAGATTTTGTGGCGAGGCCTCGAGATCTGTAAGGGCTTTGATGCTTATTTGCTGAAAACCATTATTCCAGATGCTCGTCGCACTTAAAACTTGCAAAAATGTCTTTTCATTATTTAATTGTGAAAAGGTGAAAAGCAACCCTTTTCCCCGCTGGTGTTAATTAAAAATGCAGCACAAAGTAAAAACACAAGTATTTGACTTTGTTATTTAGAAAAAAATGTTGTTGATGCGACCACGTCCTTTTACGCGAGGCTTTGTCCATCGGTTAGTGCGTTGATTGATCGCAACTCTACTTGACAGAGTCGCTGGAAAAATAGTTCGATCATTCTACCGCTATACGGCACAATCACATTGACACACCGGTTCTCGCCAGATCACCGAAGTTAAGCAACGTTGAATCTGGCTAATACCAGGTGGATGACCATTTGGGAAGGCGAGGCGCTGTATGTACCGCGAGGTATCATACCAGGTTGAGAAACTGGCGCGGTCTATCCTTCTCTTGAGGGTAGATGGGACTCTCTTAAGCCGTGATAGGCACCCCATCCAGTGATGGCGTCACGATAAAAAACACCCTTGATAGCCCTGGCGAAGCATCAAGTATTCAGCTACTGACAAGATTTGAATTACACTACAAACTTGTGTAATGAGTTCAATCTCGCCCGCTGCCGCGCTGGATGAATGGATTCTACTGCTCCAAAAGATATTTCACTCCCAACACAAGCATCTGCCTGCATAAGAGCCAAATACATTCTAAGATGGAGTACTGTTACCACATCTGGAGAGGAGCTGCACTATCTTCCGCCTCGACAGGATACAAAACCGACTTCAAAATCTAATGGATAATGCCCTTTTCTCCTTTATACTGCTTCTGTATCACAGAAAAAAAGCTGTGAATCCCTGTTCTATCTTTATTTTCATAGCAGGTACTCGACTGAACTTCAATCTTTGGTCCTTCACTGTAAAACATTCTCAACGAATACTCGTCTAGCTACAACCACTGTCAATATTTCCCCTTACTTTCTATTTGTACCTAAAACTGGAAATACTTCCGTATTAAAGGAAAAATGGCGGTGCTGATAAAAGTCACCGATTCCATCCCCATGGTTTTCTCATGACTGCGTAATGAATCCTCCATTCTCCATGCTATGATAAATACCAATGCGTATTTATTTGTATATGAATAAATATAAATCCTTCCCGTCACACAAAATTTAGCAAGTAAGAAACGCGTCTTTTTATAATCTCGGAAAATTCCAGTTTCTTTCCTAGAACTGCTCATATGTGAAACACAATATCGTGGGCCTGTTCCCAGCTGAATATAACACGGTCGTTTTCAAGTTCAATGTAAACAAGTTCTTATTGAACGGTCATACTCAAATCATGTCAAGTTTCACCATAAATGATCATCACGGAGATGTTTCACCGGTCGACAGTCGTTAATCCTTATCTTCAAGTGGCCTTTGTGCCTTAATAAATGGTGATCCATTTGCAGAAAAACGATTACGAAATAGGAAGATATAAGGCCCAAGCCCGACTCCGACACCTAGGATTCCAAAATATCCCACCTCGACTCTGACTCCTTATTTAAAAGTCTTCCAATATTCAGGTTGTTAACTCTTCGAAGATAAAAAGCAAATCACACTCAGACGCTTAAAATTCCTACAAATCCGTCTTCGACTTCAGCTCCTTACATTCCCATCCCCGACTTCTTTCAAGCACAAATTGAATGAACGCTCTTATTATTTCTACACCATCCACATATATTTGCAGAAAGTACAACAGTAATGGGCTGTCAGAAACTGTTTCTGGAGTGGCCCTACCGACTCTCTCTCTCTCTCTCTCTCTCTCTCTCTCTCTCTCTCTCTCTATCAATGTTACCACCATTATTACTGTTCAAAGTGTCATACGGTAGGGTAGATCGCCACAACAGTAATAATTATAATTATTGGTTCCTGAGAGAAGTTGTTTGAGAATAGTGCCGAAAGCCATTTCGTTCTGTTGGACCCTTTAAAGAACACAAAAAGAAGCAAGACAACAAGGAGGTATATTTTCACTACAGCAAATGTACGAAACGAAACCTTTTATTTAATTTAAAGGGGTAACATGCTCTCGTTCCGTCAGCCATGAGCGACTAGAAGTTTTAAGTACTTCGCAATTATATTATTAATATTGTTTGCAATTATTTGTGTCTCTTACAGTTGAATTTTGCCAAGTACATTATCCGTTAAGTCACGGGTCATTGAAGACCCCCCCCCCCAAAAAAAAACACGTAATATACAACACATATAGTAATGACTATATTTAAAAAAATGAATACTTTCCTCAGTATTTTTTGGCAACATCACGTATTTCAAAAATGTTGAAACAAATCTTAGTCAAAGCAAGTTTATAATTGAACTAAAATGAGCTAAAAAAAAGCCCTTTAAGATTTGACTTTCGATGTCAACATTTGGCCACGTCGTGCGTTTAACACGGAATTCTTCACCCCTGGCGATCTTCTATAACAGTAATACTTATCTATGTTTCGAGGGTGGGACCAAACCTATAGGCCCCATCAAACAAATCGAAATATTGGGTTATTTATAATTTTATTACTATAATGCGTGAAGGCATTGACTGTAAAAGCAACTCGGAATATTATTTTAAAGGGAACATGATTTTAAACAACCCCGGTCTTTCGTGCCATTTGACTATATTGGAATATAAATATAATGACGTATGTTATTTAACATTATGTTCCTTGTTTTTGGTTACAAACACACTTAAATCATTTTTAGAATTGAGGTTTTATGTTAGTTTCCTTTATATTGTAAGCTTTGTTACTTTCATACGCAATATTTTATTTCACTTTTTGGAGCAAATTCAGATACTTTTTCTTTTTTCCTCTCAAATCTTCAAGTATTACGCAATGATCCGCTCGAATCGTTATGTTCTGAATGCGTCCTGTGATTCATTTTTGAAATATATCAGTCCGTATTATTTAGATTATACAGACTATTGTTATTATAGTGTTATTATAGTGTTTTTATAGTGTTTTTATATACTGCAACTATCCATAGAAAGCTTTTGTCTCTTTCACAAGACATTATATTTTTAGCTTCTAATAAATCGCCATTAATGGAAAATATTCTGGTATGGGTGTACACAATCTATCTATTGATCTGCACAATTGATTGGTTTGTTAAATGTTTGAAACATCGTGTTTCTAGCACAGTTTTAAATCACGATATAGTGCAAACTGAAATTGAGATGAATCGTGAAAAACTTTCTTCTGTTCACTATTTAGACAGGTATTAAAACACCTTTGATGAACAACAGTAATTATTTGGGCGAGGAAACTTTTTCTGTGCATGAAACAACCCACAAAAGAAGTTGTTTGATTATTAGGTTGTGAAATGGTTTGATTATTAGGTTGTGAAATGGTTTGATTATTAGGTTGTGAAATGGTTTGATTATTAGGTTGTGAAATGGTTTGATTATTAGGTTGTGAAATGGTTTGATTATTAGGTTGTGAAATGGTTTGATTATTAGGTTGTGACACCAAAATATCATTTCCATTCTTTTGACTCTCAAGTATATAGCTGACACAGTCAATCCACCGAGAACCACACCAGTCTATATAAAAACATATAAGATATTAACGGATACATACTCAAGAGTCTAGACAATGAAAAGAATATGCTGTTGTCACAGCCCTAATAATTTATACAAAACAATGTATTTTCTATACCAATTATACGAGGTTCCTCTAACCAGGAAAAAACATTGAAGTCACTAGAAATATATCAAGTTACACAGTCTTATCAGCCTTCATGCAAAGCAAGATATCCATCTCCTTGATTGCAGTGGTAGAAATTTAAGTTCTAGGGAGTTTAATGGATTGGATAAAATACTCTACCAAATGTAAACAAGTTAATGTAAAGACGTAAACATTTGCACATGTCTTCAAAACAAGATACAATGCACAGAGAGAGAGAGAGAGAGAGAGAGAGAGAGAGAGAGAGAGAGAGAGAGAGAGAGGGGGGGGGGGAGAAAACAAAAACAAAGTTTAAGAGCAAGAGAAAGAGAGAGAAAAGGATTTAGTAAGAAAGAAAGAAACAAAGAAAGAAAAGGCAAAAAGAAAAAAAAAGAAAAGGAGGAAATGCTAATCGCAGTGACATAGGAGTAGAATTAGTGGTTTTCCTAATAACCATTTGTTTTAGCAGATACCAGAGATTCGCTTACTGGGTTCGATATGACACACGTCAACTTTGGGCTGACAATCCCAAAAGCTAAAGTTCCCCTAAAAAGCAAAGTGGAAAGAGAAATTCTCCCACGACCGAATCAATCCCTGCTTTGTGAATTCGTAAAATCTGAAAATTAGTTTTAATATTCCCAAGCACGAGAAAGCTAATTAAACTTTATTTTAAGCCGAAAAGCCTGAATCCTAAAACATTAGTTTGACCTCTTTATATCCGCGAGAAAACCCGAAATCGTTTATTTTTTCTTTGCACGAACTACTTATGAAGTTATTTTACGCAAATAATTATTTTTATTTATAAGAAAATGATCTCTGAGTTATCATTGCTGGTTTGAGGGTAACGCAGTTGATTTCAACGTTACCCTGAACCCGACGCCAAGCTGTAGCTAAGAAAAACAGCATGTCAGCCATTCAGCAGAGCATCAACGAAGGAAGAATTCAACCACATTGTCTGACAACAAACGGTTAAAGATTTTGCCATTTGGACTTAGGGTTGTGCGCGTTTTGTGCGCTCAGTGCATCAGAGCGGTGATTTCAAGTGACTAATGAGTGTCCGGTTACATTTTGAGAGGTCTATCACTAGACAAAAATGTAACCACTTGGACTTAGGGTTGGTGCGCATCGTTTTTCCAGGTGTCCGGCCAGTCGACCCTAGCACATGCTTATATACTTAGTCTCGTGACGTAGGATAGTGTGACAATACCCCCTCCCCAAAGATGGTTACATTTATGGCGCCATAATTACGGATCCCACATTTCTGTGAGATGCGCACAAACGAGTGTCCAAGAGCATGTTTAATTTTAGTGCCCGAAATTCTGTTTTTCTTTTAAAAAAGAGTAAAATCGTTTCTAAGTGATAGTTCTCCGGATGTTGAAGGGTCAATTCTAACAATTGGCGAAATAAACTAAAAATAACATAAACATTTCTTAATTTAAATTTTCAAACTCCATGAGGATTAAATTGTTTTCGTTCTGTCAACCATGGCCAGATGGAAGATCTGGCCATGGCTTACAGAACGAAAACAATTTAATCCTCATGGAGTTTGAAAATTCGTATCGATCCCCGAACATATGCTAGCCATATCCCTTATAAATCTGACCCCTATTACAATAGTAACTTATGCATCAATAGCAATATGCTTAGAAAAATAAAATTCTAATTTTGTTAAATTGCATTTGAAGAAAGCCAGGGGTTACTTCGGCCGAAATGTTGTAGGAATAACAACTAAGATGAGAATAGTAGTCCGAATAATCCAAATAATCCAATCAAACGGTTAGCTTGTGATAACGGATTTGATTTATTTTAGATGCATTTTTTTTTGTCAAATGTTTTTACTGAGTAGGATTTCTTCAAATATTGCAAGTTTATTTTAAAATTATTATTAATGTGAACGTTTTGTAAGATCAGTGCACATACAAACTTTGATGTCGCGATGGGATTACATGACAGTTCGTATGTTTAGGAGTTAACAGGAATAACTATAACTAGCAGAACCCGTGGAAATTACACGGCGGTTTAAATTTATATAGCACATTATAAATAAAATTAATAAAAAATAAAATAGAACAAATAACGTCGAATTAAAAAAAAATTATTAGTAAATTATTTTTTAGGCTTTTAAAGCTAAAACTAATTTATTTAAAAAAATTAGATGTTTTTCAATGAAAATTCAACAAACAACGCATTGTTTTATTTTTATTATTGAAATTTTATTATTGGAATCCTTTTCTTTCGTTCCATGGGAGTATTGTCTGAAGATAACGGTTTCAATCGACGACCAGAGGAATAGTTGTCCAAAAACGTAATGAGACGACAACAACTATGGAAGACAGTAATTACTTAAGATACATTTAAGAAACTCAGCATTCCTTTCCCGTCGTAGTTAACCATCTGACGAAGGCCAAATGAATAGTTGGCCGAAACGTCGTGAAACAACAACAAGAAGATGAGGATAATAGTTCGGAAATAAATAAATAAATAAATGAATGAATAAATCATTAAATAAATAAATGAATAAATTATTAAATAAATAAATAAATAAATATATGAATAAATAAATAAATAAATAAATAAATAAATGAATGAATAAAAAATAAAAAAATGAATAAATGTATAAATAATAAATAAATAAATAAATAAATTAATAAATAAATAATTGAATAAATGAATGAATAAATGAATAAATGAATAAGTAAATGAATAAATAAATAAAAAATGAATGTATAAATAAAAAATAGATAAATAAATAAATAAATAAACGAATAAATAAATGAATAAATGGATAAATGAATGAATTAATAAATAAATGAATAACTAAATAAATAAATAAATAAACAAGTAAATAAATGAATGAATAAATAAATGAATAAATAAACAAGTAAATAAATAAATAAATGAATGAATAAATAAATGAATAAATAAATAAATGAATGAATAAACAAATGAATGAGTAAATAAATTAATAAACAAGTAAATGAACAAACAAGTAAATGAATAAATAAATAAATAAATAAATGAATAAATGAATAAAGAAGTAAATAAATAATTAAATAAATAAATATATAAATAAATAAATGAATAAACAAGTAAATAAATAAATGAATAAATAATTGAATAAATGAATAAATGAATGAATAAATAAATGAATAAATAAATAAATGAATAAATAAATGAATAAACAAGTAAATAAATAAATAAATAAATAATTAAATAAATAATTAAATAAATGAATAAATATATAAATAGATAAATGAATAAACAAGTAAATGGATAAATAAATAAATGAATAAATAAATAAATGAATGAATAAATAAATAAATAAATAAATGAATTAATAAATAAATAAATAATAAATAAATGAATAAATGAGTAAATGAACAAATAAATAAGTGAATAAATGTGTAAATAAATATATGAATAAATAAATAAATAAATTAATAAATAGATAAATGAATAAATAAATGAATAAATAAATAAATGAATAAATAAATAAATGAATTAATGAATAAATAAACAAATTAATACATAAATAAATGAATAAATAAATAAATGAATAAATAAATAAATGAATTAATTAATAAATAAACAGATTACTACATAAATAAATAAATAAATGAATAAATAAATAAATAAATGAATAAATAAATAAATGAAACCATTATTATTTTTCTGAATAATGTTTAATATAAATTATAAAGAAACAGATGTCAATTATTTGCACATGTTTTTTTTTTAATTTACAAAGAAAATATAATAAAAAATTATAGTTTCCTCTCAACATGACTTATTGTTTTTTAATTATAAAATAAAATAGCCAATTTGAAACCGTAAACAGACAACCATGTTTTGTTTTGAAAACTTTAAATTATTTTAATGATTTTTAACTGGTAAAGAGCGACTACAAATGGAGGTAAATCGTTTATTATTAATTAATGTTTGCGATGATGATGCTTTTTTGTGACACTGGACGTACGGACAAATAAATTAATACTTAGATAAATAACGTTTCATAAATAATCGACAGGTGGAAAAAAACGAATATGCGCATATCCAAGTTAATGCTTGAATTATTAAAAACTGACCTCCATTCTGTAGTTGAATGAGGCTGATAAAAGGAGTATAACATTCAATGATATTAAAAATAAGCTAATTTTCTTTAGCATATGTCTATCTATCTATCTATCTATCTATCTATCTATCTATCTATCTATCTATCTATCTATCTATCTATCTCTACCACACACGCACGCACACACACACATATACATGATCGAAAAGTAAGTAACTGTATATTTTAAAATACATAAATTTATTTGTGAAATATAATTAAATGCTATTTATTAATATGAACAAAATATAATGCATAGACTTTTATTTAAAATTCAATAAAAACTGGTTTCATTCGCCACCAGTTTTTTAAGTCGATCAGGAATCGCATCAACTGATTTCACAAAAAAAAAAAAAAAAACTCTTGCGGATTGTAATCATAACGTCACATATTCGCCCTTAAAGTTTTTCTAAATTTTTTAGTTTGATTGAGTAAGAAGACTTGCTATTTCAGCCAATCCCAGGAAAAAAGTTGCAGAGCCTTAAGTCAGGAATTCCATTATCCATGCATCATCCAAGGAATTTGGCATTGAGCCATTCACGAACAACAATAGCAAAGTGTGGCGGGGTATCATCTTGTATAAAAATCAAATTTTCAATATTGTCCCAAGCATTAATAATTGGTCGAATTTCATTTCTCAACATAGTGAGCTACCTACACTCTTTGCAATTGTTGTCTACAAAGCCACCATTTACCTGTGCATGGAGTAATATCGTCACACCTGGGCTGGTGCACCAGTTATTAGTTCCTCCCTTTTACAGTTATTTATCTCCTTCATACACCGGCATGATTTGACACACCGGTCGGAAAATGGAATTTGAAAACCAGAGCCCTAGAGAAAGAGCCTGTAAAAATACCTAAATGTGACACAAGTGTCGAAAAGTTGAATTGAAAAGACAGCACCACCAGGGAAGAGTATTTAGATCTGCAAAAATCCCTTGGCGGCCTCGTCAGCATTTTCCGGTAGGGGCTTCTCAGACAATTACCAATAATGGCAAGACAAGAAAAAGCAAAGTCTGGAAGGATAGTGTAACGTGTATGTTACGCTCAAAACGTGTTCGTTACTGTTCAAACTTTCCTCAGACATCCATGTCGCCCGGTACTGTCGAAAAGGAACAACAAAACAAAAATAAATAAATTTGCTTTTGCTTTTTTTTTCTGTTTTGGCAAAGGGCATTAATTCCCATTACTTTTCAAACAATGCCCGATTCTTGCTTTTTCTAACTGCTCATTTCGTCTACAATGAGATTAACAAGACCCCTGCCGTCTCGAGAACAGTTTCTCTCGCTGCCACTGCGGGTCACACGTCCACATCACCCGGTCATTTTTTCTTTCTGCTCCCCTTTCCGTAGTGCATTTTTCTCCTTTTTTCTTTTTCTTCTGACACAAGCCCACGCACACTTGCCAATTTGCATACGCGCTCAAAACGGCTGCTGCTGCTAATATTTTCGCTAGCCATCCATCCTTCGGCTGCTGCTGATATCTTTACACGCGCTCTGTTACACTAGAATTGTACAGGCAATAATTCATCTCCATAATGACCTAGTCTCTGTTAGCTTTGAAGCTGAGGATGCAGAGAAGTACTTGTGCACAATTTAAACTAGACGTAACTCAACGTCCGATCAGCTTTGCTCGAAACATAACGTCAACCGTTGGCGTTCACTGATTACGAAAGCTTAACAAACGCTACTCAAAAAACAAAACAAAAAAAAAAAAACAACAAAAAAAAAAAACTGAAGGAAACATTTAAATATAATAAGATTAACAGAAAAAGAAAACTAAAATAAAAAAAGAAACAACGACCTACAGTGACAATTTTTGTTTTATTTTTCTAAATATTTTTTTTATTGGCGAAAAAACAAAACAAGTATTTTTTTTTTTACCATTTTTTTTCCTGTTCGAAAACAAAGCACCCTTAAACGACCATTCCTAACAACCTTATACAAGATGAACATCTCCATCTTGGAGTTGCAAACGCCGGAAGATGTCGTTTCATATTACCAAGCAAAACGATTAATCGCCGCAAAGAAAAATACGACTGTAGAAATATCTATCTAATCCTTAGGAAATATACCGACCGTTTTAATTTAATTTAATTAAAAAAAAGATTGCCTAGCCACACCCTACAGAAAAAAAAATTGTTGATGAAATGAAAAAAAAAAAAAAAGAAAAAATAAACAACAAATAACAAAAGTTTATTTTACAGTTACAAAAATAAAGAAAAAAATGCAAAAAATACCCCATAAAAACATATAAAAAGTGCTTTTTGAAAAACTTTTAAAAATATGAAAAGCACAAAAAATGGTTTTCTTATTAATTTTGGTTGACAAAAAAAAATGGTTGCTAAAAAAAAACAACAACTTGTTTACTTTTTCACTTAAAAATTTGTTACAAGAATACAACAGAAATTGTTACGGTATGTTTTTGTTTCTTTTAATTTCATTATATTTTTTTATCTGGTGATTTCATTATATTTAAATGTTTTCTTCAGTATTTTCCTTGAGTGGCGTTGTTAGGCTTTGATAATCGGCGACGCTCGGCAGAAGCCAGCGGTTGACATCATGTTCCGAGCAAAGCTGTCTGGTTCAAATTCTGCATAAGTATCCAGAAAAGAATCTCTAATTTAATAGACCATGCATTGCCTACCAAGCTCCAGCCTCTGTCCCATTGTCGCACTGTGGAATGTGCTCCGATGAACTTGCTGCTCTGGTACACCTCAACATAAATACCTCCGACCAACCCGACAATCAGCTAAATCCCATCCCTCTATTGTTGAAGGCTTTTTACTCCAATAGGTTCTTTCCTCGAACTGATAGACTTTGTACCCCCCTCCGACTAATACGCAGAAATATAAATGTAATGGGAACAAACATCTTGCTGCGTATCTTCCCACTTAGGCTACCCGTCTCAGTGGAAATGTGTCCAGTTTGGAGTAAAACAAATAAATAAATCAACGGAAATTATATGCATTTACAGGCATGACTGTCACATTATTTTCATAACACAACAAACAGAAATTTAGATAAAGAAATAATACAAAACCTGGGGTTTCATGGAAATAAACTGAAAGAAGTCATTTATTAGACACAACCTCTAATTGAAACAATGCAACATAGCCTTATTCGACTGAGCTTACATGTAGGAAAATAGATACTTGCTCCAAAGAGATCACAACACACGAAAGAGTAAATCCATATATTAATACCGTAGTACCTTTAACGTACAGCTCATTAAGAACTTGTTTACATTGGACTTGAAGAGACAATATTGTAATCAGCCGGAAAGCAGGCAAACGGGACAGAGTTCCACAGGAGTGCAGTTCTAAGAAAGAAACTGTGACAACCGTACGTACGTACGAAGTACGGTTGTCACGGTTTCCAGAGTATAAATTATTCGATCAGGAGATCCTATTTATTAAAAAGAAGGATAGAAAGCAATAACATACTACGGACATTAATGTATAGATACTCTAATTTAATATCACCTTCTAGCCTAAAGGATGTCGCTTTTGGGCCATACGTTAAACTAAAAGATACCTTCTTGGTTTTCTGGTTAGGATCCAAGAATAGTATTTGTTCTGTCTAAAGATAGTATAATGATATCGTGGAGTTCCCATTCACACCGGGCATCCATACAATGGAAATATGCTACAGACTCCTGTAAAGATATTGGAGATAAACCGTAATAACCAGATATATTCTGACACTACATTAACCAGATTACTTAGATAAATACTTCTACAGTTTTACAAAAGGGCTACAATAATATCGTGGGGTCTCCATCCACGCTGAACGTCCACAGAATGCCCAGCAGCAATGTATTACATATGAAATTTCCAGAGGTTCCGCTAGTGTACATTAATAGCAAAGAAAAGGGAGGGGGGTTAGTGACATCCACACTTGTGCATAATTTGACAGCAAGTTTAGCTTATACAGTTTGTGTTGCTAAGCAACGTCATAGAAATAAAAATGACCTTCGCTTTCAACTTGAATTTTCAGCGCAAACAATCTAGGTTTATGTGACATAGCGCAGAAGTTAAAAGAAAATACGCAGACGCTTATCTGTTGCTAAACAGCCCAGTGCGTCGTAGTTAGGTTAACTACATACCTCGTGTTTAGACGAAGCAATTGTGATGTGAGGTGTCTGTGTTAGGGTTAGGGTTAGGGTTAGTATCCAATCAAGTTGAGTGAATTTGTTTTCGCTTACAATGAAATATACCAGAATGTTCCATAAATCCATAAACTACCCTCATATATATATATATATATATATATATATATATATATATATATATATATATATATATATATATATATATATATTGGCTGAAAAATGCGAAGCTCGTTGTTTGTTTGTTTACAAACAGGCGATTTGAGCACTATAAAAGTGGTGGCGGGTGTCCATTTAAATAGACATTCCGACGAGTTATTTACGGGTGTCGCCTCCATGGTCGAGTGGGAGAAGAGTGGGAGAACTGCCGACTGTCAACACGACGGTTCTAGGTTCAATCCTTGGCTAGGGAGAGATGCTAGTCTAGCGGCACTGATGAATTGTGATACAACGAAACAGGACTGTATGTCGATGACTACAAATATATATATATATTACAAATGAGTCACAAATTATCAAGGTCCGGAGGCCACTTAAGGATAAGGATTAATGAATGTGCGGTAGTCAATGAGACAATATCGTAGTAATCGTTAGTAGTGGAAATTTGGAACATTAGACTACTTAAGGGAACGGCTCATCAAGAACTTGTTTACATTGGACTTGAAGAGACAATATTGTAATCAGCCGGAAAGCAGGCAAACGGGACAGAGTTCCACAGGAGTGCAGTTCTAAGAAAGAA
Source organism: Euprymna scolopes (assembly GCF_053919585.1). Classification (NCBI taxonomy): domain Eukaryota; kingdom Metazoa; phylum Mollusca; class Cephalopoda; order Sepiida; family Sepiolidae; genus Euprymna; species Euprymna scolopes. Next base: position 24,914,387 of record NC_136484.1, on the reverse strand, counting down.
GCTTTGTTCATGGAATTCACAGATAAAGAGTGGAGGAAATTATTGATAGCGGTTTCAACTAGACGAGTGTTTTTCATGAAAGTTTAGCAAGGGGGGGCATATATTAGAGCTCAGAATCTCTAAAAAATACTTCTTTTAGTTTGTTATTACTTCTGTTCTTTTTATCTAAATTTCTTTTTGTTGTGTTATGAAAAATCATGTGACAGTCATGCGTGTAAATGCATAAAATTTCCTTTGATGTATTTATTAACAGATGCTTAAAACCTTGATTTGTTGATAAGAAAATCATATATAATTCATGCGCTGGGCTGACTCGAGGGTAAAGATGTTATAATTTTCATCAATACGAGCTCGCACATGTTGCGTTCTCTACAATGAGCGACCAAAAAGAAAACAAATCAAATAAAGTATTTTTATACATACCTGCGCGGTATGTTTACGTGTTGGACTTTTTATTCACTGCCTCGATGTCGCTTTTCATTAGTGGCTGTGAACTTCAAAGTAATGGAAACCCCTGTCTCGTCTTTTAAACTTTAACACAGAAGGTGACAGTGGTTAAATGGTTAATGGCACGAACTGGCAATTTGGATGTTCCAAGTTCGAATCCAGTTCGTTACACTAAATCACTTTAACTTAGAATGTTGGCAACCTTTATGTGGTCCCTCTCATAAGTACCCGATGTCTTTCTAGAAAGAATTCTGACTGAAAAAATATCGAAGAAACCAATGCCAACAATAAAATCTTCGGATTCATATCATATGATGATTAACTTAGACGAAATAAATTTTCCATTTATGAATGGCGGAAAGGAGACTTTTACTGAGTTCTTCAAGGTTTTATTGAGGAGAATTTTCTTATATAGAAAGAAAGACAAATGTTTCTTAATTATTATTTACTTTACTAAGAGACAGACCAGGAAAATCTGTTTGTCTCGCTCGAAAACGTAACTCATGTCATATTCTCATATCGTTCGACAGCTGTAATTTTTAGATTCAGTTTAGATAAAATTTTTATCCCTTACATTGTAAAGCTTATAAAAGTGTAAACGTGAACTTTGAAAACTGATGAATTTCAAATGAAATATTGTACCCTGATTTTTTTTGCGTGGGTGTTAGGTCCTGGATATGACCTTAAACTATATCCAGTGGTGAGGCCCCAGCTTGCGGGCTTTGGGGAGTGTGGAGCCACCCTTTAATTGCCATTGCTCCCAGGTCCACTCTGACCCGGAGTGGTAGTACCTGTTAGGGCCCTAACTATAGGTTAAATAGAAACAGACTTGAAAACAACAAATATATTATATTAAAATATTTTTCTTCAAAATCTTTGGATTCGGCATTAAATAACATGAAAAGGGTTGATATGCCTTAAAACAAAACCAACCCACCAACTATATATATATATATATATATATATATATATATATATATATATATATGTATGTATATACTTGTTTTTTTTTCAAAACTGGAATAACCGGTACGCAGCCACAAGGAAAAATGGCTTGCGTAACAAATACACAGCAACTATTTTTTCTTGTGACATTGCTTGTTTTTCGGGCTGAATAAACATTTAACATTAAGTAAAACCACCAAAAACCTACCCAGCTAGGTAGAAGAGTAACTTATCTTGCCTTTGGTAACATTTATTTGTTATATATTTGATTTTTGACCACTTTTTCAAATATCTGTGAATTGTAAAACAAACCCGAATTTTACGATGGAATTGTGTTTTATCGTTTCTTTGAAACAAATTTTGTTTTCATTGAGATTTGCTCGGAAAACTGCAAACTGTACACTATGTTGGCTAAAGTATTTTAATCATAAAATTAGTAGCTAATAACTAGAATAATGTTTATGCTTGTTTATTCGTTTGCGTGTAGATATATGAGCTAGTGAAATGATTTCAACTAGACTTGGCGAGACGATCTTCATAGGCTATGACTGAATAAATATACTTAGAGAAACGGAGAATAAGAATACAAAGAAAAAAGAATAAAAAGAAATGAAAAGAAAAAAGACAAACAAACGTATTTGCTATAGGACTGTTTTTGCCGTTTCAACGAGGACGACATCGAAAAAGAAGAAGAAGAAGAAGAAGAAGAAGAGGATATAGTAGGAAAAAGAAAACGAAGAGGAAGAAGAAAAATGATGGAAAAGAAAAGACATAAGAAAGAAGAGAAATAAGAATACGGAGAATAAAAAGATGGAGAAGAAAAAGATGATAACGAAGAAGAAGAGAAAGAGGATAGAGAAGAAGAAGAAGAAGAAGAAGAAGAAGAAGAAGAAGTGGAAGAAGAAACAGAAAATGGTGAATACTAATACATTGAGGCTGTTTGCACAGCAACTGAGAAGGCTAACCTGCTTGCCCGACGGTTACCCCTAACTCCACTTTGGACCCAGGAAACCACTCCCTCCCAGATTTTCCATTGTGGACAAAAACTAAACTCGACGTTCTGAAAATCACCTCCTCTCTAATACGTGATACCATAAAAACCTAGACAATTCAAAGGCACGTGGAGCTAATCCCATCTCGGCTATACTATAAAAAAAATGCTCCTCCAAGGTTGCCCCAGTTCTCCCCAAACTCTTCAACAAAGCCTTACCGAATCTTGCTTTCTTGACTGCTGGAAAACTGCTTCTGTGATACCAGCTTACAAAAATTCTGGCGAAAGAACTGACCCATTCAATTATCGCACCATTAGCTTCTTAATCTCTTCGGCAACATCTTTGAGTCCTTAATAAATGAAGCACTAGCCCAGCACCTTATAGATACTAAACGTCTTTCCAACACACGAAATGAATTTAGAAAAGTCTGTTCCACTGCAAATATCTTAAATATAATCCCTGGACGTATATAGCATGCACTCCATCAGACAGAGGAGGCTAGGATAGTAGCCCTAGATATATCGAAGGATTTTGCCAGGGTATAGCACGATGGTCCTCTCATAAAAAATAAAATCATATATATCGAGGGTATTGCAAAGACTACTGCCAAGAAGGTGGGCTCTCTCTACCGTGCTAGAAAGTTACTTACACTTGAGAGTATCTTGTACCTCTACAAGGTCACCATTCGACCATGCATGGAGTATTGTTACCACATTTGAGCTGTTGCAACAGCTACTAGTCTCTCATTCCCAGACAGGGTTCCAAAAAGTGTCGCCAAAAGTGTCCCGCACCGTCAACCAAACTTTAACCTCTGTCCCATCGACAAAATATTGCATCACTGTGTCTATTTTACAAATATTTTGATGGAAAGTGCCCGGCAAACTCCAAGCCCTTATACCCCCGACTAATTCGGCAAGGAAAAAGAATCCCACCCTGCACTGTAGATATCCCTAGATACCGGACAAACTTCTACTTAAATAGTTTCTTCTTCGAACTCCTAGACTTTGGAGCCTTGCTTCCCTAACTAGACTAACATGCAGAAATTAACGTGTAATGTGAACAGGCATCTTGCTGCTTAACTCCCTACATAGTATCCCTGTAAATTTTGTCCCAAATGGAAGCCACTTATATTCACGCGGGACTGTACCATGTTTGAGGTGAAAAAGCAATAATAATAATAATAATAATAATGATGATGAGGATGAGGACAACGACGACGACAACAACAACAACAACAACAACAACAACAATAATAATAATAATAACAATAACAATAATAATAACAATAATAAAAAAAATAATAATAAAATAATAATAACAATAATAACATTAATAACAACAACAACAACAACAATAATAATATGAACAACTGTTACGCTTCATTATTATTATTATGATTATTCTTTTCTTGTTGTTATTGTTGTTATTAAAAGTGCATGTTAGAGAGTCTTATTAAGAGAGAGTCTTATTAAGAGGAATGTTGTTGATTTCTTAGTAAGAGGGATGTTGTTGACTGATGTTGTTGAGAGACTTAGAGAGATGTTGTTGCGTTCTGTGTTCGTGTTATGAAGAGATTCATATATATAAAATGTTCATACTTAGAAGTGTAGAAGCTCTTTGAGTGTTGAGACATTGTATGTAAAGACATTTTAAAACACATGATATACAAGACATATAATGACAATTTTCACTTTACCTTTTGGTAGAATTACAACACAAAGACGACGTTTATAAAAACACATGATGGGTTTATTTCTTCTCCCGACCGGTCGTGGTTTTCATAGTCAAGAATTCAAGTTTCACATTCTAAGTTTCAAAGGTGACCGTCTCGCTTCTAGACGTTCGAATCCCATGTCTGGATTGTCGTCTGTCGTCCTCAGACTCCCTCTCAGACTCCCCCTCAGTTTCTCTCTGCTTAACTCTAAAGTTTTTAACTATATCGAGAACTTCCCATTTTCCACGACGTCATACACATGTTAAAACATGTGTCTTCTTTCACGTGTTCTGGAAATGCGTGTCCAAAACTTTTTCCTTTGTTTACAAAAGGAATTTTAACCTATATTCCCAGTAACCTATATTTCCAATATGTTAAAAACATGTTTATTAAATTATCTTATAGTTGCATTCTTCAATTGAATTTTCATAACAGAATTGACAATGCACATTTTTTTCTTAAAACTATTTTATCTCTAATCTAAACAATGGTTTATTTTTTACATTCCATTTGATAATTCTCTCTCGTAATCTATTTCTAAACCTAAATTACGAGGTTCGAATTTCGTCTATTCTATTTCATTTTCATTTTAACTAAATCTCTCAATTTTTATACTTACATGAAAAGGGGACAGCCCTTATCATGCAACACAACAATACTACTACTACTACTACTACTACTACTACTAATAATAATAATAATAATAATAATTATAACAATAATAATAACAATAATAATAATAATAAAAATAATAATAACATAAACAACAACAATAATAATAACAACGATACTACTACTACTACTACTACTACTACTACTACTACTACTACTACTACTACTACTAATAATAATAATAATAATAACAACAATAATAATAACAATACTACTACTAATAATAATAACAATAATAATAACAATAATAATAACAACAGCAATAATAATAATAATAATAAAAACAATAATAATAATAACAACAATAATAACAATAATAATATCAATAATAATATTAACAATAATAATAATAACAACAACAATAATAATAATATTACTACTAATAACAACAATAATAATATTAACAACAATAATAATAATAACAATAATTATAACAATACTACTACTAATAATAGAAATAACAACAACAACAGCAATAATAATGATAATAATAATAATAATAATAATAACAATAGCAATAATAATAACAGCAATAATAATAATATTAACAACAATACTACTACTACTACTACTACTACTACTATTATTAATAATAATAATACTAATAATAACAATAATAATAATAATAATAACAATAATAATAACAACAACAACAATAATAATAATAATAATAATAATAATAATTCTGATTTCGTTTATGAACGTATGAAAGGGATGGGATTCATTTCCAAAGGATTTCCCTTAATCCCGGCTTCAAACCAGGAGTTTCAAAGATTAAGGGGTTTCCTAAGGATGTTGGTCGTACCTATAATTGCAGAGGTTTGAAGGCCGCCTAAAACATCGGGGATTTGTAGTTTTTTTAATTATCCTTCTAGACGACTTGATACTACTCCAAGTGTACCAACTACAACTGGGATTATTTGTGTTTTAACCCTGTGTATATGCCTTATCTCCAAGGCCAATGGAGCATAATTGCTCCACTTCTCATTCTCCTTCTCTCTCACATTCCTGTCCTAGAGTACTGAGAAGTCTACAATCTGCCAGTTTTTTGAGACCTTGTCAATGACGACCAAATCCGGATAATTATGTTCCAATTGCTTGGTTGTTATGAAACTTTTGTCCCACCATACCTCTACCTTGCCATCCTCACTTGTTCTCACTTCATCAGGCACCCCCTCAAACCATTTTCCAGCACACTGCACCCCAACCCTCTTACACACCTCCCAATATATCCGGAGTCCCATGCGATCGTGTCTCTGGGCAAGTCCACTGCACCCTGCTGCAAGGTACGCAATTGACTCCGAGGTCTTACCATAAATCCGGCATTCTGCAGCAACTTCCTCTCCTAGAACTACTTTTTGAACAATCGTGTTCCTAATGCCTGCTCTTGTGCTGCACAAACAAAAGCTTCAGTACTCTTAGCCAGATACCCAGCTCTAAGCCATTGCCATGATCTTTCATCAGCCACTTCTGCTATATCCTGGAAGAACATTCCATGCATTTTCTTCCTAGCCACTTTGCCCTTTCTCTATCCATACGTTTCACATAATCAGCCTTGGTCTCACATACCTCCACTTCATTGGCCACAACCTTAAGCATCCACTCCTCACTTCTAACCACATGCTCCTTCAACGACATCTCCTCGGTTCTAACACAATCTTTTACACTTTTGAATCCTCTCCCACCATCTTTCCTCTTTTGATATAGCCTTGCTACGCTACTTCGAATGTGAAATATACCAAACATTGCTAAAACTTTTCTTGTTTTGATATCCATGGCATGCAAATCCTTGTCAGATCATTCTAAAATTCCCGCACTGTATCTCAAAACACTGACTGTCCATGCATTTACTGCTTTCATTAGGTTTCCTCCATACAGTTTCGACTTTGCAATTAGTTTCATTCTACTAAGATACTCCTTCCTGACTTTTTCCTTCATTTCTCTGTTCATAATGCCTACACCCTGCAGCACTCCCAAATACTTATATCCTGTATCTTCTATTTCCTTCATATTTCTCCATTTGGCAGCACTATTCCATTCGAATGAACCTTTACTCCTCTTTTCATCACCAGCATCGCACATTTACTAGTACCAAACTCCATCCCAATGTCTTCTGAGTATGTCCCCACAAGTTCTACTAGTCTCTCCATTTCCTTTTCATTTCTACCGAATATTTTCAAATCATCCATAAACAGTAGATGGTTGAGGCGATCCAAAGTTATACCCCAGTTTTTCTCTCTTCAAGAGGATGCTCAGTGGCATCATTATCATTACAAAAAGAAGTGGCGATAACGAATCTCCTTGAAATATCCCACGTTTAATGCCAACCTGCCCCGTCTCCTCTCTGTTTGCTGTCAGCACCGTTTTCCATTGAGCCATACTTATCTCCAAAAGCCCTACCACATTCTCAGCAACCTTCGTCATCAATAGTGTTTCACGTATCCATGAATGAGGAACCATGTCATAAGCCTTTCTGTAATCGACCCATGCTACGCCCAGATTCCTCTTCTTCTTCTTCTTCTTCTTCTTCTTCTTCTTCTTCTTCTTCTTCTTCTTCTTCTTCGCATCCTGCATTATTGCTTTATCAATTAGTAGTTGCTCTTTAGTACCTCTCGATCCTTTCCGACACCCTTTTTGTTCGTCAGGAAAAACACCATTACTCTCTAGATGTTCATAAATTTTCTCCGCAAACAATTCCAGTCAACAGTTTCCACATCAATGGCAGACATGTAATTGGTCTATAATTATTGACATCTGTTCCTTTTGCAGGATCTTTACTAATCAGTGTTGTTCTTCCCTTTACAAGCCAATCAGGAACATCTCCCGACTCTAAAATCCTTTGCAGAGCAGCAGCTATAGGTGGATAAATGCATGGAAACTGTTTAAACCAGAAGCCAATCACTCCATCTGGACCAGGCGCCTTCCAGTTTGTCATCCTTCGTATATCAGTCTTAACGTCATCGATGGTTATCTCAACGTTCTTCATCTGCTGCATTTCTGATAGCCTTTCTCTGACCTCTCCCAACCAACTAGCTTTCTCATTATATCGCCCTTCGACGGACCAAATCCCAGTCCAGAACTTCCTTGCATCTTTTGCATTTGGAGTGTTGTTATTTCCCGCCTGTTTACTACCATTTAATTCTTTATACAGCTGGGACTGATTGTTAAGGAAAAGGTTGTTCTGCTGAAATGCAACACTTTTTCCAACAAAGTTCCTAATTTTTCAACATTGTTAGAACGTTCATCATTCCTTTTTCCAGCAATCTATACCTCCTTTCAAGATCGTCCTTGGCTTTCTGTCCTAGTTTAACTCCTTTTTTATTTCTTCGATCTACCAATGTCTTTCCGCCACCGTTTAATACTTTCTTCAAGCCTCCTCTGCCAGTGTGGCCTTCTATCCTTCATTTCTCCCTTTTTCTTCTGTAATAAGCCAAGACGATTCGCAATAACGTATGACGCTGCATACAGAATCCTGTTAAGTTCTGTGATCGATATGTTCTTTCTTATGATGTTGTGAATTACTCCTTGAATTATTTTTACCTCGTTTTTCACCTTCCGCCTATCACTACTCTTCATACTTGAAATCTCTATGATATTGTCTCTAAGAAGAACCTCTTTTAACTTCTGAAGTACTTCTTTTTCTACAGAAGTCAAAGTTCGAACTTCATCACCACTTCTCCATATATCTGCTCCTTTCACTGGCTCCATTGTCCCAGAGTCAATGACCTCATCTGCCTTAGATCCGTCAAACTCTTTCTCATTACTTCCCCTAACCATAGGATTCCATACCTCCTTAGTTGTCCGCCTCCCATCATCGCTCACATTTCCCTTATGCACTTCCACTCTCTCAGTTCTTTCATCAGAGCTAGTTTCATCAATTTTACTTTCGTTATTCATTTCATTCCTAACCAGCCATTCAATCTCTTCTCTTGCAATCACTGAAAGTAGGTTGTTATTTTAATTTGTTTTAACTGGGATACCAAACTCGCGACACTTCTAGCTCCTCCTCCTTTCGATATCCATTCTTCCTTCACTTTTCGGATATATCCACCAGATTTGGTACTTCCACTTCTTACCAAGCATTCCCACAGTACTCTTCTTTCCTCATCCGTCCACGTTTTTTTTTTGCATTTCCTGTTCCAACTCCCTTCGTGTCTTGGGTCCCTCTCTGGCACTTCTCACTCCCCCTATATCCATCCACACCCTCAGAATTTCGAACAGTTGTATGATGACGACAGGACCCACCCTGTTGACCAGTGGGACACCTACTTGACGTGAGACCATCACAAGATGTCCTAGCCTCATTCACGTCGTTATTTTCAATATTTTGATTTGACATTCTCCCATAACCACTGATAGTTTTATCGAGACATTATCTCAAGGAGGGTTCCCCACCTACGTCAAAGATCCCCTCCCGATCTTTTTTCTCAATCACCACCACTATTCCCATTACCACCACCAACAACAATAGAAATAAAAATCTACAATGATAATGGCAACACTAATATCGGTAGCAATAATATTAACAGCAAAAACAACAATAGCAATGACAGCAAAAAACAACACCTACCATTACAGCTACAGTAATAATAAAAACATACCACCGCTACTACCACCACCATCACTACTACTACTAGTAATAATATTAGTGATAATAGTAATAACCAATAAAGTAAATTTTTTTAAAATAACAACAACAACAACAACAACAACAACAACAACAACAATAATAATAATAATAATAATAATAATAATAATAATAATAATAATTTCAGTTAGAAAAGCTTACCTTTTTCGTTTTTTTTAAACTCCTCTGCCGATGTTGCCTTTGGCCAGAAAAATGTACACAAAAACAGAAACATAAAACATTCAAACATGTGAAAGACAATTCCTCGTTTAACCGTGAATTCAAGTTTTAAATTCTAATTTCACTTAGAAACGCTTCTTCCCCCCAACCTCTGCTATTTTTTAAAACTCCGCCGCTGATTTTGCTGACCACAGGGAAAAAAAAAAAAAAAAATAATAATAATGATGATGATGATGATGATGATCATGATCATGATGATCATGATGATGATAATAATAATAATAATAATAGTAGTAGTAGTAGTAGTAGTAGTAGCCCCAAAAGAATATAAAAATAATTAAGTGAGGAAAGTAGTATTTACCTGTCTGTCGATGTATCAATATATCTATCGATCTAGTTATCTATCTATTTTTTTATCTATTTATCTTTCGATTTATCTATCTGACTGGCATGGTGTGTCTGGTAGCTGACCCGGAAGTACGTGTATGTGATCACGTGTTCTAGTTAGCTGAGAAAATAGTTGGAGTTGAATTGGGGACATCAACAGAAGAAGATGGTCTCAAGGGGGGGGTAGCGTCTCAGACGTGGGACGTGTAAGAACTAACCACCCAAATAAAGATCATCGATCGCCCCTCTGCTAAACGTAATGCCTGGGAGCGAATAAACAACTATAAAAAATCAACCCATCGTCTTGAATTAATCGCATGCGGGTTCTTGTCAAGCGAATCAATTCCCTCAAGATGAGAGAAGAACCCCCCCGTAAATAGGCAGAGCAACAGAACCAGGTATGCCACTTTATGTATTCGTGTTATATATCAACGCACACACACACACACACACACACACACACACACACACACACACACACACACACACACACGCACACACGCACGCACACACGCACACACACACACACACACACACACACACACACACACACACACACACACACACACTAAAAGAGACACTACTAATGATGTTGGTAGGGTAAAAGAAAAGAGTTAATTATACACTAATAAAATGTTAAAAACACACATCTTGACTGCAACACGATAAGCTAGGGTTCAATTAGTGAAGAACTACCGTAGACATTTAGTGACACACATTCAGATGAACCCTTCGTCACATGCATGCGCTGTATGTCCATTCAGTGTATATACACACACTCAAACGGACACAATATAACAATAGTACAATCACAAAGCGGCAGCGATACTTGAAAATTCCTATGGGACATGGCTATACAAACGCATAAATTCATCCCAACAAGAAGACCGGATGTCATATTAGTGAACGAGAAGGAAAGTTCTGCCAGATCGTAGGTTTTTACCATTCCAGCAGACCACAGAGTGGAGATCAAGGAGACGGAGAAGCGGAGCAATTCCACAGAACTGGGCAGAGAGCTCAAAGGGATCTGGAAAATGAAGAAAGTCAATATAACACCACTAATATAGGAGCGCTAGAAACAATACCAATAAACTTTGAAAAAGAATGGGAGAGATTAGAATCAGAGGGATGACTGAGAAGATACAACGGATAACAATTATGAAAACTGCAGAAATATTAAGGAAAATCCTTGAATGCGGAGACTAACATACATTACAGACAAAACTGAACATACAGAAACTGCTACAGATATAAAACACAAAGGCATAATGAAAACTGAAACGGTATAATTGTAAGCCCCCATGCGCCCGTGCCTTCCCTCTTTTTTGTGTGTGCATGTCACCATAAATTGGCACTACACAAAATAAATGAGGAGGGTCCAGGAGGGTGGAAAAACTGAGGAGAGAAAGCACCAGCCAAACCTCCGCTGAATGAGTGCAAAAAGAACTGGGGCCTTGGGAGGCTTATTGCCACCCGAATTCCAGTGAAAACCAATGGTCGCTGCCAACGAGAAATCAATGGTAAGTGCCTATTGCGATAATGCAAATTCATCTGCAATGGTTATCGAAAAAGGTGGAAAGTACTGGAACTTTGAGGAGATTTGTTGTCACTCCAGATAACACTACATGTTGTTCTCAAGTAGAAATCTTTGATGATGGTTTGTGTGACTACTCCAGGCGAGGAAAAGAGACGAAACAATAAACCACATGAATGCAACAAACTAGCCCCAAAAATAATATAAAAATAGACACGATTAAGTGGGGAAGACAGTACACTGGCAATTATGAAGACGATTGCATCTTGAACAACTGATACGAGCACAAACCGGCAGCAATACTGGAAAATGAAAATTACAAGATCCTATCAGACATGGATATACAAGGGAAATCAAAGTAAGATGACCTAATATCATAATAATTAACAAGAAGAAAAAGTTCTGCCAGATTGTAGATTTTGCCGTCCAGCAGTGAAGATCAAGGAGACGGAGAAGCAGAGAAAAAACATAGAACTGGCCAGAGAACTCAAAGGGATCTAGAAAACAAAGAAAATCAAGATAACATCACTAATAGTAGAAGCGCTAGGAACAATATAGAAAATAAAAACTTTGAAAAAAGAATGGAAGAGATTGGAATCAGAGGGATGGCTGAGAAGGTACAACAGATAACAATATTAAAAAACTGTAGAAATATTAAGGAAAACCCTTCAATGTGGAGATTAACACACATGAACTACAGACATAACATGGTCATACAGAAACAGCACGAGATATAAAACACGAAAGAGCATCACATGGAATCATGAAAACTGAAAAAGTATAATTGTAATCGTTTTGCGTATGTGTATGTCACCATAAACTGACACCACAACATATGAGGAGGATCAAGGAGGATGGAAAGACCGAGGAGAGAAAGCACTAGCCAGGTTTTCGGTGGATGAGTGCAAAAAGGATTTGGACTTTTGGGAGGCTTATTGCCAGCCAAATCTCAGTGAAAACCAATGGTCGCTGCCAACAAGAATTCAATGGTAAAAGGCTGTTGCGATAACGTAACTTCATCTACAAAGATTATCAAAAGAGGTGGAGAGTACTGAAAATCTGAGGAGACTTGTTACTCATACTCCAGATATCACCACAATGGCTTGCGTGACTACTCCTGGGGAGTAAATAATAATAATAATAATAATAATAATAATAATAATAATAATAATAATAATAATAATAATAATAATTGACAGCTGATGTACAACACATAACAGAAATTAACATACAAACAGGCATCTTCCAAGGAGACTCACTATCACCATTATTGTTCATCATAGCCATGATGCCCCTGAATAGTATTCTGAGAAAGTGCCAAGCCGAATACAAGTTCTCCAATACAGGGGAAAAAATGAACCACCTGATGTACATGAACGATTTAAAACTTTTTGCAAGGACCAAAAAGGAGCTAGAGACACTAATTAACACTATCAGGATCTTCAGTCAAGATATCCAAATGGAATTTGGAAGGGAAAAGTGCACACTGCTAGTTATAAGAAAGGGAAAACTGGAAACGATAGAAGGCATGGAACTACCCAACCAAACAGAGATGAGGGCACTAGGGAAACAAGACGACTATAAATACTTGGGAATTCTGGAAGCGGACACCATCAAAGCAACAGAAATAAAATAGATAATTGGAAAGGAATACCTCAGGAGAACAAGAAAACTCCTGGAAACGAAATTATATACCAGAAACCTAATAAAAGGTATAAATACATGGGCAGTATCACTAGTAAGATACTCTGGGCCGTTTATAGGATGGACAAAAGAAGAACTGAGACAGCTCGACCAGAAAACCAGGAAACTCATGACCATGCATAATGCACTACACCCAAAGGACGATATTGACAGACTCTATGTGAAAAGGAAAGACGGCGGGAGAGGGCTGATCTGTATAGAAGACTGTGTGAATGACACAAAAAAGAACTAGAAAAATACATAATGTAAAACACTGAAAGGATACTTATGGCAGCGAGAGACACTGAAAAAGAACAAAAAAGCAGGAAACAGAGAGACAAATGACAAAACGAGAAAAGAAAAATGGGAAGAGAAACAACTTCACGGAAGATTCATAAGAATGACAAAAGATGAGAATAACGAAAACACCTGGACATGGATGCGAAAAGGGCATATAAACCGAGAAACGGAATCTCTAATAACTGCAGCACAAAATAACTCGATAAGAACCAACCATATCAAAGCAAAGATCGATAGAACACAAGAAAACAGCAAATGCAGGCTCTGTGGACAAAGAGATAAAACGATAAACCATATAGCAAGTGAATGCAACAAACTGGCCCAAAAGGAATACAAGAACAGGCAAGACCAAGTCGGGAGGGCGGTGCACTGGGAATTGTGCAAACGGCTGCATTTTGAACGTACAGACAAATGGTACAAGCATAAGCCTGCAACAGTACTCGAAAACGAGAACCACAAAATCCTATGAGACATGGACATACAGACAGATAATCCTCTTCAAGCAAGAAGATCAGATGTCGTAATAATTAACAAGAAAGAGAAATCCTGTCAAATCGTAGACTTTGCTGTCCTTGCTGACCACAGGGTGAGTATGAAAGAAAAGGAGAAACGGAGCTAATACACAGAGCTAGCCAGAGAGTTAAAAGGGATTTTGATGATGAAGAAAATCAAAATAATACCTATAATAGTAGGAGCACTAGGAACAATTCCGAAAAACTTTGAAAAAAGAATGGGAGAAATTGGAATCAGAGGAATGGCTGCAAAAAATACGACTAACGATAATGAAAACGGCTGAAATATTAAGGAAAACCCTTGAATGCGGAGAATAATAAAAGTATACAATATAATGAAGAAGCGTTACAGGGAATGAAGAACACTGAAGCTGCATACCTACAAGTTCTACATCCCTCTCCTATTGTCTCATCACCGCCCCCCCCCAAAAAAAAATATGATACTAAAGAGCCGAGAAGGGTCAAGGAGGATGGAAAGACCGAGGAGAGAGCGCTGGCCAGATCTCCGCTGGACAAGCACGAAGAGAACTGGGTCCTTGGGGAAGCTTAGTGCCACTCAATCTCCTGTATAGACTAATAGCCACTGACAGCGAGAAATCAATGGTAAGCGGCTGTTGCGATGACGAAAATTTATTTGCAAATGCTATCGACGGAGGTAGAGAGAGCTGGACGTATGGGGAGACTTATTGTCACTCAGCTTCCAGAGAACACCACAGGTTTCCAATCAGATCTTTGATGACTTATGTGAAAGCTCCATGTGAGCCAATAATAATAATATAGAGAAGAAAAAGAGAATAGAAAAGAAGAAGAAAAAAGACAGAGAAAAATAATAATAATAATAATAATAATAATAATAATAATAATAATAATAATAATAAAAAGAAGAAGAAGAAGAAGAAGAAGATAGAATAATAAAAAAGAAGAAAACAAGAAGAAAAACTAACCGGCAAATATGTGGTCATTAAAATCCAGACTTTAATCTACGTCTTTTCGTCCATTTAACAAAATGGCTAAAAACCAATAGAATAACACATGAAAAAAACAAAACAAAACAAAAAAACAAAAACAAAAACAAAAACAACAACAACAAAAACAAGACAAAACAAAAACAAAAACACACAAACGAAACAACAACAACAACAACAACAACAACAACAACAATAAGATTGCAGATATCGTCTGCCTTTTTTCCGTATTTGATCATCGCATAAAGAGATTTCGGAAACTGAAAAAAAATGTCATCATTTATAACAATAAAAGGAAGATCTGAAGGAAATTTCAATTTTTACCAACAGATTAACGAAAATAAATAATAATTAAACGAAGATAAATGGGGGAGAAATACAATCGAAATAAATGAAGCGTTACACACAAGAGGCTTATTGTTTGCTTCGTGCCCCCCCACTCCTATTACCCTAGAATCCTTACAAATCACGGCTGAAATACCACATACGTCACCTACGCCATTGTTCTTCATTTACGCCTCTTATCCTTAATGACCTTTCTACACTTTTGTTTATAATTATTTGTGCATTTATAATATTATTAGTTTATGACTAATAATAATATTAAAGCATATCTTCATATGATTATTAGTTTATTACTAAAATGGATATTTAGAAAGTAATAGTTTTCTACCAGGGTTCGCAGTCATTAATAGAGTTGTGAGTGTGTGTTTATGTGTGTATGTGCGCACCCGTGTACGCGTGGTGTGTGATGTGGGGTGGGAGTAGAAAACCACATGCTATGGGATAGTATAGTAAAGCTTGTAGAGAGTTAATATTATGGATACATTAATTTTCAAATAGTATATTCCGCCTCTTTCGCTTCCCCTAAAGACCGGCGGACATATACAGTAAACTTATTCATATAGTGTTCAACAGAAGTCTAGTCACTTAGGGATGTTGGCAATTTTCATGTGTTATCTCCCGTGAGTACCAATAATATGGAATTTGGAAAATATAGTGAGGTGGAAGAAAGGGGAAACGATAAAGTAGAAACCACATTAAGTCCTAGTAGCTTTTCTTTGTGTTTACAAAAAGAAAGCTCCAGAAACTTAATATAAACGGTTTTTAGAATTTTCAGGTTAAAAGGCAAGTATACTTTACTCAGAATGGAGAATAAGTCAACACAGGACTTATAGGTACAAGAAGCGTTATTAATAAGGTGCTCACTAATGGACAAACCATACGTACTATTGAAAACACCAGATGGTATATATATATATATATATATATATATATATATATATATATATATATATATATATATATATATATATATGACGAATATTGGCTGAAGAGAGCTCGATAAGGATACCTTAAACGGGCCTTATTATCGGGCTTGAAACCGACGGTACCAATGACCTGTCTCAACTAACAACTTTCTGTACACAAAATATAAGTACGCTCTTAAAATTTGGATTTTCCTTTTAATTGAGCACTCTGCTGGAATTCTTTTTCCAAAAAAACTAATCATATATATATATATATATATATATATATATATATATATATATATATATATATAATTATTTCCAACAGCCAGACAACGTCACAGCCCACAAAAGCCATGAAAGCCAACAAGCCGGATGTCCAAGACTCGAGTTTCACCCACATTTAGGCTCATCACTTAGACACATCCGGACTCGGGATCCAAAATCAGAGCCTCTTGCATGCGAGGCGAGTACTCTGCCACATGAGCAATTACGCCACACACAAGAAAGTCTATTAACTAACACAAAATCAAGCAAACCGCGGTGAAGCCCGAATATGGAATGGACCTACTTTGTCTCGAACAAGGGATGTGGTCATCCAACAAAGCTATAACCCAAGCCGATGTTTCACAAGTAGGAATTTTATACTCGCTAGGACAATGCCATCCAACATGCTAACCTAGCGAGCAATTAGTAATTCTTGTGAGTTGCGACATTGTTTAGCCGTGGAAATAATTATATAATCTCTCACATTCGCACGCACATGTCTCAGTTTCTTTCCATTTTTTCTACTTCATATTTTAAAGGAATTCAACGTTATGTTTAACACCTACGATATTTCTGTGTATAATAAATAATATATCTGCATTAATTAAATTATGATATTTTTGCGTATGTAAAATACGGTAACGCCGGGCAGCCTGCTAGTATTGTATACATTTTTGCAATTTAGGAGCAAATTTCAATGAAAACAGAATTTATGTTTTAAAGAAATGGTAAGCCACAATTCCATTTGTAAAATTCTACTTTTTAAGTCAACGCTCAGTTATGTAATATATTTAACACGAAATTTATCCTCGAGTGGTCTTTGGGTCTTGATAAGTGGTGACTGCAAAGTAAAAATGTTTTAGACGACCTTCTAATTAATATGGTCATCATGGCCTTTGTTCTGTTTCCAGAGACAATGGATATCTCCTGTAAGGGTGCCTGCGTGTGTAATTGTGAAGTAAGGGTTGCGAAATATTACATTGTTCTTTTTTATTTTGCATTGAGCAATTCATAACATCCTGACTTCAAAAGCAACCTTTCTTTGTTTTCGGTGATAATTACAATTCCGGTCACATTATGGGACACAAGAATGTAGATCAAAAATCCATATGGAATGTGCGTGTGTGTATTCCTCCGCTTTCATTGATGTCGCCCGGCTCTATATCCAACAGTTTTATGAAGATTTTGTTTTAACTGTAAACACCCGCTAGGAGAACAAGATGACTGAACTAGTGGTGTACTAAAAAACAAAAATAATAAAATAAAAATAAATAAAAATTAAAAATAGATTAAGTCAAAATATTGTTATTAGCATGGATGTAGTGGGAGAAGGAAACGACAGAAAGTGTAAAGGTAACTTGCAAAGCGATACAATAAACGTCGATGAAATGTCCAGAAAGAAAAAAAGAAAAACGGAAAAAAAGAGAACATATTAAGTTCAGTAAATATGTTGTATAAACCAGTTTCAAATAATTCCCAAGAAAATAGGCAATTCCTTTTGTCGACATGAAAAGGATTATTTTCATAATTTTTCTCCAATGCGTTTCTTGTTCAAATTTCTTCGAATGATTTACGAGACAAACCTCAAACAAACATCATCCATGTTCGTATTTGACATGTAGATCGTGAACAACAACAACAACAACAACAACAACAACAACGACGACGATGACGACAACAACAACAGCAGCAGCAGCAGCAGCAGCAACAGCAGCAGCAGAGAAACTATTTCTCATTGCGACCGTAAAACTGAAAATGCTCACGAAAATCTAGTATACAAAAAACGGTTATCTGTGTGTGTGTATCTGTGTGTATCCAGCTAAAAATAATTAAAAAAAACAAACTACGAAACAAAGACTCACAAATTTGGTATATTCTTTATCAGTGATACTCAGAATGAAAACTATCTAAAATTTAGAAAAAAATATCCATTCTTAGACCCTAATCTGGCGCAGATTTTGTTAAGGGGGTCGGTTTTCTAGCCATTAGTACTAAGTAAAAGCAAATAACTGATTTACTATAAATGAGTTACATCTCGCGGATCAAAATAAATGATCGCAGTCCGTAGTCTTTTTTTTTTTTACATGTGGTCACCACTTATCAAGGCTTGGAGGCCACTCAGGGATAAGGGGTATTGCGTGTACAGTAATCAATGAGATAGTATTGTAGTAATAATTAGTATTGGAGATTTAATAGAGTGGCTTACTTAAGGGGGCGGTTTGTCAGGAGTTTGTTTATGTTGGACTTGAAGACATCCAAGTTGTAGTCAGGTGGGAAACAGGCAAGCAGCAGAGAGTTCCACTGGCGTGAAGTTCTAAGAAAGAAGCTTTGCTCATGGAATCTACGTTTGGATTTAGGCACAGATAAAGAGTGGGGAAAATTATTGACAGTAGTTTCAACCAGACGGGTGCTTCTCGTGAAAGATTGGTGAGGGGGAGACGAGAGATTGGAGTTCAGACGAGCACTTGCCATGGAAATAACGATAAAACAAAGACAGGCTCGCAACGTCTCTTCTGTGGGAGAGAGGCTGCAGGGAAGAGAAAAGGGCATCCCTCATCAAGCCACGAAGTCTATTTTGTACTCTGTCAAGGCAGGATAGTCTGTTTTTAGCAGCTCTTGCCATGATGTGGCAGCAGTACTCCATCCTTGGACGTACTTGGCTTTTATACAGATAGAGAATTGCATCAGTAGTGAGATATCTTCTAAAGTGGTAGAAGGATCTTACCATTTTCCCAGCGTCCCTGGCAACAGATTTGATGTACGTGTTCCATTTCAGATCAGGAGTAAAGGTAAAACCCAGAAGCTTGTCAAAACATGGAGCCTCCCCAAAACGAGAGCCATCCATTTCGATTGATGCCAGATTGGGATCAGAGCGTTGATGATGTAAAGATAGAAGCTTGGTTTTGGATGCATTAAAAGTGACCAGCCACCTCTTCCCCCATTGTACCGCGCGCTCAAGATCAGAGGGGAGAGAATTAGAGAGAACTTTGTCATTTATGGCCTTTGATGTGTTGCCATAAATGGTCGTGTCATCAGCATAGATGTCAATGAATGATTTAAGTATGTGTTTTGGGAGATCATTGATGTAGATCAGGAAGAGTTGGGCCCAGGATGGACCCCTGGGGGACTCCAGCATTAATACTGGGGGCCTCTGATTTCTGCCCATCAACCACTACTCTTATGAACTTATCAAAGAGAAATGATTTAATGATTGAGAAAACATTTCCAGTAATACCGTAGCTGGAAATCTTGTGAAGTCGGCCCTTATGCCATACCTTATCGAAGGCCTTCGATATGTCAAGAGCAATTGCTCTGGAAAGGAAAACCTTTGTAAAGAGATTCACTAATCCTATGTGATATAACCGTTAGCACATCTGCTGTAGATCTTGCAGAGCGGAAACCATATTGCATGTCACTAAGAAGATTGTTTCTGCTGAGGTGGTTAACTACTTCTTTATTTAATATGGATTCCAACAACTTACTCATGACACACAGGAGACTTATTGGTCTGTACCGAGAGGGAGATGACTTTTCACCTGAATTCTTAAATACAGGGCATACTGATGAGGTTTTCCAGGGTGTTGGAAAGCACTTCTCCTTAAAGCAACGCTTAAACAGTTTTGTAAGTATGGGGGCAAGTTCTGGTTGGAGCTTTTTCAGCACTATAACTGGAATGCCGTCAGGGCCAGTTGCTTTACTGGAATCAAGGTTCTTTATTAGCTTGGCGACCTCATGCACAGATATTTGTATGTTGCATAGCGTGTTGTCTGTTATAGGAGGAAATACAGGGAGTTGATGGCCATTGTTACATAGGGTAGAATTAGCTGCAAAGTTTTTGGCAAATAGTCTGGCCTTGTCGGATGCTGACGAGATGACGTCTGGTCCATTGATGATAGTTGGGATAGAACGCACGCTTCTGTTCAAGATCCTGTTTGCTAGTTGCCAGAACTGGTGGGAACCAAGCCGCTGCTCAGCTACTTTGGATTTAACAGATTGCGCATATAGCTCTCTTGCATTTTTTATGTAATATGTGTGTGTGCATTTGTGTGTGTGTCTGTGTGTATGTGTGTGTGTGTGCATATGTGCGTGTCCAGAATAAGGAATGGGCTGGGTGGCGGAGAAAGAGGAGAACGGGGAGAGGTTGAGAGAAAGATAAAAGGACGGATAGAGAGGAATAAAGAGATAGAAGTTTTGTTTTGCGCCACACAATGCCAGGTAGTCCTACTAGTATTCTTATCATAATGGAGTTCTCCTGCTTTTATGTTCGTAACCAAACTTTGGCAGAATCTCTATTAAAAAAAAAATACCCGCCATATTTACCATAAGTGAGAAATTCTCAACCAGCCACCAAGCATCAGCATCGTACACATAGAATGCCATTATATTTTTTCTACACCAATACATACATATAATAATATAATAGCAAGTGTTATTTACGAGGTGTCTTCAATAAGTTTCCAGACTTTTTTATAGGCATTTTAAATTGTTGTAGACTCTTGAAAATTTAGTATGTTATTGACTTCTTATGAGATGAATGACCAATTTTTATGCTTTCAGATTCAAATTAACAGCTACAGCAGGAATTGAAATGCCCTCTACTTAAGCCTGATTGTCACAGCTGGTGAATTTCAAAAGAACAATCTGGACGTTAGGATACTTTAGAAGAACGGTGTGCAATAAAATTCTGTTTCAAAATTCCATGGAAAAAATGCCAAAACCGTATAAAATACTTCAGACAGCTTTTGGACCATTTTGCTTGAATCAATCATCAGTTTTTGAGTCGCATAGGAGATTCAAGGAAGGCAGAGAGTCTGCAAGGGATAATGAGAGGAGTAAGGAAGTCAGAACACCAAGTTGATTGGCCAAATAAAGAATTTCATGGATAAGGACCATCATCTGTTTTTAAAGACAAGAAGTGTACAGTTTAATGTCAGTGTAAGAACTATACACACAATTATTCGTTACGAACTGAAGACAGAAGATTTGAGTGAAGTTTGTCCCAAAGGTGCAGTCCACAACTACACCATTGTCACAAACTATTTGATCAAGATGGGCATCAAAACAGTTCCTCACCCTCCTCATAGTCCAGAACTTGCTACTCGAGGATAAGGGTCAATGTATGTTTTATAGTCATTGGGGAAGTGGTGTAGTAATCGTTTATGGTGGAAATTTGGTATAATTAGATTATTTATGAGGATGGTTCAATAAGAACTTGTTTAAGTTGGACTTGAAGACGACATATCGTAGTCGACTGGAAAGCAGACCAGCGGAAGGGAGTTCCAAAGACGGGCAGTTCTAGGTCAGAAGCTTTGTTTTGGAATTCACGTTTAGGGTTTGGCACCGATAGAGAGTGGAGGCAGTTATTGATAGTGTTTTTTGGCTAGACGAGTGTTTTTTTTGTGAAATATTGGCGAATGGGGACCAGTAAAATCAGAGTTAAATTTTTATTTAAATAAAAACATTTTTTTTTCTAATTCGTTTCCAACGGCACAGTTGTCTGACTTGATATTTGCTTTACATTTTTTCATTTATGAAGAGTTGAAATTAGATCTTTTGTTATTTATTGTCGACAGCGTTGTAACTATCGCTTCCCTTATTTTGCCCTTTAGTCCTTACATACCACGACCTATGTTTTTGACAAAGGAGGAAGAATTGCTGTTTTCTGGGTCGGCTGTCGTTTTCTTTAGTAGATGGTATATGAAATTTTTTAATTTTCTCATAGTGTTCATCATTCGATTTTCAGTTTATTCACCTTCATCAACCCTTCTACTCGAGTAGGTTTTAAGCCTTGATAAGCGGTGACTCATTAGTATAAGTAAACAAATACATAAATTCTTCATCCCAAAATTTCAGACAAAGAGCATCTTTAATGTTAAAAAATCATAGACTTTATTGATAATACAATGGCATTAATACGTAAATATAGTTGGATCGAATCACAAGGTCAATTCATAGAAAATGATCAGAAAGAGAGATGAGAAATTATTATTTTATTTATTTATTTTTTATTCCATTTACTTGTATCAGTTTTTCTTTGTATGCCTTTTTTTTCTATTCAGTTCGGACAAAGAAAACATGGCCGACCGGCATAAGTGCACGAGTTCAGCTTCTCCTTCACAGTTTGGTTTCCGTTGTGAAAAGTCCCGATGCGTGACTGGAAAGCACCAATGTCCCGCCAATTGCACTAGAGCAGCCAATCACGTGATGTTCGATGCGATGATCGGAAAGAAAAAAAGAAAAGAAAAAGTAGAAAGAAAGGAAAACATGTCATTTGGGTATACACGAGAATGGGATTTGTGCGCATGCGTGTGTCTGTGTCTCGGAGATAGGCAGAAAAAAACATGTAACTACGTGTGTGAGCGAGCGATATATATATATATATATATATATATATATATATATATATATATATATATATATATTAACTGACCATTTGTCCGATACATTAGCATGTCCAGTGTACATTTGTTTATATTAATAAAATATATCTTGCTTATCTTTTATTGAGCACTTTTAATAACCTCGTTAAATTAATTTATCACTCATGAATACCTTTAACATGGTATATATATATATATATATATGTAGAGAGGGAGAGAGAGCGAGAGAGAGAGCGAGAGAGAGAGAGAGAGAGTAAAAAGTAAGTAAGTTGGGCAAATACATTTATAACTATTATTTCAGTTCCAAGAATTTAAGAACAACAACGATTAGACGTACTATCGTTTCTGAGACGATTAGTTTTTTTTCCTTATGTTTTACTCATTAACTCCAATATGTATATCCTTCAGCACCTTTGATAAAATCTCACAAAAATAATCAAGCAAAAATGATCAACATTTTCTTCTGATTAAACGAAACAATTTACCAAATCATATCCAGTAAATAGAAAGAAAACCTGTACATATAATATACAATACGTCGACTAATGAACAGGACAACAGTGGCATCTTTCATATGTAATATATTGCTGCTGGGCATTCTGTGGACGTTCAGCGTGAATGGAGACGCCGCTATATTATTGTAGCCCTTTTGTTAAAACTGTAAAGTATTTATCTAAGTAATCTGGTTAATGTAGTGTTAGAATATATTTGGTTATTACGGTTTATCTCTAATATGCTTATAGGAGTCTGTGACATATTTCTATTGTATGGACGCCCCGTGCCAACGGAAACCCCACAATATCATTATACCATCTTTAGACAGAAAAAATACTACACTTGGATTCTAGCCAGAAGACTAAGCGTGTATATTTTAGTTTCACGTACGGCTCAAAAGCAAAATAATTTTTTTTAAATATTTTCATTTTATTTTTACATTATGTCTATGGTGATCGGAAGATCCTATTTATTATAAAAAGGATGATAGAAAGTCATAACATACTACGAACATTAAATTAGCGTATCTATATACTAATTTATCGTTCGTAGCATGTCCCCTTTTTAATAAATAGCATCTCCCGATCGAATAATCTATGATCTGGAAACCGTGACACACGTACGTACATATGTTAAAGGTAGTACGGTATTAATATATAGATGATGATGATGATGATGATGATGATGATGATGATGATGATCAACTACTAGACATAGACCAAAAGATCCCGAAGAGAGTAAAAAGTAGGGGGTGGGAAGACGATATCCATGACATGGATCGACTACAAGAAAACGTACGACAGGATCCCTCAAGCATGGATAATAGAATGCCTGCAAATGTATAAAATATCAGGCAAGATTATCAATATGATGGAATATGCAATGAATGATTGAATATGCAATGAGAACACGGAGACTTGAATGGACAGCTGATGGACAACGCATAACAGAGATTAAAATACAAAGAGATATCTTTCAAAGAGATTCCCTATCATCACTACTGTTCATCATAGCCACGGTGTGCTTAACAATATACTAAGAAAGTGTCAATCACGATACAAGTTCAATAATACAAAGGAAAAAATAAACCACTTGATGTACAGGGTGGAACAATAAAGTTGTCGCCCTAAAGAAAACAACACTACAACTTTATTTTAAAACTTTATTGAAAATAATCAATTCAGGTAACTTGATTATGTAGTAGAATGTACATCTAGCCAATGTAGCCGCCTTCACCCTTAATCATCGCCTCGATACGGGTCCGAAACTGGGAGCATGTCTTTTCCACAAGCGCCGGCGGGAGTTCGGCAAATACTCGGCGGATGGCGACGATCAGGCTGACTTTGATGCTCTCGGAGGTCATGTTGGTGATGTTCTCGACGTATGACCAAACGAAGTAGTCCAGCGGGTTCAGGTTGAGTGAGGAGGGGGACCAGTGAGAAGGGTACAAAGTATTAACATTCCTTCTAAAGAAAAGCCTGATTCTCTTTTGACTTGCAGAGTTGCAAAAAGTCGTACTGCCACACCGAGAGTGTTTTAGCAGTTACCTGGTTGCACCAGGATACCACCACACTTAAGCACATCCAGTTACACTTTGGTGTTGACTTTCAAGCCGGCTTCGAAGATGTGAGGTGGTATGATGTGGCCTCACACCAAAGATCAGTTTGGACCGTCCGGATTTGCATTTTAAGAGTGTTGGAAATGATCCCGTAGTCATAACTTGGATCGGTAGAGAGCATGAGTTGTACAGCGGCGCATCTCCGATCTCGCTCGGTAAACATTGTGTCAGTTTAAGACGTGATAGAAGGTTCCTATCGCTTTGGGATTTGTATAAAACTGGCCAATTAGTAGATGGCTTGCAAAAAAAAAAAAAAAAAAAAAAAAGAAAAGAAAAAAAGAAAAATAAAAGAAAAAAGAAAACCGTTTTTTTTGTTTTGTTTTGTTTTCATCAAATGGAAATGAAATCATGTTGTCTTTTCTAGGGGGAAAATTGTATCCTTCCACTTTGTACATGAAGAAACTGAAACGTTTTACAAGAAACAAAAAGTAATTAGAGACGCTAATGAACACGACCAGAATCTTCAACCAGGATATCCAAATAGAATTCGGTATGGAAAAATGCGCAATGTTAGTTATAAGAAAGGGAAAACTGGGGACAACGGGAGGCATGGAACTACTCAATCAAGCAGAGATAACGGCAGAAGGTGAACATAACACCTACAAATATTTCGAAGTTCCGGAAGCAGATACCATTAAAGCAGTAGAAATGAAAAAGAAAAAGAGAAACTTGGAAAGGAATAACCCAGAAGAGCAAGAAAATCATAGAAACTAAACTATGTAGTCGAAATCTAATAAAAGGTGTAAACACGTGCACAGTGTCACCGGTAAGATACCTAAACAGAGAAACTGGATCCACAATAACAGTCGCACAAGATAACGCGATAAGAAGCCACCACATCGAGATAAAGATCAACAAAGCAAATGCAGACACTGTGGACAGAGACGAAACGATAAATCACATGATATGCAAATGTCGCAAAATTGCCCATAAATAATACAAGAACAGATACGATCAGGTGGTGAAGAGATGAGAGCACTAGGTGAAATTGACACCTACAAATATTTGGGATTTCTGAAAGCAGGCATCATTAAAACAATAAAAATAAAAAAGAAAATTGGAAAGGAATACATCAGAAGAACAAGAAAACTAGAGACTAAACTATGTAGTCGAAAATTATTATTATTATTATTATTATTATTATTATTATTATATATATTTTTTTGTTTTTGAACACGGTGTTTGGACTTTCGTTATTATGTATTTATTTTTGTACATAGTCCCACCTATTCTCAATGCACTTTGCCAGTGATGAACGAGAGACTTGATGTCTCGGTTGTAAAAGTCAGCGCCTGCCGAGGTAGTCAATTGTTTTTCACAGCTGCGATTACTACATTTTTTTTCATGCAAATTTTGCCTTTGTAATGTGTTCTTCAGAGGTCCCAACAAAGGGGAATTCTGACGGTTCTAGGTCAGTACTGTACAGTGGATGGGACAAGACTGTTCAGACGAACTTTGTCATACATTTCGTTTCAGTTGTGTGTTGTACTGTTAAAATAATCGAGAACAGTAGTTTACTTGAAGCATTGCTGGAAATAGTTATAGAAGAGAAAAAGAAGACTATAGCAATGCAAGGAACCAGCTGTTGTATTGGTGTGCTATATGAACAAAAATGGACAAACGAAAAAAGGTTTTATTTGTTTTGTTATTTTATTTTATTCCATTTAGTTTTCCACATAATCACAACGTAAAATCAATAAATATGACTTACTGTTCGATACAAACGGGATAGTGCAGGTCTTCATATTTCGAGAATATCATCTCTTTTTCAAAAGAAAAGGGACCAAAGAATGCCCTTAAAAAAGAAAAAAACATTGAAGTATCGTAAGGCGGAAATATGATCGGGACAGCTGTAAAACATAAAAGGGTTTATGTTTTAATAATTATATTACTAAGGAATTCTTTGATCCCCTTTCTTTTGAAAAAGAGATGATATTCTCGAAATATTAAGGCATCCACCATCCTGATTCTATCAAACAGTAAGTTTATATTTACTGATTTGTATTATGATTATTTTGAAAAATAAATGGATATACGAAGTTTAATAAAATAACAAAACAAATAAGACCTTCTTTTGTTTGCCAATTTTTGTTCATATGTCACGGCAATACAAAAGCCGGTTTCTTGCATTGCTATAGCCTTCTCTCTCTCTCTCTCTCTCTCTCACACACACACACACACACACACACACACACACACACACACACATATATATATATATTTCATAATTGATAATTTTGTAGCTTACTTTTTAAGTCATCTCTTTTTGGCCTAACCTTATTGCTATATGAAAATTTACTGGATTACACGAACTCAGTATATTACATACAAGCCTATCTATCTATCTATCTATCTATCTATATATATATATATATATATATATATATATATATATATATGCATATATATATATATAATATAAAGCTGAACGTGTGTGTGTGTGTGTGTCTGGTCACGAACAGTGTCCTGTATGGTTGACCATTTTAAAAAACTGATTACATATAATGATAGAAGATGTATCGAGGATCAGTAATGGATATGTTTGATCTGGCAGAACGGTGGTTCATAAAAATTGTGGGGTCTGCGTTCACGCCTGGCCCACAAAGTATGGAAATAAAAAAATGAAAAAAAAAAAAACGTTTACAAGGTTTTTTTTTATATAAATATAATAAGAATACTTTGATAAGTATGTTTCAACTTAAATAGGGATGGTATAATAAAATTGTGGAGTCTGCGTTCGCGCCTGTACTCCATGGAAATATGGCAGAAACTTTAACAAAGACTTTTCATATCTATTTGCGTAAGTATACTTTGATAATTATGTTTCAGTTTGAAGAAATATGGTATAATTAAATTTTTGGGTGTTCATTCGCGCCAGACCTCCATAGAATGTAAATATGTCACAAAGTTTAACAAGAGTTTTTAAAAGGGATGAGGGTCCACAATAACACCTTAACTTTAATCTTAATTCACGTTAGCTTTTATTTATTTTTTTGAGTTGAATCATACTGTGTTGAATAAATTCACGTCATAAATTCACGTTCTTATTAAAGTGAAAACAAAAAAAGTCGGAACTTTAGACAATTCTCGACACAAATTTTGCATAACTCTGTTTTTATCCTTCTCCGCCTGCACGTGGCACTCTTTCGAAAATAGATAAACAGATAAATAATAAAAAATAAGAACGTTACTTGTTATCGTGTCAAAAGAAGGAAAAAATCCAGCTCACGTGATTACTTGTCTTTTTAAAAACATTTACATAACCTTTTTATTTTATTTATATCTGTTTAAGCTTTTTTTGTCAGTGTACTAGAAGGAATTAAGCTGATTAAAACCCTGTCTGCATGTTCTTTACATTACAATAGTACAACCCTGAATCCAACGGCGCAATACTACACCGTTCAATACTGTAAAACTGAAACGAAGCTGTACTGCTTGAAAAGGGTGTCAATTTCTTCTTATTCATATTTATATCGATTCTTTGCTTAAAAAACTAAAGTAATTACGTGTTCACTTTTTAATATCCCATTTTCTGTTTCGGATTATTTTACTAAAGTAAGTAAAGCTTCATTATTTTTCAAAACTGTTTTTATTTCTTTGTTTTTCGATATTTCGTCGATATTATTTAGTAAGAGTGTTTAGCAGAAAAGCCACAAACGACTACCCCAAAAAATAAATGTTACCATAGTCAATAAAAGTTAAGTTCATGTTTTTTTTTTGTTTTGAAATAGTTTTTAATGCTCTTTACTTGAAATAATTTCAGCGAACCGAAATTAAAACGAAATTCGAGGCGATAACTACTTAAATGAATTTTTATATGAACTAAACATACCATAATCGAATATTCCTCAAGCACAAAATAACGTAAAACATTAACATATGTTTATAAATATTCCTTACGTTGACGGAACTCTCTTAAATTGTTAACACAGAATGTTCAGGTGCCCCTCCATCAAATTGAAAACGGGGCTCTCCATTTCAAAGTCGCTGCCATTTTGATTTTTTTTAAACCGGTTCGTGAATTAAAAAAAAATTTTTTTTTACAAACTACTTAAAAATACAAACCAATGAATTTTTCTACCATAAAAGTAACTTTTATTGACTATGGTAACATTTATTTATTGTATATTTATATTATATATATAACATTTTCTCTTTGTAAGGAAACATCATTTTGTTGGTCACTCTTGGCTACGAATGGAAACAAAGTTGATATAAAAAATATATTTTCGCGAAAATTATCTTTACTTTCATCATATTTTCCTTAGGGTAAAATTTTTGAGTATCAAAACCTATCTCTTTACAACCTCCTCCTTTTCATAACCTATCATACTTTCATCAATCACACCCCATTTTCTGTAGGCTGTTTTTGAACCCAGTCAACGACGAGTACTTCTGTTAGTATATATATATAGTTATCGACATACAGTTCTGCTTCGTTGTATCACAACTCATCAGTGCTGCTAGACTAGCACCTCTCCCACGCGAGGATTGAACCTAGAACCATCGCGTTGATAGTTAGCAGTTCTACCGATCGATCTACAGGAGCGGTGCCTGTAAGTAACCTCGCCAAATGTCTATTTGAAACAAACATCCGTCCACCACTTTTATAGTGCTCAAACCGCTTATTATAGAAGCAAACAGCGAGCCTCGCATTTTTCAGTCCATTTAGTAGCGGCTGAGATTATTTACAACAATGCTCTACCCAAAGAGGGGGGGCTTATATATATATATATATATATATATATATATATATATATATATGTACTAGACTACCCGTGACCCTTTGGGTCAGTATGTTATATTAGCTATGGAATTCATGTATGAGCGTGACACTTATGACGTAAAGAAAATAGTTTTTTTTTGATATAACAGAAACATTTCTATGAAAGTATATTAAAATGAAAAATCCCGGACGGATCACTCAAACATGAAAAATAAAATCCTCTCTGTTCATGTAAAGTTACCTATTTTTCCGAATATCGCTCAAAAATCGAAAATCAAACATGATTTTCCTACGAATCGAACGCTGACGAAAGTCATTTAGCAGCAAAAACGCACATCAACCTACCGATGAGAAATATAAGAATGAAAAACCCATATTGGAATCCTTCAACCAAGTTATAGAAACTTAAAATCTAAAAAAAAAAAAAAAAAAAATTAATAAAACCTGAAACAAAAAATAAAACCTAAATAAATAAAATAAAATAAAACTAATATTGAAACAGATTAGTAAATGTGTCAACAAATTCACCGTTCTCACACAACTATTTTGTACCTAGAAATCTAAACAAAAAATAAAAAAGGAAAAGGAAGGAAGGAAGGAAAAAGGACGGATAAAGAGTAGTAGTAGTAGTAGTAGTAGTCTTGGCTTTACTATAATTGTTCTTATGCTTGTCAACGGGCTAAAGTTGTTTAGTTGTAAGAAAATAGCGACAGTATAGTTGTAATAAAGAATAGTTGCAAAACACCCCCACTCTTCCCATGTTAAATAATAATTTCGAAATAATAACGTTTATATTTCAGTGCTGCAAAAGAAGCGGTTTGTGTTTATTTGTTTACGTTGTTATGGGTTAATGTTTATGCGCGCATGCGCAACCGGATGTCGTAAACCGGAAAGTGGGTTACATCACTCGTTACAAGGTCATTTGAGTTATATATATATATATATATATATATATATATATATATATATATATATAAGTTGACGAGATATGTCCAAATTGACGCACAACTTGAATTCATTCACGAAGAGCAGGCGATTGACTCTTTTGGATGGATCTTTTGATTGGATCTTATTCGTAGCTTTGGCTTAAGTTGTAGGTACTTTGGCAATTGTTCAAGCGCCTAATAAGCACCGTTATAATATACCACTATACAAAAGAGTAAGAGAGATCCTTCTTCCATTCGGAAAGGGATTATGTTTTTATGTCACACTACCCGTTGTGACATTTGTAACGTCCCGGACTCCCATATGGCTCTTAATGACAATAGTAGATCTTTATTGATGTCCAGCAGATCGAACAGAACAAATTCCGCTCAAAATAAAATTACTCTTTGTTTCTAATGTTTTAAAATAGCTGCCACGACAGTCTTATCTTCGTTGGATCAAATGAAAGGGAAGACTAAATCACCCAAAGCATGGCGTGCGAGATTTCTTTGTCATTTAAAAAAATACCATTAGTGAATTTTTTCCCTTTCATGTGGCAGAACGATTCGATTTTGCGGAGTGTAGGATGTTTCATGGACATTTTTCGATTTATGCGTGTGACCTTTTGAATTGCTTTCAGTCTTTTTGATATTTTATAATTTTGTAAATTTTGTAGCAACCTGTTGACATGTTTGTGATTTGTCCTCACTTTCACATAGTGCACGTGCCGTTTTGTGAATTGTGTATGTTTTTCTTTTTTTTATTTGAGTTCAACTTAATATATTGATCTCCGAAAGCCACTAATTTTTTTTCTGGTGATTTGCCTCCTCAGTCTACACCTTTTTCCCCCCATCTTCAACCGTTCATGGCGATCTATGTTTATTAATGTAACCCGTGAATAGTTCTTAATGCTCTTATTTAGTTTATTCCAAAGTTTTAGCGTATTAGAAATGGTTCGCTATAAAACAGTTGTTTAGGTATACGATTATCACTAAATGAAACACACATACATATATAAAAGTTGGTTGTCCGGCATATTTCTCGAGGCATTTCATTTTTGCCTTAATTGCGTCGTTTTCTAGGCAGTCATAGCTGATTTAGCGGCCCCGACGAAACATGTTCCAACGAATATTTTAACTGAATGAATTTATCATAGTAAATTACGGAGACATTCTTAGACGTATTATTATTATTATTATTATTATTATTATTATTATTATTATTATTATTAGTAGTAGTAGTAGTAGTACATTCTTGAAAGTAATTAAACATTTTTAATTAAAACGTATTATTCTTACGCCAAAAATTACCATTTATAATAATAATAATAATAATAATAGAAATACTACTACTATCAATATATTATTATTATTATTATTATTATTATTATTATTATTATTATTATTATTATTATTATTATTATTATTATTATTATTATTATTCGTCTAAGAACGTCTCCGTAATTAAATATGTGATAAATTCCTTACGTTAAACTATTTGTTTGAATATGTTACGTTGGGGACTCCAAATCAGATTTTATCGTCTAGAACACGGCGGAACTAATGAAATGCCTCGAGAAATATGCCGGATAACCTATGAGTTTAGCCACGGCCACTGTCGATAATATATGAGGGCGTTTTTAAAAAGAGATTTAAAACATGTTAAAAAAGAAAATAAAAGAAACCCAGTTTTAATTCATATCAAAACTTTAATTAAGACTGATTAGTTAATGGATTTTTAATTAATCTGTGTTGTTTGTATGTCTCGAAAGAGATTAGAAAACTTCCTATTTCATTTTCCGTTTCAGTTATGTAAATTATTTACAGTTAAAATGTTAAAAAGCAAACAAAAACTTTAAGTTTTAAATATATTTCAAAGAAATAAATTAGGCCCGGTGCTAAAATATTGAATTCATCGATAGTTTTAGTAAAAAAAAAAAAAAAAACTGTCGTGAAAAATGCTTCTAACTTTAAAATATTTGGAAATACTCAATGAAAAGTTTTATTTATTAATAAAAGAACGGACTGAAAAATATTCTTATATAAAAATTGTTTGTTTTGCAGTAAAAAAAATTAAATATTCAACTTTCTTTGATAGAAATAAAAGTTCAAAAACAAGTTAACTTACTATATTTTGTTAGATTTAAATTATCCAATGTGCAATTATAATAAGTATCCAAGTGAAAAATTGTTCTTTCTCTTTAGAAGAAGAAAATACATGGACGTTTGAACTACCTTGATTACATTACCACAACCATTATACCTATTAGCGTGGCCACGTGGTTGAACACAGGAAACTTTAGGTACTCTTTACCTACATGGCGATTTGGCAATGACGTCACGCTGTCATGTTCACTGGCCTCCTTCTCTCTCGGTAGCCGTGGTTTAGCTCTCGGATAAATGAAAACGCAAAATGCCACCAGCTTATAATACATTGCTTTTCGTTCAAATAGAGAACGCAGACAATTTGGATTTTGCTTACCCCAGGGATTAGAAGCGCCAATCTAGAAATCTATGTTTATAAATGTAACGGTTTAAAAAAAAAGAAAACAGAAGATAAGATATTACTGAAAAGAAACCAATATGAAAATGCATAGATCTTAAACATGAACATAAAGTTGAATCTTACTTAATAATGTAATGGTTTGTTTCTTAATGTCGACTCCGCTTAATTATGTAGAACAATAACAGAAAAAAGTGAAAAGAAGTAACGAAGAAATAAATTAAATATACCTCTTCGATTATTTCCACGTTTTCGTCGATTGCTGCTATCGTAAAAATAAATGAATCTGTTTTCAATTACTGAATAAATCGTTATATATTTATGCAAAAAAAATGGCCATCTAATGCAAGCTGGCGACGGTGATCCATTATTTAGGAACATAGAACGGCTCGTTGTATTTATAGCCATCATAGTAAGTACGATTAAGATGGATCTTTTATATCTAGCAATAGGGTACACAATTAAATTCAAGAATTACATAAATTAAAGGCTTAAAGAAAATAATTTTCATCTGATATCTGAAGTTGAACACAGGTAGAAAAATGTTTGAAATTCTTTTTACCAATATAAAAGATAAACAAAAATGCCTACACTCTAGCAAACTTCCTAACCGGCTTATTTTTTATGTTATATATTGGGACCCTACGCTTGTTGATAGAGATTATATCAACTAGTATGAATTTCGACTGTTTCATTAAATACATGTCAAGGCAGCCTGGCAGCGAATGGAGATGGGCCAAGTGCACCTAGCGTGATTGATGCAAAGGTTCACAGGTCAGCTCCCTAGATAAAACTCATTAGAAGCAGGTGTATTGTTCGACTCGGAGTTTCAGGGTAGTTTGCAACGAGGAAGCAGCCAATCCAAACGTACCGACAATGCAGAAATCTAAGAGTAATTTCCTTGAGATCTGTCCGTTCGTTGACCATTTTAAAATTATGTAAAAAGGGATTAATTTAAGCCTATTTTTTTTTCGAAAGAATACATTTTTGATCTCTCTTGTTCTGAATGAACCTATCTCCACAGGTAAGTCTTTAAAACCGCTAACAACTCTCCATGACTTTTATTCGCCTTAAGTAAACAGTCACAAGTATGCGTTTGGGGAAAAGACTATATACTCCCATGTGCTTCATGTACGTTCTTGCGTGTGACTTCGTTTAACAGTTTGTTCGTTTTAAGGACTGTTTATTGTAATGCGACAATTATCGGAAAGAAACTTAAGCTAACTAAATCATATTTGGAGTCATAGCATAGCAGAACACAAAATCAAAACAAAAATGACTAGTCCAAATCAAATACAGATTTTTCACATACATGGCTATTTAGATCTGAAGTAAACGATTTCCCGTGGGATTTCGCCATTGCTGCCAAGTGTAAACGTTATCCAATTCTATGTTTCCGAGGAAAGAGGTGAAGGATAAACATCGTAGCCTTGTAGCATATTCCATAGGTTGTTCTTGCTAGATACTTTACACTTTCAACTTAAATAATTGACGCCCATCCTACCTACGGAGTTTTCCCTCGCAACAGTATTTTAATTGGATAATCCAAATAATTTATTTTAATATTCTCGCTTACCGAAACGAAAAGATTAATAGATTTATATTTATAGGCTTTTCTCGCCACTCCAAACCAATCATAACTTCCCAAAATATAAACATTTCGGACACCATTATTTTTAACATACATTTCACTTAATGTAATATATACAGCTATTATTAATGACTGTACCTTCTTCACGATTCAATGACTTATCTCTAATCAATATTATATCATTCCGTTATTTCACAATTGATCGGTCGGTTTAAAACACGCATTGATTTATATTGAATACTCATTCAATCATTTTATTTTTGCATACGAGATAAAAGAGTAAGGGAAGCATCGTGTACAGTTCATTGGGGATTGAACTCAGACCCACCCGCTTACAAAATAGAATCTGTTTTGTGCAATGATGAGAGTTCATTAATGCAAATGACCACTTTTTTGCATAAGCGAATTCTCCTTGAGATAAAAAGGATGAAAACTTCCTCCTAGAGATGTATTGTTATCATAAAAGGGAACCGTTGTATGATCGTCTAAATGTTGCGGTTTATATGTGATATATTCATATCTAATTGTTCATATGTAGTTGTGTGTGCGTGTGTGCACGTGTGTGTGTGTGTGTGTGTGTGTGTGTGTGTGTGGTACATGTATTTTGGGCATACCTTATCTTCATGCATCGTTGATCTTGTCCACCTGGAATTCATCTTGTTCTTGGAGAGGAGACTGAAAACTTGTTTTGGACGAATATTCATTCACTCCAAGACGATGATTGGTTTTATATAGTTTTTATTCACCTTCCAGGTGTTGATCGCAGAAGAATTGAAAGTGAATTTCCTTGCTTGCATGGTTACTTCAAGGTCTTATTTTCACAAACGTCAGCGTCCCTCCCCAGTGAAGGGAGGACGACTACCTGTTTAGTCGTCCGTTCTTATTTACGTCCAAAACCCAACTCCCTGACTCCAGCTAACCCGATCACTTGACTCACACGCAGATCCGATCAGCTGACCCTCACTTCCGGTAAAACGTGTCTACAATATAATTTACCATATTTCTTTCTTATGTTCGACCTATTTCCTAACAAAGAGGCAGTAAAATTTATGTGACGAGTTGGTAGCGTTATAATTACATAGAATCATCTACAATACTAAAAAAAGCCACCCATATTCAAATCCATTAAAAAAATATTTATTTTCATAAAACAATTTATTGATTACATTAACTCCACTATAATGCATTTCGGTATGTTAAACCAACAATCCAATCATTTCAATGACTTACTTGGTGTACTAAAAAAATCCTATTTTGAAAAATATTTCATTTACAAAAATTATCCTTACATACGCAGGTTGATTCGAGAATCTTCGTACTTAGTTATGAAGCGAGGCTAACGTTTATTGGTTTATCTTTATTTACAGGCTTTATTTCTATTTATTTTAATTCAAATTTATTTTATATTTTATTTATTATTCAGAGCCGTTTTTATTGGCATAAAATATTCGCTTACTCTCTTAATTTCACGCCGATCTTCTTAAAAAATACACAGAAAAGTACCTTATTTACACAGCTTATAAAATAGTATCTTCCTTCCAATGTTTGTGTATAGACACTATTAATGAAACTAGAAAATGTAAAAAGCCAAAACAATCATTGCGGTTCGTTTTCTGTGTGGATGCTTTTTCTTAGTTATTAAATAATGCGAACGTTCAAATTGTAATTATTATTTAGAAATTCAATAATGATTAATACTCATAGATATGTTTAAAAAATCTGACTAAAATACGCTTATGAAGTTCAGTGTATGAGTCTCGCTAGTATATAATAAATAATAATAAAAGTGCACTTCGCTATAAATATATATATATGTACGGAGAAAAAGACGCGAAGTGAAAGTGGAAGTATGTTGTGAGAATGTTTTTTGTTGGTTACGGAAATCACTGGCGGTGTGTGTGTGTGTGTGTGTGTATGTGTGTGTGTATGGTGTGTGTGTGTGTGTGTGAGAGAGAGAGAGAGAGAGAGAGAGAGAGAGAGAGAGAGAGAGAGAGAGAGAGAGAGAGAGAGTCAATCTTTGAAGTTGCACCAAGTAACCTCTGCTCGGCGTTCGGCCACCGCGGATGCATCACGAAAGAAAGAAGGTCGACGTCAGACTCCCTCCCATCCAATAACTCTCGGTTCCAGCCTTCCCCCATGTTTGCTTGCTTCCCTTCTACAAATCGCCCCCGCCCCCGTCTTTCAAAAAAAAAAAAAAAATTATTCGCCTCATTTCAACCGCATTCACTTATCTCTTCACCACCCTCCCACAACTCTGTTTGTTTGCAGTTCCTGTTGTTAGTTTTTTTGTGTTTTGGGCAGAATTTATTATTTCTGTTTCTTGATCGTTATCGTTTCTCTCCATATTCCTAATTTTTTTCCTACTTACAAAAAAAAAAAAAAAAGTTTTAAATAAGAACATTTTTTATAACCTTTGGCACCCAGTCTTTTTTTTTATACTCTCTGGGTTAACATTTCTTCTTTTACCTATGATGGCCATAGTTTAGAAGTCCTAACGACATACACACACATAATTTATATATATATATATATATATATATATATATATATATATATATATAAATAATTATGTGATCATATATACGTAGTCATGTATGTATATATATATATATATATATATATATATATATATCAATATATATATATCAATATATATACGTATATAGAAAAGCTCTGCTCTATATGCACATGTGTGTGTGTGTGTGTGTGAGAGAGATAGAGAGAGAGAGAGAGAGAGAGAGAGAGGGGGGGGGGAGGGGCGGGCATGCGTTTTTATCATTTTATCTTTTAGACTACCGTTTATGTTTTAGGGGATCATTACACACACAGAGTAAAAAAAAAACAAAAACACACACACACACACACACACACACACACACACACACACACACACACACACACACACACACACACATATTTGTATATGCTTGCGGAAAATGTATGCGCGCGTATGTGTAACCGGGTATGGTTGTTTCTTACGTCTGTGTTGGTTTTATTTGTGCGTTTGATAATTATGTGTGTATGTGGATGCAAAAGAGAGGGATAGAGAGAAAGAGAAAGAGAAAGGGAGAGAAAGAGAGAGATGGTATTAGAGTGGAAAGAGGTCAGATGGAAAGTTGATGCTCTTTTGAGAGAAATGATTAAATATCGCTTTCGGGATAAAAGAGTCGACCCAATAAAAAGAATAAGATAAATAGTTATTTGGGGACAGAAAAAGAAGAAAAAAAAAACAGGAAGAGAAAAATTGCATGAAAGAAAGAAAGAAAGAAAGAAAGAATAAAACACAGTTTTCAATATACAACCTAAAGGAAAGAATAAAAATGGTACTGATTTGTAAACAACTTTTAAAAGATCATTTTAAATTTTGTAGAAACCCACAAAAAAAAAAAAAAAAAAGAACCGCAGAAAAAAGAAAAAAAAGGAAAAGACACGAACGAATAGAAAAAAAGAAGGAAAAGACACAAACGAATAAAAAAAAGAAGGAAAAGACACGACCGAATAGAAAGATAAAAAGAAGCTGTAAAAGGCAAAAGAAACAATAATAATAAGGTTTTTAATTTTTTGCAAGAAAATATACGGCAAATGGAATAAAAAAAAGAACAAGAAAAAATAAACCAAAAGAGAAATTACAGAAATTAAATAAAAATGGCGACGAAAGAGCAAAGGACGAAATATAGATACGAAAACTAATGAGAAAAATGAATAAAGAAAATAAAGAACAAACAAATTCTGTAAAAACTAGAAATGAAACGAAAATCTTAAAACAAACAAACAAACAAACAAACAAACAAACAAACAAACAAACCATTATCTTTTCATCAAATGTGTTTGTGCACACATATCTATCAGTATATGCGTGTGTATGCGAGAAAGATAAAGAAAGCGAGATAGATATAGATAGATAAATAAAGAGAAAGAGGAGAGAGGAAGAAAGAAAGAGATGACAATAACAATTATGTACACAGGTTGCCTTTGTGGTTAGGGTATTTAAAAATGGATTCGGTAAACGATAACTGTTTAGCATTTCGCGTGTCTATTTGTCGTGTCAATGAGTGCATATGCTTGCCTTGTGTGGCGGGAAGGGTTGCGGATGGACTTCCCCTGGCCTTGTCCCAATGCCCCACGGCGAAAGAATTTGAACTCAGTTTGCATTAATGGTATCTATTGATCAGGCACGTAATTGAGCGAAAGATGAGGACGCTGAACAAGTTTCATCAGTAATTCAATGGTACCATTTTATTAATTTTAAAGCTTTTATTGTGTGCGAAAATAAATAAATAAATTTTGGCCGACGAAATTGAGTGGGAGAGGTTTAGACAATTCGAAGCACCTGAAAACTCGAACTCGACGTGAAAGGGAAAAACAATGAAGTCGTTACCTTGTGTGGTAACTCCTTCAGGACTTTTGGGTAAACTTATCCAAGAGTTGCAAAGAATTGCCTCGTTGCTTACAGCGACAACTCGTCCTTGTAATTGTTACAAAAAAAAAAAAAAAATGGAACAGCTAGTAAACTAAGAAACAAACGAACTAAACCTGACTAACTGATTAATCAACTATGGATCGGCTATAGTTGTGTTTTTATCATCATATAGTCGATTCTATGCAAATGTTGTCTCATCCAATCCACATGAGTGGACAAAAACTAACACTATAAAATCAATCGAGCAAGCAGTTACCGATTTCTTGCTTGAACGACCGCCACATTGAATTCCATCGTTTTACCCCTCCACATCGAGTTCTGGTAAGTAAAAAATAAATGCACATTCCCATCGAAAAACAAACAAACAATCTTTTATATGATGTGAAGTAGGGGAAAAGAGAAGGGGCAGTACCATTCTTCTTCCTTAGGGGGTCTATCTACTAAGGTCACACAATCAAAGTGGAACGTGTCGTTACACTGATCACAGGCCACCATTGGTCTTGGATCTTCAGGCTTATTACATTTTTTTTTTTACAAAGAAGGCACCACTTATCAAGGCCAGAGGCCACTCGAGGTTAAAGAGTGCACAGTAGTCAATGGAACAATATCATAGTAATAGTTAGCAGGGCGAATTCAAATTCTGATGCTCTCACAGGGAAGATCAAGTTTGGTCTTGCATGTCTTTGATTCATTAAAAATTATGATGAGAGAGAGAGAGAGAGAGAGAGAGAGAGAGAGAGAGAAATTGATTCATTAAAAATGTCCTCATTCGCAACTTCTGAATGTAAATTGATCTCAAGAGAAAATAAATGGTTGATGGAATGGATCAATATAGATCCATTTCATCTTCTCATCCTCACTAAACGCACCAATTCATCTTTTCCTTTAATTAATTCAAGGACTTCGTCTATAGACCAAAATGGTTATGTTTTGAGGGTGTCCTTAATTAATACTATATCATCCATTTTGATGGTGGTATGAAATGAAGGGTCTGATAACCCAATATTTCTTTCTCTCAGGCTCAACAGGCAGTCTTCGTGCCACATTTTTCTAAATTTTTTATAAATTTTCTTTACAAAAACGAAGTGCCCTCTTTAAATCAATCCTGCTTAGTGACTCCGTTAGTCCTAGATCTTCATCTTCCAATCTTATACGTTGGCCCACATTTGAATTGATTAGAGAATTGAGTTTGACAATCCATATAATTTGAGCTTCTATAAGTCAAGGCACACTGAATATCAGATAATATGATTAGTAGACTAAAATAGTCCACTTTTCCCCTTCCTATAGTCTTATATAGACATGATTTAATTGTTTTAATTGTATTTTCCCAAGTACCTCCATACCAAGCTGAAAAAGTGGAATGGTACAATGTTTAAGATGATAAGGACCAAACTTCTTGAACTCACCAGTGATCAGCCCCTTATTGATTATTTTAGTTGCAGAAATGAAGGTCCTTGCGTTGCCAGAGTAAAGATAAGAGGGGATTCCATTCACATTTGTAAAATGAATAAAGGCTTGTATAAACGAAGACACACTCATCTCAGGGATTAGTTCTACGTGAACAGCTCCGATAATCATGCAGGTAAAGATAAGGATATACGTTTGATGGTCCTTCACTTCTCTCTTAACCCATATGTGATGGGTGTAATCCACGCCGGTGTGGAGATACGGTCTCACCAAATTCACTCCAGGGCCAGGAAGATCTGTTGCATTCGGTGTCGCATGATATTTTTTACACTTGGCACATGTGCTAACTATTTATTTAACGACCTGCCTGGCCTGTGGTATCCAATAGCTGACTAGCCTCGTTTCATTTAAGGTTGTTGCAAAGCCTAAATGTTGGTTTCTTTGGTGGTTGTCCCTTATTATTAAGTTTGCTTTATGGTATTTTTCCCCCTAAAAGAATGGGATTCTGAACCTCATTAGGATAATATTCCGACCCACCTGTTCTTCCTCTCGAACGAATTATGATGGAGGGATCTAAGAAGAGGTTTAGGTTTTTTTTACCAGTTTTGGTTGACTCTTGCCTTCAGGATCCAACAAAAGATGTAATTTTAATGCATTTTTATTGCATTATTTTTATCAAATAATTTTTTGCCATTTCTCTTCAGCATCTTGCTGACAAACTTACAAATTAAAGTATTAACATTAACTAACTTGCTAAAGCTGGAGATTCGTTCTACAGAGACAACAGGGGGCATTTATCTTCATTCTTCATAAACAAATTTACTGAGGAACGAACGCATTCTTTCTGTTCTTCTGAGAGACAACCAAATTCAAACTTGTTCCACTGAATCTCCTCTTGCTTTATCCACGCAGGGCCTTCGTACCAACGAGGAATTTTTTTTTAAAAAGTTAGTCCTCTTGTGATATAGTCAGCTAGTGTCTTCTTAATCGGCACATATTGGAAACTCAATTTCAACTTCAACTCTGATCTGATCATTGCAGACATTTGAACTATTTCCTGCAACTATTGCGTACCAAAGATGTTTTTGTTGTTAGTGATTTAGCCAATATCCAAAAAGCACAACTCAAGCGTCTATAACTACAAATAATTTTCTATCAGAGAGTTTTCTGAGGCCTCTTTTAAGGAAGAAAAGCATTTCAATGCCAGAAATACCGATAAAAGCTCTAAAGTGAGAAGAGATTTAGTCTATAAGGGTGCTACTTTGGCTTTAGCAAACATCAGCGCAGACTGCCCATCCTGCTCGGAATATGCTGAAAACCCGAGGCATCACAGAATAAGAACAATTTTATCGGCTTATTCTCATTTAGGACTCCTTGGAAACGATGCCAACCTGGTTAAATCCTTCGCCGGCGTTTTTTTTTCTTTTTAACTCTCTTTTTATTCTTCCAGAACTTCATCATCCCAATCCAACTTTTGCTTCTCACCGTCACTGAAAGGTAAAGGGATAAAGGATCAAACATTTTGGAAGTCT
This sequence comes from Euprymna scolopes, assembly GCF_053919585.1. Classification (NCBI taxonomy): domain Eukaryota; kingdom Metazoa; phylum Mollusca; class Cephalopoda; order Sepiida; family Sepiolidae; genus Euprymna; species Euprymna scolopes. The sequence continues at coordinate 24,872,314 of NC_136484.1, read as the reverse complement.
CTGAAAGCATCTCTCTTTTTGTTGATGCAATTACATCGCATTCATGTGGGCAGATCTTCATCGCATCGTGTATAGATATCCCCAAACCTTCTCTAATCCAGAATCAAACATTGTTAGGGTTCTATTTGCGGCCATCTTTTTACGTAACACTGCACTATTGGAGTTGCGGGATTGTATTTTAAAGTTGCCCTCCTGCAGCCGCTCCAACTCTTAAAGTTGCCCTCCTGCAGCCGCTCCTTCACTGTCATTTATAATGTAAACAAAGTGTTACCATTATTTCCTGTTTTCACCAGATTGTCCACATAAAAGTTCGACCTGAGTGCCTGGGAACATTCATCCGAGGGAAACATTTCTGCATGATATTTCAAAACATAATTCAGCATAAAGGGACTTGCATTGAAACCGAATAAGATGGTGGAGTATCTGTAACAATGCAAGTTGCCGCCTTTCTTTAAAAAGAAACAAATAATTGCGATCCTTTTCCAGGTCTAGATGAATCATAAGAAACGCTTTTCCTATGTCACCCAATAACACATATTTCTTGGTTCTAAAGTGAATCAACCGTTCCAACATGTTTCCCATTAGATTGACTCATGGATATTCACCGCCTCATTCAGCGATACTGAATTTACCCTCTTGTAAGAACAATTAAATACAGGTCTCACCTTCGTGGTCGTCTGATCAGCAAGTTTGAATACAGGTCTATGGGGAATCCAAATGTAGTTTTTAAAGTCTTCTGGGGTTACGGTAATTTCCACTATAATTCTTTCATCTTCCTGTTGTCTAAAGACGTCCAGATATTGATCATAGATTTTTCTTCTCCAGAACCATAACTACACTTTCTAGGATCCTAAGAGCTGCAGCGTAGTTAGGAGGCACCGACTTCACTTCATCTTCATACCATAGCAGTTGTACATAGTATCGGTCATTTCTGTACGATATACTGTCCCTGAACTTTTTATCTTTCTCCTCATCCAAGGAGGAGAATTCTTCTGTGGTTGGCAATACAAGTGATTCCACACTAAACATCCTCTTTAGTCCAAGTCTGCGGGGGGGGGTAGCTGTCATATGAGGACATATTTTACTCTTAAATATGAAGACATTACAATTTCTTACACAAATAATATAATTAACCAAACATAATAATTAATATATATGATATATAATGAAAATATTTATTAATATAATTAAATATTATAATAAAATAATAATAGCTGCAACATTATATAATAAAATGAAATATCAGATATAATACAGAAATAAATATTAATGATATTTAAATTAAAATAATATATAAGATAATATAAATAATATTACTTAATATTAGAAAATGAAAATATCCTTTTAAGCGTTTGTAGAGACTTTAAAAATATAACTGAAAAAAGTATTCTTTTTTCGTTGGTTCCAGAAGATTCCAAAAAAAAAAAACTAAGTGTTCTATATTATTCATTCTGGAGTATTCTCCAGCAATTACTATAAATAGACGATTATGCGTTTGTAATAACCAGTTATTTATTCGCACAAACCTAAAGGTACCGAGTCAAGTACGATAACCATTAGGCCGACTTGACACGATCTTTAAAAAGTGTTTTCAAGCCTACTTATTTTTAACATAAGGAATCTGTCATGTGAACCAATCACGCATGCGCATTCGTTGAACAGTTAGCAAACATAAAAATCAGATGACTCCCAAGTACCAATTTTTCAATTTTTATCCTTTAGCAGCTCGTTTTTCTGAATGAAAACTGATGAAATTTTTTTCCATATATCTAAATATCCTATATACCAAATTTCAAGTCTGTAGATCAAAAATCTGTTGTGGTTCATATTTTACGATTAGAAATGCTAAATGGTGGATATTTTAAGCTGGTTTTAAGCTCATTTGTTGCTGCGGAGTTTCTTTTTGCCTCCTCAATTTGAAGTTAATCTTTTAAATTGACGTGAACACTAGAATACTTCAATTAAAAGTCAAATATGAACAGGTAAAATCATAGAGGAATAAAAGCCGAATCAAATGAGGTATAGGTTGTTTAAACAGTTACATTCAATTTAACTTAAATTTGCAGTTTTTGAAAAAATGACAAGTGCGGACTTTCTATTTGGCGGCACCATATATATATACATATATATATATATATATATATATATATATATATATATATATAGAGAGAGAGAGAGAGAGAGAGAAATCTGTTATATTTCTTGTAAATTTTGGGTTTATTATTTTTGCTGCTTAAAATTATTGTCGGTTATTAACACGTTTAGTTCTTTACTATTTGACCATTATACTAATGTGCCTGAGTTAGTTTTTACAGCTTAAATAGGTGTACCCAACAGTATTCGACGGTCAGGAATAATTAAAAAAAAATGCCCCCGTCTTTTACAGCACCACATCTAAATATGGATGAATTACACATTGATCTGGATCGATAATATATCGATTTTATTGTTGCATTGCATAGTGGACTCTCATTAAACGAAATGTAGGCTACATGAGTCAATAAATAATAAATAAGTTAAACGACAGAAGATAAATCTTCTGTACTTTTGACGTTATCGGCGATAAAGGAGTAAATTCGAAATGGAAAGAGGACATGGTTCGATTTTGATGTCGACGTATCATGCGTCCGAGATTTTAGTGATGTGTGTATCGGATTCGGGTATATATCCGCAGTTGGCAAATAGTTCCCCCTTGATGGAACAATAAGTAACCATCTGGGTTTAAGAGATCAACGGGTTCCCTCCTAGAGCTAACACTTGATTCCTTTACGATTTAAATTTATATCCGAGGGCTCTTTTAAGAATAGACGCTGTTCCCTTTATGTCTGCTATTTGTATTTCGTTACAGCTTGGTATTTCAGAAATATCTTCTAAGTATTTCTGAAGATTCTTTTTTATTAGGCCTATTGCTCCTCTCATAACCAGTATAATGTTTATTTCTTTCAGAAGCCATGTCGTTTTCAGATAATATTTTTAGGTCCTGGTATTTTGTTATCTTTTCCAGTTCAGCTATATTGATGCCGAAATCATTTGGGACTGTGGCATCGATAATGAGCGCGGTTCTTTCGGGCTTGTTCCATATTACAATATCTGGTTTGATGGCCTTGCCTTTTATGTATCTGCCCGACTATACACTCGTGAGCAAAAACAAAAATAAATTAAAAAAATGGGCCAAACAAATTTTATACATTTTATTGCACTAAAAGCTATATTGAAGAAAGAACAATTGAACAAGGAAACTTAAACGAGACTAATAACACAGAACAAGACATTTACTTTAATAAATGCTTAGGATGGAATCGCATTCCCTTTTGATTTCTTTAAAAGATCAATCCTTTTAGATAAGTTCTCAACCAAAATGGAACACTGCGAAGAGGAGATGCTATTCCATTCGCTTTGCACAGCTTCCCACAGTTTGTCATTATTCAAACAAGTTCTTCCAGCCAATGCACGAGATATTATGGACCAAATATTTTAGATTGGGTTTAAATCGGGGCTTTGACCTGGCCAAAATATCACATTAATTGAATTATCAGAAAACCATTTTCTTGTGACTTTAGCAGTGTATGTTGAAAAATAATATTCTGGAATATTCCCAGCTTCTGGATACTTGGTAACAGTCCTGTTTCTAATATTCGAATGTATTCCTTTGCATTGATTGACTTCTCATATCTAATAAGTTCCCCAACAACTGCTGCATTAAAAGTTCCCCATACATTACCCCTCCATTCCTGTATTTAACTGTCGTTTTTATGCAACTTGGCGAAAATCTTTCTCCAGTTCTTCGATTGTACCGTTCGGGAGCACCAGGAGCATCACTAACGAGGCAAAATATTGATTCATCTGACTAGAAAACATTCCTGAACTAGTCTGTATCTTTCTTGCCAAAACACAAGAAAAATATCTTTCTATTGTTGATGTTCTTAGATAAAAATGGCTTCTTTGCATACCTTTTAGAAGAAAATCCCATTTCTTTCATTCGTCTAGATATCGTATATCTAGAAAGAGAATTTCCAGCGCCTGTTTTAAATTCTTTACTATGGTCAACATATGAAGTTATTTCCCTTACTTCCACGAAGTTATTTCCCTTACTTCCACCCATTCTTTGAGTAACCTCTAAAAGTGTGTGTGTGTGTGTGTCCAGAAAAAAAAGACTGAGCTAGAGCGGCTAGTTGCGAGGGCCGGGTGACGTAGCGGGAGGTTTTTACTGTGTTGAAGCAGGTCAGCTGTGACAGATCGCTGGGACTCGATGGTCTGCAATACGAACTGTATTTGAGGCTCTCGCCCATGTTTCTGCCTCTTCTGATGGATGTGTTCAACCATTGGTTTGCTCAGGGATCCATCCCGCGACAAGTCGCCAAGGGAGTGATCACATTGCTGAGGAAAGGTGACGGGCATGGCGGGGAAGAGTTAGACGATTACAGGCCCATAACTCTGCTAAACACAGAGTTGAAGGTCCTGTCGAATCGGTTGCAGGTTGTTATCGGCGAGTGTTGAACCAGAACAGAACTACGCTGTGAAGTGGAGATCGATTCAGAACAACTTGCACCTGATACGTACGATCCTAGAGGGAGTGATAGATGACGACACAGAAGTCGCGCAGATCAACTTAGATCAGTCCAACGCTTTCGATAGGGTAAACTATTGTTTCTTGGAATCTGTCTTAAAGGCCGCCGGTTTTAAACCGGACTTATGCAAGTGGATCTCCGTGATGTATCGACAGCCCACAGTCGTCGTGCAAGTCAACGGAAAGCGCTCGAAAACCTTTGTTATCCCTCGGTCGGTTCGTCAGGGTTGTCCTCTGTCACCCCTGCTCCACAGGAGTGAAGGGGAAATGGGGATCAACTCCCACGGGGAGTAGGGAGCTGGATAGTGACAATTGGTATGAAGGGTTGCTTCTACATTGACCAAGGTCTTATATGTGGGGTTGGTATTTATTTTCTCCCCAACCGAGCAAATTAGATACAAGACCGATTTTTAATGTGACGAGTGAAGGGGACATGGGGACCAACTCCCCGGGGAGTAGGGGAGCTGGATAGTGACAATTGGTATGAAAGGTTGCCCCTACATTGACTAAGGTCTTATAGGTGGGGGCAACCCCACATATGGTCTTTGCTTGCAGTATCTGTTCCGGCAGATACTACACTTTGAGATATTAAATCCTTTATTCATGTTAAAATGCATTGAAAATCAACAATGAACAAAACACTTAGGCACATGGCCAACTCAAAAGGGGGGATTATTGGGTCCAAAATTGATATAGAAGGTACTGAGATTTGGGAAAAATCTGTGTAATTCGTTTTCGGCCGGAAATTTGGCTATTAAGGGGTCAAAGTTCAACAATTTGACCTTTGAGAATTCTACCAAACTCCTCCGACAATACTTGAACACTTGAAATTTTAGATATAGGTTCCTTGGACATGGATCTAACTTAATAACTTGATTTGAACCCCAAACAATAAATGTTAAGGGGTCATAATAGGGGTCAAAGTTAAAAAAAATTGACCTCTGCGGTTTCTACGAAATTACTCAGACACTTTCTGGTCTAAACATTTGAAATTTTACATAAAGGGTATTCAGAGATAGGGCAAGCTTTTTAATCGGTTTGGGTCGAAAATTTTTAGTTACCAATATATAAATGTATGTATGTATGTATGTTTGCATGTGTGCCTAAAACTTTCGACAGAGGCGACAGATTTTTACAAGATCGGTATCGTTTTGAAGTTCGATCTTTCAGACGACAAATATCGACAAATTGGCTAAAAACATTAAAATCTTCACCTTCAACTGGGCACTTTTCTACAGGGGGGGGTCGCTTTTTTCGCCGATATTTTTGAAAGTCATTCTTTCCTTTCTATTGTCTAGCCTTAATCAAAAACCTACGTCACTTCCAGTTTGGCGGTGGTCGTAATGACAAAGACGTCAGGGTTTCTCCCGTTCTGTTCGTCCTCCGCGGTACGAGTTCGAGCCTGCCTTTCTACTACCACTTTTTTTTTTTGCTCAACACACACATCCAAACACCCGGGAAACGCCGGGCTGAAATGCTAGCGAATATATATATATATATATATATATATATATATATATATATATATATACATATACATATATATATATATATATATATATATATATATATATATTATGAATACGAAGCTCCGTATAGTTTTAATATCGTTCAAATTTTATATATATATACGCGAAAAAGGTAAGTTCTCTCTACCGTCCTAGAAAGCTACTAACGCCCGAAAGTATCCTGTGCCTCTATAAGGCCACCACTCGCCCCTGTATGGAGTATTGTTGTCAGATTTGGGCTGGTGCATCTGCTACTAGTCTCTCATTCCTAGACAACGTTCAAAGAGAGTCGCCAACCTGATAGGTCCTGAACTGTCATCTAAGCTTCAGCCTCTGTCCCATCGACGAAATGTTACATCCCTCTGCCTGTTCTACAAATACTTTAATTGTGAATGCTCCGGCGAACTGGAAGCACTTGTACCGCCTCGACGTAAATACCCCGCCAAACCCGATAAACAACTAAATCCCACTCCTTCACAGTAGAGACCCCTTGATGTAAGACAGTCTTCTACTTCAGTAGTTTCTTCCCCAGAACCGCTAGACTTTGGAATTCCCTTCCGGGTTCCTGCTTCCCCAACTGTACTGATATACAGAAGTTCAAGTATAAAGTGAACCAACATCTTGCTGCCTAACTCCCTACATAGTACCCCTGTAGCTTATGTCCCCGATAGTAGCCTCCTACATCAAAGTGGCAATGTGCCTTGTTTGGGATAAAAATGTAATAAAATATATATATATATATATATATATATATATATATATATATATATATATATATATATATATACAATTTTTAATGATACAAAACTATACGACGCTTCGAAAATAATTTACGAACAAACCCTAGGAGTCCCTTTCACCAACAAACTCATCAGGAGTTAATCGTTGTTTATTAAAAGATGAAAAAAAAAACGAATTAAATTTTTACGCAAGAGCAAATACCCGAAGATATATGAAAAAAGGATGGAAGAAAAAGCGAATGGAAATTCTTGTGAAACATATATACAATCATATAAAATATATGTACAATTGAGATGGAGGGAGTATAAGAACGATTAAGATATATCTCTGATCACGTCTAGTGATTTCACGAACGCGACGGCTTACGTGAAAGAATTGAGATTGACCCTAAAATTTTTAAGTGATTTTGAGAGTCAGCCCGGCGCAATATTCTGAAATAATCCATTTTGGTACAATATATTTTTCCTTATCATTTTATTCCTTATTTTTTAGCTCATCTTCTATTCCTCGTTTTATTCTTTAACATTATTATTATGGTCACTTTCATTTTTTCATTTTCCCCTCCTTTTCTCCCTATTTCCATTCTCTTCACTTTTTCTCTTCCATTTATTAAATTAAAATTAAAATTTTCTAGTTTTATTAACGCTCTTTTTTGTATCGTTCATTTCGCCCCTATTGTTCATGTAGTCTAACGCCATTTTGATTTCTTATTCTGGTTGATTTCCGATCCTAATTATATTTTTAAAACCCCGTTTTATTAACTGAAATTTTGGGTTGTATACACGTTTTATTTGAACAGTTTTTGTTTTCTTTAAAAGGAGCTTGAAAGGGATTTATTCGGAATTTGAAATTCTTCTCTACTAAATATTACTCTGCCTATCGTGCTAGAAAGTTACTTACGACTGAAATTATTCTGTACTTCTACAAAGCCACTATTCGCCCATGTATGGAGTATTGTTGTCACATTTGGGCTGGTGCATCTGCTACTAGTCTCTCGCTCTTGGACAGAGTTTAAAAAAGAGTAGCCAACCTAATAGGTCCTGAACGGTCATCTAAACTTCAGCCCCTGTCCCACCGACGAAATGTTGCATCCCTCTGCCTGTTTTACAAGTATTTTAATGGTGGATGCTCTGACGAACTACAAGCCCTCGTACCCCCTCGACAAAAATACCCCCGACAAACCAGACAAGCAGCGAAGTCCCAGCCCTACACAATTGAGATCCCTAGATGTAAGAAAGACTTTTATTCTAATAGCTTCTTCCCAAGAACTGCAGGACCTTGGAATTCTCTTTCGGTTTCCTGCTTCCCCAACTGTACTGACATGCAGAAGTTCAAGTGTAATGCAAACAGATATCTTACTACTCAACTCCCTACATAGTACCCCTGCAAATTATGTCACTGATAGTAGCCCCCTACATCAAAGTGGCAACGTGCCTTGTTTGGGGTGAAAATGTAAAAAAAAAATAAATAAATAAATAAATATTATACCCCAACATCTGCTTTATGCACTATTCTTCTGGACTATTGCTGCACCTTTTAAAAGATTTTGAATATCTATGAACATGCATGTTATGAAGAAAGACCACTGATACACGATATTTAGTGATACCACTCTCGTCTTCGTAGCTTTTCAACTTTTTAAGTTAAATATAGAAGTCTTTACTTCTGAAACGACCACCGTGAATATATATATATAACAGTACTCTACGAACACGATTGCTGTTTTATGAGTAAAATAATAAATAAATAAATAATATTTGTTTATTTGTTTACGTTCAAAAAAAAAAAATCTCGATAATATGCATATTCTTTTAAACATTCACTTTAATTAATTCCCTATTAATTTTTTTCCGGTTTGCTCATGGGATGATCATCTTTAGTTATTTATTACGTGTAATTATATTAATGGGATGATCATCTTTAGTTATTTATTACGCGTAATTATATTAATGGGATGATCACCTTTAGTTATTTATTACGTGTAATTATATTAATGGGATGGTCACCTTTAGTTATTTATTACGTGTAATTATATTAATGGGATGATCATCTTTAGTTATTTATTACGTGTAATTATATTAATGGGATGATCGTCTTTAGTTATTTATTACGTGCAATTATATTAATGGGATGATCATCTTTAGTTATTTATTACGTGTAATTATATTAATGGGATGATCATCTTTAGTTATTTATTACGTGTAATTATATTAATGGGATGCTCGTCTTTAGTTATTTATTACGTGTAATTATATTAATGGGATGATCATCTTTAGTTATTTATTACGTGTAATTATATTAATGGGATGATCATCTTTTGTTATTTATTACGTGTAATTATATTAATGGGATGATCGTCTTTAGTTATTTATTATGTGTAATTATATTAATGGGATGATCATCTTTAGTTATTTATTACGTGTCATTATATTAATGGGATGATCGTCTTTAGTTATTTATTACGTGTAATTATATTAATGGGATGATCATCTTTAGTTATTTATTAAGTGTAATTATATTAATGGGATGATCGTCTTTAGTTATTTATTACGTGTCATTATATTAATGGGATGAGCATCTTTAGTTATTTATTACGTGTAATTATATTAATGGGATGATCGTCTTTAGTTATTTATTATGTGCAATTATATTAATGGGATGATCATCTTTAGTTATTTATTACGTGTAATTATATTAATGGGATGATCGTCTTTAGTTATTTATTACGTGTAATTATATTAATGGGATGATAATCTTTAGTTATTTATTACGTGTAATTATATTAATGGGATGATCATCTTTAGTTATTTATTACGTGTCATTATATTAATGGGATGAGCATCTTTAGTTATTTATTACGTGTAATTATATTAATGGGATGGTCACCTTTAGTTATTTATTACGTGTAATTATATTAATGGGATGATCATCTTTAGTTATTTATTACGTGTAATTATATTAATGGGATGCGCATCTTTAGTTATTTATTACGTGTAATTATATTAGTGGGATGATCATCTTTAGTTATTTATTACGTGTAATTATATTAATGGGATGATCGTCTTTAGTTATTTATTACGTGTAATTATATTAATGGGATGATAATCTTTAGTTATTTATTACGTGTAATTATATTAATGGGATGATCATCTTTAGTTATTTATTACGTGTCATTATATTAATGGGATGATCATCTTTAGTTATTTATTACGTGTAATTATATTAATGGGATGATCATCTTTAGTTATTTATTACGTGTAATTATATTAATGGGATGATCATCTTTAGTTATGTATTACGTATAATTATATTAATGGGATGATCATCTTTAGTTATTTATTACGTGTAATTATATTAATGCAGATGTCCTACATGATTGATACTTGCGTAATATTTGCGTAAAAAGGTTATAGTAAACACAAACCTCTTTCTATATATATTTATGTATGCGTATATATATTATTAAAAAAAATTACCTACCAAACCCCTCTGTCAGTTTTTGGTCTGCAGACATGGAACAATGTATAGGGTATTCGAACCCATGTGTAACTTTATATTTGGGTTTTAGCCGGGGAAAATCGGCGCAAAAGTGTGAAAATTAAAAAAAAAAAAGTAGAATTTGCCAGGTGAAAGTCGAACAACGACATCACGAATAATGCATACGTAACGTAAATAGCTATTGGTTCATATTTTAATTTTTAGCCCTGCAGGAAACATGTCTCCATAGCGCAGGCATTAACGTCAAAGGAAAAGTAAATCGTAAGCTAAACCTTTTGGTTTCAATTCTCGGTGCTGTTGCACGAGTCATTTTTTCAAAAAAATCTTTTTAAAGCATTACTATATATTGGGTCCAATCAAATATAATATTAATTACGAAACCTGCAATAATCAAAATATCATATTTAAGCGTACTTAACGCCTGGACAATGCCGGGCAGACTATATATATATATATATATATATATATATATATATATATATAGATTTAGTAATGTGATTGATAATTTAAAAATCAAATTATAATTAAATTAAAAATCCATTTCATTGATTTTGATTTTGTTGTTGTTCCTTCTTATGAAACGGATTTTTAATTTAATTATAATTTGATTTTTAAATTATCAATCACATTACTAAATATTAAATTAGCTCTAGGACATTTACCTATCGAGCTTATTATATATCTAAATTACAACGAGCACTTTTTCTTTCCTGTATTTTAATTAAACTAGTAATTTCACTATTACATTAAAATACACTCTGCTCTTTAAACTATTGTTCTAATCTCCTTTATATATATATATATATATATATATATATATATATATATATATATATATATATATATATATATAAAGCTGAACGTCTGTGTGTGTGTCTGGTCACGAATAGGCTCTTATATGGTTGACTATTATAGAAACCTAATCACATATGATGATAGAAGATGTATCGAGACACAGGAATGAGTATGTTTGGTCTGGCACAATGATGATTCATTGAAATTGTGGGGTCTGCGTACGCGCCTGGTCCACAAAGTATGGAAATAAAAAATTTAAAAATTAAAAAAAAACGTTTACAAGTGTTTTGATATAGATGTACATAATAATACTTTCATAAGTATATTTTAACTTAAATAGGGATGGTATAATAAAATTGTGGGGTCTGCGTTCGCGCTTGGCCTCCATAGAATGGAAATAGGCACAAACTTTAATAAAGATTTTTCATATCTATCTGCGTAAGCATACTTTGATAATTATGTTTCAGTTTGAAGAAATATGGTATAATAAAATTCTGGGGTGTTCGTTCGCGCCTGACATCCATAGAATGGAAATAAGTCACAAAGTTTAACAAGGTTTTTTTAATATAGATTCACAGAATATTGTGATAAGTGTTTCAGTGTGAACAGGTATGGTATAATAAATTATGGGTTTATCTATTTTATTTTTACTTTCATCATATTTTGCTTTGGTTTTGAAACCTCCAAATTCGAAGTTATCTCTTTTCCTTTTCATAACCTATCATACTTTAATAAATCAGAGTCCATTTTCTATAGGCTGTTTTTGAACCCAGTCAACGACAGGTACTTTTGCTAGTATATATATATATATATATATATATATATATATATATATATATATATATATATATATATATAGAGAGAGAGAGAGAGAGAGAGAGAGAGCGTTGAAATTAAATGCAGTTGCTTCAGTTAACAGACGTGCCGCCATTGTTTATGCAGTCTGAGTTTTTCTTTCGTTTCGCTATGATTACTTATAAATATATATAAAAAAAAGTTTCTCGTTTTTTGTCGGCCATGAATTTATTTGGTGCTGCTTTGCTCGCAATGAACAAATGTGCACCGAGAAAATTCACAGCTGTTTTCTTTCTTTTCTTTTTTCCTAATTTTCTTTCTTTTTATTTTGTTTTCTTTTTAGCACCAACTTCAACACCTCCTTTCCATTACTCTCTCTTTTTATCTATTCATTTATTCATTTATATATGTTCGTATGGATCTAACATTTATTCGTTTTCAAAACTTTTCCGTTATGTATTTGCCAACTTCTCCTTTCAACCAGCACTTTTATATTGTATAACATTTTTCTTTTAAACATACTTTGTTAAATATGTCGCGCAATTTATGTGATTAAAGGCACAGAAAAAAGTGTTGGTAATTTGTAATTATATATACACACACATCAGAGGCGTTCGAAAAGTAATGCCTTCTATTTTTATTCCGTCTGAATGGGTCAGCGGTGATTACAAATTGCATTGTTATGATAACTGAACATATGCATTCATGACCTGAAAGTTTCATCTATCTTGTGCAGATATTGACGGTATGAGACTCTCCGAGAAAAACAACGATTGCCACTGACGTCCACCAGAAGCAGAGATGCGTCATTGAATTTCTGTCAAAAGTATATTGCAAATGGTGGCGATTATGTAGAAAAATAAATTCTAGAGCACAGAATGTCGCTTGTTTTAATGATACTACTCTCGTTTTCACACTGCTTTGACAATTTGATTAAAAAGAATTACGTTTTACTTTTGGAACGACCCTCATACGATAAAGCACGCTCCGGACGCCGATGCACAGCAATCGTTCATAGCTGAAAAGAGTGCATTGAGAATGGTGGTGACTATATCTATCTATCTATCTATCTATCTATCTATACTCCTATAAATTCGTTTTATCTATACTCCTATAAATTCGTTTTTTTAACGTGTGTATTGATATTGATACTGATATTAAAAGCCCTCTCGTCTATTTATATAAAAAGAAAATCAAATTTTCTTATATATGGGTCGATGAATTGCATTCATCTGCAAAAGGTCTAGCGAATTTGCATATTCTTTTAAACATTCATTTTAATTAATTCGCTATTAGTTTTTTCGGGTTTCTTATGGGATGATCATCTTTAGTTAATTATTACGTGTAATCATATTCATGTAGATATTCTACTTGACTTATACTTGCATAATATTTCCTTTAAAAAAATACACATAAAATTGTTTCCATATATATTTATGTATACGTATATATTTTTGTTTAATCTATCTATCTATCCATCTATCTTCTATCTTCTATACTCCTATAAATTCGTTTTTCTTTTGTGTGTATTGATATTCATATTAAAACCCTCTTTTCTATTTATTTAAAAAGAAAATACAATTTTCTTATATATGGGTTGTGGAAATGCATTCACTAGCAAAAGATCTAGCTAATTTGCATATTCTTATTTTATTAATATTGTTGAAAGTCATTCCCTCTTTTCGATTGTCTAGCCTTAATTTAAACCTGCGTCACTTCCGGTTTGACGGTGGTCGTAACAGCAAAGACGTCACGTGTTTTCCCATTCTTTTCCCACTGCGTTACGAGTTCGAGCCGTCCTTCCTACTACCACTTTTTTTTTTTCTCAACATACACTTCCAAACACCCGGGCAGCGCCGGGCGTAAATACTAGTATATATATATATATATATATATATATATATATATATATATATATATATATATATATATATATATATAATTATATAATTATATATATATATATATATATATATATATATAAATGTATTTGGGCATATTTTATTGGTTTAAAAACATAGGTTCTTTTTAACCAATTGTCAGAAAATTTTAACCGTAGAATAGTATTATAATCTTCTAAAAGCCAGCAAATTTTCATGTAGTTTCGTCCCATAGAACCAAAGATATGATCATTTCAATATCCAATTTGGCTACCAGTATAGATATATCCATATGCAGATATATAATTTTGGGGGGCAATTTTGTAAATACGAAATCCAAGCAGCTACTGATCAGAATTTAACAAACGAAGGCTCGTTTAAAAGCTAAGGACCTGATTAGTATAGTGAACATTTGCCCTTATGTCGCACTTTACTTTTTCAAGAATTGGGGGATCATTTTTATATATTAATTTAACGTATAATTAGCACCCACTTTATGGCCACTTTATGGAGATATTCATGATCGTACCCTATTTCAAAAAGAGAAATTTCTAACCTTTATGAAGTCGCTTGCATATCTATGACTGAATGTATTAAGAAGTTCGTTTTAATAATTTTTAAATAGAAAATATTTTAATATAAATGCCAGAGCAAGAAATAAAAAGTCAATTTTATATATATACTAGCGGGACTCGTTAACTGGCGCTGTTTGGTGGTAGCATGCACCCCCTCGCTTAAAAATTTAAAGTACGGCTGTTGTTAAGAACGGATTTCGCAATAGGCACCCGCAAGAACGGATTTCGGAATTAACACCCTATTTTCTGGAGTGGGGTGGGTTTGTCACAAAATTTGCACAAATACTATGAACGAACAACAAAAAATAGGTGATTGCAGTGTCGTTTGCCTCATGTGGACTAAGCTGGAGGACAGGGTATGGTTCAGTGTATTTTTCAGGGTATTGTTCAAGGTATTGTTCAAGATATTGTTCAGGGCGTGGTATTTTTGTTAGCAAGACTGGAGTTATGGTGGCAAAAAATCTCGAACCCTCTATCACTTAAAGGGAACTAAATTCCTGTAGTCACATGTACGTTACCATGTAAAAATGTACACGGTTTTTCAGAAATTGATAGTTTTATGTAAGCTGAAAAAAAGGAACAGCATAAACAGAATGGTTTCTTTTAGTAATAAATAATTCTTTTTTATTTTGAATAATATATGCATGATTTTGTTTCTATTATAAACAATATAAATAGAACAATTTAGAGATTGAAACAATGTAAAACTTTTTAAATGGCAAATGTTAAACAACAGAAACAAAATTATTGTATACTTTTGAAAGAAATATTGTTTATATACTTGAAAGGAAATGAAATTGGGGAAATTATGCCCAAACAATTTTATATATTTAGTGAGCTATTTTTGTGTAAATAAAATTATGGCAAATTAAGAAAAAACAATTTATTTATTCATTTGTTTTACTTATTTGCGTATCCAAAAATATAGAAAAAAATAATTCACGCCCTAAAACAATGTAAATAGCAGCGGTAACCCGTTATAGGGGGAAAATTAGCTGCAGAGGTCAGGATCGAACGTTCAACGCTAGTTGTAAAAATAGGCACAAAGAACGGAAACGCTTTAACCGACTGCTCTATGACGAACGTTCGAACTTACGGCCCTCAAAACAAACTGCAATCTTTAACAGTCTTTAAACAAACTGCAATCATGTAATCACTGCAAGGGACTCGTTCGGTGGACCGATAAATCGTATTGTAATGTTGTGACCCTTTCGGTTGTGATCATAGCGTAGTATCTGTGTTAACTGTGGAAAGCAGGACCAGAGGTCAAAACATTATTATTATTATTATTATTATTATTATTATTATTATTTGATTCGAACGACGGCGGGTCGCTGGATCAATTATTATGATAAGAAAAATAAACAAATTGGAAAAAATGATTGACATAGAATATAATATGGCAAAAGGAATGCAAAAATAGAGAATAGATGTAAACATTATTTTTGGTTTGCATAAACAAATAAATAGACTGAGGTTACAGCAGCTGTTGGTCTGAGACACGTAATGAGACGTAATGAGACACGCGAGGAAATGTCGGTTTGGGGAGATTCTATGCAGTCGTTAAGCTGGACATCAGAGAGAACGGACGACTAAAAGGGGATTTGATCTCTCCATGGCGCAGGGGGTGGCGTCATTTCGGGTAGCCAAGATGTAAAAACGTATAATCTCTGAAGATGCTGAAAATAAATGATAATAAATAATTCAGGTGTGTGTTGTGTTATTTACGTCTGTTAAAAAGAACTGTTTGTCTACAACTGTTTCGATACGTTCACGTCAATCGTTTCCCGTTAGAACTGTTGCATAAATGTTAGCACACTAAACGATCAACTAAATGATACGACGTAATACACCCATTTACACGTATATAGATGTGCAGATAAAATATAGAACCCAACTATTCAACATATACGCCGTTATAGAACGTATTCATACACACAGCGTAACAGTGTAATGTAAACAGAAATATAAGTGAAACACAGTTTTTTCGTTGGTCAATGTTTATGAAATGTAATTATAAAACAAAGCACATGTAATCATTGTAAAACGTCATTCGAGATTATACTAGTTTTCGAGAACAATATCTACGTTAAAGTTAAAGCAACAATTTATTTTTAATCATCAATGTGCCTAACTTTCAATTATCAAATAAAGCACACTTTAAGGCCTTCAAAAGCACACGAAATTAGTGTCTTGACTGTAATGTAATTATAATGTTTGGCATTTTAATATTTAGCGCATAAGGAAAGAATTTTAGTAAGTTGTCTTAAGGAAGAATATATATATATATATATATATATATATATATATATATATATATATATATATATATATATATGACAAAATATATGTCGTTATATAGTGCAGATCACTTATGTCTGAATATTTTTTGTTGATCTTTTCTAGAAGTCTCATTAATGTTCGAGTTTATCAACGTATATGTAAATGAAACTATTGATATACTTTAAATTGCATCTACAAAAAGAAACACAATAATCGCTATTAAAAATAAACTTCTTTTGCCAAAATAGCAGTCGTAGCCTGAGCCACTAAAGTTCTATCACAGCTATCACGCCATCGCCTTAATGCAAAAAAAAAAAAAAAACAACCCAAAAAACAAAATGGCGTCGCTATGGGTTGAGTGTTGGGACGCACGTTAAGTAATTTTTACATGTCAAACCTGGAAAAAATATTCAACTTTATTAACAACCCCTATTTTTTATGATACGTTAGTAATATTTTGATACTTAATGAAAATATTAATGAAATTAACACACTGACAATGACTTTTCAAAAAATATGTTCTGAAACTTACATACAAACTATACAAAATCAATAAAATCCCCTTTAGATTTCTTTAATATTTAGCTTTATTATCCACCTAATCTTTTACAGTTCGCTGACGATATTTTAAATCTTATTAAAACATAAACAATAAAATCCTCTTAGATGTTCTAATAGATACTAACAATAACGTATATACAATCTATCAACAATAATAATAAGAACTCCAATCCATGATCCCTTCTTGCCAAACTCTCACAAAAAACTCTATTAGCTACAACCACTATATACGATTTTCCCCATTCTGTATCTGAACCTAAATCTAAACACCGACCCCACGAAAAAAGCTTCTTTCCCAGAACTGCTCGCCCGTGGAACACCGTTTCGCCGGCCTGCTTCCCGGTTGAATACAACATGGTAGGATTCAAATCGAATGTAAACAAGTTCTTGTTGAACCGTCCCCACAAATGATCAAATTCTAATAAATTTACACAATTAACGATTACTACACTACCACCTTACACACATTAACCCTTATCTTCGAGTGGCCTTCGGGCCTTGATAAGTGGTGACTATCAAGTAAAAAACAAACTCTTGTACTTTTAACTATAAAAACCAAAGGACATTTAAAATACAATACCGCTATTATTAAAAAAAATGTATAACTCTTTTGCTTATTATCCTATTATGTTTTAATACATGACGGGAAAATTACTTTACTTTATTATATAGATAGAAGTAACAAATCAAGATCACAGATGTTAGAAGTACTACATATGAAAAATAAATATCAAGCAAACATTTACTAAAATTAATTTCGATAACAGTGAAAGCACCCTAAAATGTTTTTAATACTAATATTCTATTTATGTAACTAGTTAAGATAATCCGTCAAAACTATCACTCAAATGTCGTTGACATTCTTTATTCGATGGCTACCTCTCTAAAGAGGGTTAACAGAAAATTTTTGTTATAGCTTAATAGTGTACGACCAGAACTCATAATTTAACACCAAATCTTATCAACACACAAATTCCTTTCACTAAACTTTGTTCGTAACCTACTTATGTTACAGATAAGGGTCTTACGAATGAAAAGAAAAACACATACGTTAACTAGTATATACTAAAAGAAATAAATACTGTAACAAATAATAGCAAATATCTCGTAATCAGAAAGAATGTCAGAAATAAATGATGAAAATTAAATAAATGTTGAATGTATTTTATTTTGTTTCAATTTGACTTAACATTTTATGCACTCGTCGTGGTTGTTAGTGCTGTTTTGTATATCATGAAAATATGTTGTTTTTTAAATGAGCAGAAACAAGTGTTTGTAAATATTTGTTTTCGAAGAAAGATATAAAACTTATTTAATGTAGTCTTTTATTCATGAAATAACGTAATCCTTGCCATAATGGTTGACTTGTTGGTGACATTGCGTTAATGCGCACACAATCCCTCACTCCCCGCACGAACACATACTTATCATTCCGGCCCCCACAGCACTCTCAGATAAGTTCGCGGTTTTAAGAATAATTCGTGTCTTATTTTGCAATACCAAGAGATGAATTGAAAAAAAAATGTCTGAGAGCTTATCTGTTTTGGGAGCGTCTTTTGATAGATTGGAACGATATCGTGCCATTATTTCCAGGCACAGATGCCGTAATAACATAAAATACATTCAGGCTATAGCGCTCCTTCCTTATACAAGATTATTTGCTGACCGCTTTCGCTGATTTAAAATCTCTCTCCCCCGCCCCTCTTTCTCTCTTTCTTTCTCCCTCTCTCTCTCACTCTCTCTCTCATTCTCTCTCACACACACACACACACACACACACACACACACACACACACACACACACACACACACATATGCGTGTATGTATGTATGTATGTATGTATGTATGTATGTATGTATGCGCGTGTGTGTACGTAAATACCGGCAGGTTTACGAGGCTGAATGCACAATATATTAATTCCTTTTCAATATCGCTACGACCAGAAGAGAAATTCAGAATTGAAAAAAATCTGCGCCTCTGGATTGCAGCCTCTGGATTAATGAAAGCCACTATATATTATTTGTGTTTGTATATGTTAACTCTAAGTCAAATATTTCACTCTGTTTTTTATTTTTTTGCATAAAATATCAGAAAATAGAAACGAAAATGAAAGTGAAAGTGAAAGTAAAACATAAACCATTGACGTCATGTTATACTTATATGCTTGTAAAAATGTACATTCGGCTTCAAAGCCTCTTGTTTGAAATGGCTTACAAGATTACAAAATACAGCCAATTAGTATAGTAAGAATTTTCAAAATGTTCAAAACCAGAACCAGGTTTTTTGGGTTCTTTGGACTACTATTCTCATCTGAAATGTTATTTTCACAACGTTTTGGTCGATGTAACCATCGACCTTCTTCATATATATCTTGTCGAACTCAAAATATTTCTGTCGAATTCGGGAATATTTCTGTTGAACTCGGGAATATATATATATATATATATATATATATATATATATATATATGCAACGCATAGATAAGATTTTTTAAAACCTGATTTAAAAAAAAAACATAATCGCGAAAAATGTTTAGATAAAATCCGAGGATATTTAGGGATAAATGTAAAAAGCGGATATACCAAAACAAAACAATTAGAGTGTTGTGAGTTTAATAGTTTCATTTTTATTGTTTAACGACTTTTTCAAAAAGGTGTTGAAAATTTGCAAAAACAACTATCATTTTTTACTTATTTCTGATGAAGTCTTTTAATAATAATAATAATAATAATAATAATAATAATAATAATAATAAAAAAATAATAATAAAATGAAATATGACCATATCAATTAATTGCATTGTAATTTGTTGCACTTTTTACGTATGGTAAATTTAAGTTAAAATATTTCAGAAGTGTCTGCTAGTCATTGGTGGGACAAAAGAAGAAGACTAAAAAACTAACAACTTTTGTTCTTGCCCCGTTAACCACGAATCTTATAAAAGTTACGTACTCTGATATCTAGTAAAAAGCATCTTATGAATTCCCTTACACATTAATACGATTGTTGAAAAAGTATGAAGCCACCATTGTCTCACTATGAGTAAAATAATGCTATGCGTTGATTGGCTGAAGAGATCACGTGTAAAAAGGCTGCTTAGGAGATAAAGTGCAGTGAATCCTTGCTGGAATGCGACAAAAGAGTATATAGGACTTGGTTGAACTTAACAGCTGCAAGGTTGTAGAACTCTCTTTCTGCTTACTGTTTTCCCTCTTACATACAGCATTTGTCTTTCCAAAACTAAGATCAATAGGCATCTCTTGTCTTTGCAATAACTTTCGGTTTTGTTAGCTATTTACATCAAGTAGCGTCATGTCTTGTCTCGAGCCATTTCCATTAAAAGCAAGTCCCATATAGGACAATATAAATGGAAATAAAAAATTTCCTCCTGACGCAACGATGGCAAATGGCATAGAGAGAGAGAGAGAGAGAGAGAGAGAGAGAGAGAGAGAGAGAGAGAGAGAGAGAGAGAGAGAACTTCGCTGTATTGTGATCTCTTGCAATAGATTGCTGTCAGTTGCTACATAAGGTATGAGCCCCGTTTAGTCTACTAAATAGATATTAATAAAGAATTCGTAACCACCATAACGTAAAGTTTAGTGGAAGGAGAAAAGAATTAACTACCATGAGGGTAGGGAGCAATCGTGAAAAGAAAAGGGAGAAATTGACAAATTAATCCGTTTTATAACATAATCTATAACATGTAACCTCACCAAGGGTCACATGATTATTTTATTTTATTTTATTTTACAAAGGAGCCACTATTTATCGAGGCCCGGAGGCCACTCGAGGATAAGAGTTAAAGAGTGTACGGTAGTCAATAGGACACTATCGTAGTAATCGTTAGTAGTGGAAGTTTGGTAAAGGATTTAAGGGAGTGGCTCATCAAGAACTTGTTTACGTTGGACTTGAAGACAACCATATTGTAGTCAGCTGGAAAACAGGGAAACGGAAGAGAGTTCCGCAGGCGTGCGGTCCTAAAAAGAAGCTTTGTTCATGGAATCTACGTTTAGGTTTATGCACAGATAAAGAGTGTGAGAAAATTATTGATAGTGGTTTCAGTAAATATTTTGCAGGGGGGAACCATAGATTGGAGCTCAGACGAGCACTTTCCATGAAAATAATGATAAAGCAGAGACAGGCTCTCAACGTCTCTTCTGTGTGAAAGAGGTTGCAGGGAAGAGAAAAGGGCATCTCCCCACTAGGCTACGGAATCTATTTTGAACTCTGTCAAGGCAGGATAAGGTATTCCACGATTAGCTATTAATATAAAATCAATCACAAAGAAGAAAGCGCTTTTGCATCATTCTCGTTAAACCAGAGGCCATTAAAAGTAAGTATAACTTTCTTGCAATTCATAATAACCAAGAAATAAAAAAGCACATTGCATAATATAATCAAACATACAATAAGCGGTTAATGTAGTTTGCTTGAGGCAATATATACAAGCTAAACACAATTCATTAAATGACTGCTTGCATGTTTTTAAAAGTAATCACTAATAGTACATTTAATTCGTTAACGTTTACTACTATCTCAAAATGTTCGGTGAAACTGTCCATTGATGACGTAAGTATTGAGATTTTCTTGGATACCTATTCCTGGAAAGTACCGATCTATTTCTTTTTACAAGAGAATCACCACCAAGAGGCCACTCGAGGATAAGGGTTAAAGATTGTACAGTCGTCAAAAGGACAATATAGTAATCGTTAGAAATGTAAATTTGGTAAATTGGATTACTTAAGGGGAACGGCTCATCAAGAACTTGTTTACATTGGACTTGAAGACGACCATATTGTAGTCAGCTGGAAAGCAGGTAAACGGAAGAGAGTTTCACACGTGTGCAGTTCTAAGAAAGAAACTTTGTTCATGGGATCTACGTTTAGGTTTAAGTACAGATAAAGAGTGGAGGAAATATTGATAGTGTTTACAACCAGACGAGTGTTTCTCTTGAATGTTTGGCGAGGGGGGGCATAGATTGGAGCTCAGACGAACACATGCCATGAAAATAACGATAAAACAGGCTCGCGACGTCTCTTCTGTGAGAAAAGATGTTGCAGGGAAGAGAAAAGGGAATCCCCGCTAGGCTACGAAGTCTATTCTGATTTCTGTCAAGGCAGGATAAGGTCTTCCTAGCAGCTCTTGCCCAGATATGACACCAAAACTCCATCATTGGACGTACCTGGCTCTTATATAGGTAGAGAATTGCATCAGCAGATAGATATCTATTGGATCGATAGAAGGATTCCACCATTTTTCCAGCGACCTTGGCAACAGATTTGATGTACGTGTTCCATTTCAGATCAAGGAGTAAAGGTCAAGCCCAGAAGCTTGTCAAAACATGGAGCCTCCCCTAAGACGAGAGCCATTCATTTCAATTGATGCCAGATACCGTTGATGATGTAAAGATAAAAGCCGTTGATGATGTAAAGATAAAAGCTTGGTTTTAGATGCATTAAAAGTAACCAGCCACATTTTCTCCATTGTACCAAATGCTCAAGATTAGAGGAGAGAGAATCAGAGAGAACTTGGTCGTTTACGGCCTTTGATGTGCTGCCATGTATCTATATCTATCTATCTATCTATCTATCTATCTATTTATCTATCTATCTCTCTCTCTATGTATATATATAGATATCCTATTATATGAAAAAACTATGTGTGTGTGTTTCTGTGTATGTCTGTGTGTGTGTGTGCACGCGCGTGCGCGTGTGTGCGTGTGTTAGAGAGAGATAGCTAGATCTATTTACCTTTAAATTAAAATCGTATAATGACTTTCGGCTAAGTCATGCTGTAGAAATTCTCCCATATTTTTATTGTCATCGAAATCGGTAAAATCGCCCATTTTTCAATCAAATCGATTGATTGCATGCTCTAATTGGGGATCCATTGCGGTGCACGGGGAGGAAACATCACATGTTTCTTTGCAGTGACTTAGGCTACAATACATTGTAGTCTATATTGCACTGTAGAGAAACTACTGTTGATTTTATAAAAATATTTTTATATATAATGACTTGCATTAAAGTTTAAAGTATTAGGGTTAAATTGTAGTCTACACAGAAACATTTATTTTGAATGTTTCCCTGTCATATTAAAGAGTCTACTGCTGATTTTAGCTGCCGGGTCTTTCTGCTTCTGCGGTAATAAAACTTCTCAAATACACTTATGATGCTAGGTTGTATGAGGCGTCATCTTTAGTAAAAATCGCTTGCTCCTTCTTTGATCGAATTTTTTCGATTATCAGTTATCGATACTTATCGAAGACATTCCGGTAAAAATCCTATCTAAAACCACCCACAGGCACATAAAGTACGTTGATGTTAAATTTAGAAAATATCGGCTGAGCCGTTTAGGAGTACATAAAGCACACACACACACACACACACACACACACACACACACACACACACACACACACACACACACACACACACACACACACACACACACACTCTCTCTCTCTCTCTCTCTCTCTCTCTCTCTCTCTCTCTCTCACACACACATACATACACAGAGACACACGCACAAAGTTCCATATATATATATATATATATATATATATGTGTGTGTGTGTGTGTGTGTGTGTGTGTGTGTGTCTGTGTCTGTGTTAAGATTTTGTTCCTTAGAAGCGCTGGTTAAATTTAGATTAAATAAGATACGTATTATATACGTTTTAAGCCAAAATAACGCATTGTTACAAAATAAACAGATATTTATTTTATTTGAAATTTATGTTAAAATATATAAATAACCAATGACTTACGTTAATGGAAGTGTCAAACAATGTCAATAAAACTACGCATGTGCATTTGTTAAAAACATCCGATAGTTATGTCTTTTTCTCTCTCCATGCTACACCGGCAAAAAAGAGAAAGATCTGCATTCATTTACCACATCACACCAAGGACTTCCCGTTCGTGATATAAGTGCTAGAACATGTAGCTTTCACTCGACTAAATAAATATATTTCGAAGGAAACCTTCATCTTCAGTATGCCTTTTTTTTGCCATGTTGTTGTTGGAGCAGAGAATTAGCCGTTTATTGTTTCTACAGTATTTTTTTGAAAGTCTCGGAACGGTGCGTTTGGTCACGCGAGATTCACGTTAAGATTTTGTTCCTTAGAACCGCTGGTTGAATTTAGATTAAATAAGATACGTGTTACAACGGTTTGAAGCCAAAAAATAATAAATTTCAAACAAAATAAATATCTGTTTATTTTGTAACAATGCGTTGTTTTGGCTTCAAACGTATATACTACGTATCTAATTTAATATATATATATATATATATATATATATATATATATATATATATATATATATATATATATATTATAAGTAACTTTTTGTGCATGTGTGAGTTCTTTTCATAGGCCCCGACACGTCTGAGCTTATCTTTTGCAAATTTCATACAAAGGTAATTTATGTATCTATCGGTATTCTTAGAAATGTTTTGTACTGAAATTCATCCGATAAGCATCGAAATTCGAAAAAAATCCAATCATAAAAATAGTTTTTTCTTGACTTATACGTAGATAAAAAAAAGAATTTTTACAGGGGAGAATATTTTACATTACATCGGTGTAACCTTGACCAGTGAAACGTAAAATATTCCCATGTAAAAATTCTTCTTTTCATCCACAAGAGAAGCAAAACTACTTTTAAGACCGTCAAGTCCAAATATCAGCTGACGTTATGTTGTAAACAAACACAGATGGAATTTGATCGACAACATTATCATTATTATTATTTCATTTTTTTTTTGCGAATCAGTTCACCAGGCAAATTATTCCTGGTAATATATAATATTCAATGGAGGACTGATTCTATAATAATACATACGCAATCTGCATAAATTAAGATATGTTTAAGCTTATTGTACGACTGGGCAACGCCGGGCGTCCAGCTTATATATATATATATACATATATATATATATATATATATATATATATAAACATAAATTTATACAGTGAAAATACACACTTGATGTTTATTATGTGAAAAACTTATGTGCGTAAAGTCACGGATTTGCGAATATGTAATAAAAAATACCCGAAAACTGCATGACGTCAAATCTTATTAAGCCGTTTGACATTTCAAATCCGGGTTCAAATCGTGCGTTTGTATATTTCACAACAAGCCGGTTTTTCAATTGCAAATAACCATTAAGTTCATTTGTATGAATAAAATGCAATGAATAAATCATTCTTTTTATACATTTCCACTTTACTGAAATATGAAGAGCAAATTTGGTATGTCACAATTATCTTACGACCTACTTACATGCCTAGTAAGTTTGGTTTTCTGGAAATCTAATACGTGCAGATTTTTCCCTTCCTTCTATCTTTTTTGGGGTGGGTGAGATCAAATTGAAACTAGAAGACATTTTGTTTGTGCTTTCAAGCAACTCTATAATAAGTTTTATCGCTCCGTTGGTATGTTACGCTCTTTTTTTTACAAGCGATTCGTCACTTATCAAGACCTAAAGGCCACTCAAGGATAAGGGTTAATTAGTGTAAGGTTATCAGTGAGACAACAGTGTATCGATTATTAGTGGTGGAAATTGGGTAAAATTTAATTATTTAAGGGGTCGATTCAACAAGAACTTATTTACATTGGACTTGAAGACGGCCATGTTGTAATGAACAGGAAAGCAGGCCAGCTGAACAGAGTTCTACAGGTGACTAGTTCTAGGAAAGAAACTTTGTTCATGGAATTTGCGTTTAAACTTAGGCACAGATCTAAAATGGGGGAACATTGTTGACGGTGGTTGCAATAAGGTGAGTAAATGTTCTGTAGGGGGTGCACAGAGAGTGAAGCTCAGCCGAGCCCTTGCCATGAAAATAATGATATAAAAAGAGAATAGACTAGCGATGTCTCTTCTGTGAGAACGAGGAAGCAAGGAGAAGAAAAGAACATTACCTACTAGGTTGCGACACCCCTCATGAATTCTGTCATGGCAGGATAGGTTGCTCGAAGCAGCTCCTCCAAGATGTGACAGCAGTATTTCATGAGTTTGAAATAACTTTTATTATCGCTAAGCATTGTGCTTAAGAATATGTTGCCGGAAGTCGCATCTATTCTTACAAAAGTAACTGCTTCCATGTAGATTACAACATGGTTGTCTTTAACTCCATTTGCAAAATATTTTTATCTTTATTTATATGCATCCTTACGAGGACACAGAATCGATTTTTAATGCGAAGAATATTCAGCTCCTTCAAAAGAGGGACACTTGATTGAAACAAAAATAAACATTGCCCCAGTTCAGAAGTTTAGAAGGATATCCCCTTCACTTGCTGAGGACAAAAAAGATGAAGCGCATCACCGGAACAAATACTACACTCTGCTCGCAACCAAAAGGACAAGGAGATACCTAATCCTATTCATCATCCTCAAACATGGCATGGGGATCTTCATCTTTCAATTGACAATCATTCAATCTTATTATCCATTATCCTCAAGTGGTTTCTGACCTTGATATGCGGTGATTCATTTCTACAAAAAGAATGGGTCCGTTCTTTTTAGTAAATCATTAGTAATTCTCTCAAAAATAAGTTGAAAATCGAATTTAGGAAAACTCGTCCCAGAAAAACTCGTACCCGGAAAACTCGTCCCTTTTTGCTAGGTAGGAAAACTGGTCCCTTATTGAATAGATATCGATTGAAAATACATTTTATGACTGTCTTTGAAGGAGATATTGTTTTTAAAAAGACTATACCCCCCATAATATTAAAAAAATATATTTTTATTTTTTTACTGTTGTTTTCTTTGTTTTTTTTTGTTTTTTTTAAATAAAATCGATTGTCTAAATGTCCGTTTTCTACCTAACTGGCTAAGTTGTTACTGGTTTCACTTATTTTAACGCGTTTATTCTGTTCAAAAACGAGACTACAAACCGCATAATATTTTACAAAATATTTATATTTATTTACTGTTGTTTTAAAAAGGGCAAAATCGATTTTCCTACGGGCTGGTTAAGTTGTTAGTTGTTTAATTTATTTTGAAGCGTTTATTCGGTACCCCTCCCCCCCCAAAAAAAAAACAAGCAGCGTCGAGTGTTACGTGAGAACGAGAAATAATGTCCGACATGAGGGTATCACATCTTAGGGGTCTTTATAATCGCTATAAAATAGAAAATTAAAGAAAATACTGGGGGAAATTTGGTTTCAAAAAGCCCCCACCCTCCAAAAAAAAAAATAAATTTTAATATTTTTGTAATATAATTTAGAGAGAAAGAGTGGGGAGTTAAAAATTATATCTCCCTCCGAAAACAAAACGATAAACAACAAAAATGAAATTAAAAAGATTCTTGATAAACGATAGCGGAGTTTTCGATAAAATAGATGAATAAATTTCTTTATGGATTACTTTTTCTCTTAATTCGCTGAGTATATAGGTTGAACATTGTCTTCACAGACATTCTCACTTGTTTAGATATATAGATTATATCTTCATAGGAAGCAAAAAAAAAAAAGAAAAATACAAACGCTGTTTTTACTATTTTTTGTATGTTAACAATAAAATTACTATTTTGTTGGTACTTTTACGTATTCCGACCCGTCAATCGAAATGCTTTTGTCGCCTGACACGCATAAAACATTCCACAACCTTTGTCTAACTCCTTTAAACTCTTCTAATCCGTTATTCTTTCATTCTAGATTGTAAGCTTAGGTCTTCATTGTGTATCACACATACCATTCCTATATGGCTCTTCTTTCTTTCATTCTTTACTAGCAATCTCTCATTTCAAAATTAAAATATTTCAGATTTAGATTAAATTTGACCAATAGACATTAATTACCAATCA
The DNA here is from genome assembly GCF_053919585.1 of Euprymna scolopes. Taxonomy (NCBI): domain Eukaryota; kingdom Metazoa; phylum Mollusca; class Cephalopoda; order Sepiida; family Sepiolidae; genus Euprymna; species Euprymna scolopes. The sequence goes on along the minus strand of NC_136484.1, from coordinate 24,844,295 downwards.
AGCAATTTTAGATATTTTCCCGAATCAAAAAAAATAATATTTTTAATCAAATATTTTAGCGTAAGGTTTAACAGCATCAAAAAATAGTGCGAACTATTTTGTTCGTAAAATAATTGCACACACACACACACACACACACACACATATATGTTCTAGAACAGATGCAATTATTAAAATAAATTTGAAATTATTAAATAAATTTGAAATCTTCCTTTTCCTCTCAATATCAAAAATCGTCTATTGATAAATCTCTCGTTTCTTAATGCGTTCTTCCATAAATAAAATAATAAATAAATAAAGAAAATAAATAAAAAATCTATAAATATATATATATATATATATATATATATATATATATATATATATATATATATATATATACACATATATATATATATAGTGAGTTATGAAAATATATATGGCAATTAAGCTACACAGAATATTCCGCGTTTCATAGAGTTGTGGTTATTGCGAATTTTTATATAAACACATGGCATTAAATTTGCTAGTTAGCCAATCAGCTTCTTAGTTGTAACCGCGCTCATCCTAATCGGCCAGTGTCGGGCTCTTACAGGACAAAGGTATAGTTGACATCAGGTTCACCCTTTCCCTTTGTGTGTTTTATAGGAAAGGATTAGTCAGATCTTTTTGTGTACAGAAAGCTGGTCTACTTTCAACCTAGGTACGTTATTTTGTGTTTTGGTTTATATTTCGGATATTATGTTAGTTTTATTCATAAAATTATTTACTACATGAATATATGTATATGTTTATTTTATTTTATTTATTATTTATAGATTATTTATTTATTTTCTTTCTTTCTTTGTTTATTTGTTTAAAGAAGAACGCACTAAGCAACGAGAGATTTATCAATGGACGATGTTTGATATTGAGAGGAAAAGGAAGATTTCATATTTATTGAATGACGACGAAATATAGAAAAAAAATGACGCACAACATGATGTTTTTTTTGTCACCCGAGTAACTATTTGAATAAAATATATATGCAACACGTGCGACAAAGACCTTTAAATGGGGAAAAAATGTGTGTCGGGGAGAAGGGGGAGGGGGAGGAGAAAAAGAAACAAACGAAAACATGGATGAAATGCAGTAAAAATAAGTGGGACTTTAATCGAGATCGGAGTTTGTTATGGTACGTCATATGTTATGGTACGTTTTTTATGGTACGTCATATGTTATGGTACGTTTTTTATGGTACGTCATATGTTATGGTACGTTTGTTATGGTACGTCATATGTTATGGTATGTTTGTTATGGTACGTCATATGTTATGGTATGTTTGTTATGGTACGTCATATGTTATGGTATGTTTGTTATGGTACGTCATATGTTATGGTACGTTTTTTATGGTACGTCATATGTTATGGTACGTTTGTTATGGTACGTCATATGTTATGGTATGTTTGTTATGGTACGTCATATGTTATGGTATGTTTGTTATGGTACGTCATATGTTATGGTATGCTTGTTATGGTACGTCATATGTTATGGTACGTTTTTTATGGTACGTCATATGTTATGGTACGTTTGTTATGGTACGTCATATGTTATGGTATGTTTGTTATGGTACGTCATATGTTATGGTACGTTTGTTATGGTACGTCATATAAGAATATTATTTACTTCTTTATTACTACTAGACCTTAAATTTCAATGTAATTTTAAAATTACACATTAAATAATCGTATAGAACTCCAGTTTTTTGGAAATAATTTTAGATGATGAAAACGTACATAACATCTTGAGTGTAAAGTCATTCTATCATATACCCATCAATGTATGTATAAAATATACATTTCATGGTCATTACGTGTCTTGAGCGTACATACTGGCTATCAATGTATCAATGCGTAGTGTGTGTGTACATGTGTGTTTACCATATCAATAATCAGTTCAATAGGTACCTCCACGGCGATGCGTAAAACGTCAGTAGTACACGTTTTAAGTGACTTCATCATTTCGTGTGTTTGTGTTAATTTCTATGGATAAGCGTTCGCGTTATAATTATTAATGGAGTGACGTTTTTTTTTAACTATGGATAATAATATAAAACTTACCTTTTGTAAAACAAATACATTTTTATTAACGAACTACACAGACTAGAGTTAATAAAATAAAATTAATTTTAACGTATTCTGTTGGCACATGTATTTAAAAATAATGTTCTTTACAATCCTCCGTACATTTTTGAAAAAAAGCGCCAAACATAAGGACCACCCTCTATCAATTTAAATAATAAAATCAAAAGGAATTTTTTTAAGGTTGATTTTGGATTTACAATTTTTATTATCTCAATAGTCTTATATTCTTTTATATGAATATATTTTTTTATTATTGGAAACTTGTTATTAAAAAAATCCATTTGAACTTCATATCGCATAATATTTGAATTTAATATTATTTAAAGCTTTTTAAAAATAATTATTTTTTAGAATTGTTTTTTTTGTTGTAACGCGAATAATTATATTACCGAGAAAAATATTATCCAGAAAGTGTTTGTTTTTTAACATAATATTGAATTTATGTCTAATTTTATTTACAACTTTGAGGTAAGTGAAATAAATAACAGGATTATATATATATATATATATATATATATATATATATATATATATATATATATATATATATATATATATATAAATTACTATTTTGTAATTATTTGATCTTTTTAGCTTCAGAAAATGTTGAAACTTTTATCAACCCACATTTATTTTGCTTAGTTTTCGAACCATGAAATATAGGGGGGGGTAGAACATCTAAAAAAGTATATTTCCTAATATATTTAACGAAACCTACTTTTAATATGTAAGTTTATTCAATGATGATTGAATATCAAACATTTCAGGAAAATATGATTATTATTTGATTTTTACTAGATTTTTAAAACATGGGTATGTGAACGGCTTAAAAAACGTCACTACATAGGAACGTTGTTTAAAGCGTCGATAATGTAAACACGATTTTTGTCTCGCATTTTCATTATTTTTGTATGGTGTAAAAAATAAAAAAATATTAGCAGTTTATTTGAAGCTTCTTCTATTAAATCGTAAAAACGTTAGGACGATAATATTAAATTAAATTACAATTACATCGTGTTACATTTCGGGAGGTTAAAACTGTGGCGCGCGTTGGAGATATCTACAGTTCAATAAACATATAACAGTTCTGTAAACGGACCTTAGCATTAAGGAGACATAGAGACAAGTATTTCTTCATGTCGAGTCGAATCGCAGTACCGAATCGTCTATTCTTGGGCTACATAAGATAATTATTTGCTTTGGTTTCCAGAACCGACTCATCTAATTATCTTGTAGGCTAAATGATTTGAACGTCTGTCGTTTGCTCTCCGACTCCGACTATCTAACTCATAACATCGTTATTTACAGGCCTAACTTTTTTTCTTAGTTTTACAGAATTTCGACCTCTCTCAATTCCAGACAATTGCGTCACCTTTGACGTTTGAAATGAGGCCAACATTTGTTATTGTCATCGATCTATTATTGTTTGCAAATTATTTATTTGTCAAATATTTATCTATTTGTTTTTAAAACTTTATTCTAACATTCCTTAAGCTTGGCTGTGCAAACTGCATATTTATCTAGTCAACCTACTCGATTCTCGTTACCGTAGAGCCACAATTTTTAACGATTTTTGAAAAAGAAGAATATAGTTCCAAGCAAAAAAGAATGTCAGCATAAATCCAGGTGGAGAAGAAATCTCTGGCAAAGAATTAATCTAGTTGGGCTCAGCATAAACGTAGTTGTCTTCTAGTTCTGAGACGAAATGCTATAACTGAAGAATTCAACAAGATTCACTCAATTTTATAAAACTGTTCTGGAATCTGATTGCTTTGTTCTTATCGCACAGTAATAAATAGAAATGTATGGATACATATCCTTACTATATGGCACAAATTTTTCAACAAAACATTAAAAAATATTTGACGAATTTAAAAATTTCTTGACTTCAGAAAAGTATTAGTTTGCACATGCATTTTTGTTTTTGCTAAAATAGCTGTCATTTCAATTACGCCACTTGAAAAATAATAAATATATTTTCCAAAACGTTTTCGGTAATTTACTCTTTTTATTATTAATCCACTTGAATTAATTACTGCGTTAGAAACTTCATATGAAAACAGACAATAAAGTATAAATGAATAACAATAAACTTATAAATGTTTTAAAATGATCATGTAATGCCTTTCTTTGAATTAGGACTCTCTAGTGTATATACAGTATTTCTGAGAAATATCTGGTTATGTTGAGTTAAATAACATAGAACTAATCTACGGACAATATTTTTAGCGTTATACAACTCAGCAACATACCTGAACCTCGCAAGATTAAAAAAACAGGACCTCAGAATCAGAAGCTGGTACTAAATGTATCGCCTTTTTTTTTTTTTTTAGAAATATCATTTATTTGTTTTATTTCGAATGGAATTACGAATAAGTTTTCTTCAACATTGTGATGACTAGCAACAATCAAAGTTTCCGGTTTAAACCAAAACAAATAAAAAAGATAATTAAAGGAATCGTTTTTGGCATCGAAAAATAGGCACACATTTTTTCCGATACCAAAAAAGTCCCGATTTTTCCGATTCCCGATTTCAATTAATCGTCCCAATATATATATATATATATATATATATATATATATATATATATATATATATATATATATATATATATATATATATAATTATTTTGTACTCTCTCTCTCTCTCTATATATATATATAAATATATATATATATATATATATATATATATATTTAAATAAATATATATATGTGTTTATATATATGTGTTTATATATATATGTTTATATATATATATATATATATATATATATATATATATATATATATATATATATATATAAGAACCCCGAGATACGGTGGCCTTAGGATACGGCATTTGCCCGCCTTACGGTGTTATTTATAATGTTATTTGATTATATACATGTGTATTATATACTGTACTGTATTTTGTTACTAATTTTTAATGTCATATCTATACACACACACACACACACACACACACACACACACACACACACACACACACACACACACACACACACACACATATATATATATATATATATATATATATAGTAGGACCCTGAGATATGACATTAAAAATTAGTATCAAAATACAGTATATAATCCACATGTATATAGTCAAATGACATTATGTAACACCGTAAGGCGGGGCAAATATCGTAACCAGGAACCGGGAAAACATCGTATATTATATCGTAACCTGAAAAAAACGTATATATATATATATATATATATATATATATATATATATATATATATATATATACATACCTATATATATATATACATATATATATATATATATATATATATATATATATATATATATATATATATATATATATATATATATATATAGGGACGATGTCAAAACATCGTTATTTCACTAACCACAGCGCAGCCGCCGTATACCGTAATGGTTAGAAGCTTAGACTATCATTTGGGCTTGAGGTGGTTGTCTGTCTAGACGCAGTTATGAGCTGCGGAACAGTACTGTATGTGGATGACTATATATTAAAATATAATTATCCACAAACACGTGTTTTGTCGTTATACGACTCATAAGCATGGCTGAACCTATTGTGATTCGAAATCAGGCTTCAGAGTCTGGAGTTTGAAGCACAAACACTAATCCATCATCGCTAGTACTAAATGTACCGCCTTTTTTGTAAATGTCATTTATTTGTTTATTTTATTTTTTTTTATAATACTTTTTTTTTCTTTTTTTTTTTTTACATTTTTCTTCCTTTGAAGATTGTAATGCTGGGTATGGGGCAGCCAAACCAGCTGCCAACATTGCCCCGCTTTTTATTGAAACCAACCGAGAGATCTTTTTAGTATCCTCGCTGTTCCCTTAAGTGCAATTGTCTGGATCTCTTTTGCACTTGGTTCACCAGGAATATTAGTAAGGTAGGACTTCAAGTTCTTCTTCATAAGCCTTGTAGCACCTATGATAACTGGTATGATGAAAAGCATTATACCTAAACTAACTGGCGTTGCCAGAAATGAAATGATGTATTTTAAGATGAAGTAATGGTTTTTCCATATCAAAGAGAGGATAATTACAAGCGGATAGTGAAAGCCGAGATGCAAAACAGGATATTTAAATGCTCAGTCTGATCCGTTACCAAGTATTAACTATATACAACAGGTGGGTAGACTGATAAAGCTAAGCCTTTATAAATGTAACATTCTGCTGATTTTATTGTTTTTTGAGTCATTAGAAAATATGTCATCATTGTAAAAGAATTCCGAGTCGGATACAATTTTATGACAGGAATTGGATGGAACTATTTTGTGCTGTTTTATAAGACTTTTTTATTCGTATGACATCGCTTATCAAGTCTCAAAAGCCACTCGAGGATAAGAAACACAGACACAGAGACACACTAATTATGAATCGGAGTAGAATATTCAATTGGTAGGCTGTATGCTATCGATGACAATAAATGAAAAATGAACGGGTTCTTCACTCTTCTTCAGTTCTTTTTTTCTCTTTCACTTTGCGTTCGTGTGTATATGAAAAAAAAGACAAAATAAAAAAAAAAACGATAATAAAACACAGCAAGAAATTATCAAAAAGGAGATTTGGTGGTTTTGTTCGGAATATATATATATATATATATATATATATATATATATATATATATAATTTTGTGGGTACAAAATTTAGATATTGCAATAATGAAAAGCAGACCTGTTTTGATATAGGACTTTATTTTATTTATAAAAGCAAGATGATCCAAAGATTGAAAATATACGTTTAAACAACATTTGAAATAAAGTGTGCTAACGAGGAGATAAACATTCGGAGAGACGCTATATATCTAAAATAAACCTGTGTATAATCTATGTATAATCTATGTATAATCTATGTAAAATCTATGTAGAGTCTATGTATAATCTATGTATAATCTATGTATAATCTATGTATAATTTATGTATAATCTATGTATAATCTATGTAAAATCTATGTAGAGTCTATGTAGAATCTCCCAGGTCATTGTACATAGAAAATACGTAGGTTTATTGTAGATATATAGTGTTTCTCCGAATTCTTTTCTACCCGTTAGAACAATTTATTTTAAACGTTGTTTAAACGTATATTTTCAATTTTGGGCTCACTTCGCTTTTATAAATAAGATGAGTCCCTCGATACAGCTCTAAAAAGTGAGGGCGAAACCGGTCAGTTGGTCTTCTATTTTTTTTTTCTGAAGCATGAATATCAAAACATTTTTCACCTTATAATTGCAAAATATTAATTTCGTAACCTCACAAAAAATTATGATATATATATATATATATATATATATATATATATATATATATATATATATAGCTTTACAATTATATATCGGTGAACTATTTTCACATTTTTATAATCATCCGGTGTATAATTGAATTAAAGCGATGTGAAATCCGCAGCTGTTTTATATGACTCAGCATCAATTTTTATATTCACCATTAACAATGTTATCATCGATTGACTCGTTAGAATATTAATAATGTGAGAGGATACTTATTTAAAAAAAAAAATTTTTTTAACTCATGTTCACCCGTTACAAAGCATATCGCCACTTGGACGTAAGGGGCTACTATTTGGGGACATGTCTAGGAAAGATTAACAAGATATTTGTTTATGCTACATTTAAATTTCTGCTTATCGGTACAGCCAGGGAAGCAGGCAGCAGGAAAGGAATTCCAATGTCTAGCTGTTCGAGGGAAGAAACTATTAGAATAGAAAGCTTTCTAACATTTAGGGACAACAACAGTGAAAGGGGTGAGATCTTATTGCTAAGGGGGTTTGTCGGAGATATGTATGTTGAGGGGGTACAAGCAAAACGAGTTCATCAGAACACATTCTATTAAAATATTGTAAAACAGGCACAGTGATGCAACATTGCGGCGATGAGACAGGGGCTGGAGTTTAGTTGATAAAGTGGGACAGATTAGATTGACAACTTTTTTGGACTTTATCTAAGAGGGAGAGACTAGTGGTAGATGCACCAGCCCAGATGTGGCAACAATACTCCATGCATGGGCGAATGATGGCCTTGTAGAGGGACAGGATACTCTCAGGCGTTAGTACTCTTCCAGCTCGATAGCGGGAATCGACCTTCTTTGCAGCAGCCTTTGCAATACCCTCTGTGTATTTGTTCCAGTTTATATTGCCCACAAATGTAGGCCAAGGAGTTTGAAGGTGGATATTGCCAAGGCTGCTGCAAAGAAAGTGGGCTCTATCATGCTAGAATATTACTCGCACCAGAAAGCATCTTATATCTCTTACAATACCACCATCTGATCCGAGTCCACACTGTTGAACAGGCTCCAACCCTTGTTTAATCGTTGCATCCTTATTAGTGTTTTAAGATTACTTTAATGGAATGTGCTCTGATGAACTCATAGCACTTGTGCTTCTTCAATGTACAGAGTCCTGACTAACCCAACAAGCAGCAAAATCCCACCCTTTCACTGTTGAAATCTCAGGTAGGGTGCTATTTGTCATGGATAGGGGGTTGGAGAGGCGTCTTGTAATTGTTAACCCGCGCAACCTTTCTATAGCTAAAGCGAGAGAAACCAACGGGGGAAATATACGTCTAAAATAAAGTGACGTTATAGTATATTAACGGTGAGGAGAAAATAACAATAAAATATTCAGTTATGTATATATATATATATATATATATATATATATATATATATATATATATATATATATATATATATGTATATATATATATTGATATATATATTGATATATATATATATTGATATATATATATATACATATCAATATATATATATATTGATATGTATTGGATATTTTACCCTTCACCAGACTATCCATTCACATAACAAAAAAGCGACCGTAGTAGAGGTCAGTGTACCCAATGATACAGGGCTTAACAGAGCTGAGAGGGAAAAGATAACAAAGTATCAATAACTTATGTATGATATGAAACGAAATTGGAAATTAAAAGAGGTTTCAATTATAACAGTCATTATAGGAGCAACTGGGCTTATGAAAAAGAACTTAAAACGTACATAGCAAGCATACCCGGTGAACCAAGTGCAAGTGAAATACAAACGATTGCACTGAAAGGGACGGCTAGAAAAGATCTCTTGGTTAGACTCACTAAAATAGGGGTAAATGTCAGACATCTGGTTGGATGTCCCACCCCCTAGAAGAAAAAGTTTAAGAAAAATGAATAAAAAAAAAAAATGAAATCACTTTTTTCTTCACCCTATTCCCTCTGCTTCACTTTTGTTACCAAGTAAGATCTATGACGTAATGGCAGTTTCATTAAATACTTTTGCAAGCAAAATCCGATCCCGCATTTTGCTAAATCCTACCCTCTGAGAAGAAAAGTATTTCTTCGAAACTCCGCGTATGTTTTAACTCTTTTTGAAAGTGTTTTTTTTTAACATGTTTTATTAACTACTTCTTATATATATATATATATATATATATATATATATATATATATATATATATATATATATATATATATATATATATATATATATAATAAGTTATAAAATATATATGGCGATTAAGCTACACTAAATATTCCACGTTTCATCCACTCTAGGACTCTTCAGCCTGAAGAGTCCTAGAATGGATGAAACGCTGAATATTCAGTGTAGCTAAATCGCCATATATATTTTATAACTTACTAACTAGCTCTACCTACGTATTGATCACTTTTGAAGTAAATACTTAAAGTTTACGCATAAATTTATACTTTTGTATATTAATTTTTTGTGAGTAAATGAAGTAGTTATATATATATATATATATATATATATATATATATATATATATATATATATATATATCGTTACACATATTTTCTTCATTCAGTATATCTATATATCCTTTTCTTTTTTTCTATCTATCTATCTATCTATCTATCTATCTATCTATCTATCTATCTTCCCTTTCTCTCTATTTTTTATTCAATCCATCTATTATTCTATCTATATAATTCTTTATTCGATTTATCTATCTATCTATCTATCTATCTATCTATCTATCTATCTATCTATTCCATCTTTTTATTTGATCTTATTCCATATACTACGATTCTCAATAAACACAAAAGGTCACAGAACCCATTTTCTATTCTTTATTACTCATTTATCACCACGATTTGGTCTTTTCTCTGTTTTGCACGTCTAACAAGGGAACCAGGCTTCCCCCCCTTCCTTTTCTTTTCAACCATTATTTGCTTCACTTCGAAAGTCTTTGTCTCGCTCACCGCGCATCTAACCCACTCTCACCCTGACGACCAACTGATCCCATTCCTTAATTGTTTCCCAACAAAATGACAAACAAACTTGTCCTTTTTACGGATAGTCAAGGGAATCTCACGTTTTTCACACCAGTTTCTCTCTTTTTATATTTCTGAAGTTATCTTTATATTCGTTCGATAAAGCTGCGCTTCCCTTTTCCTTAAAATCCGTCGTCTGTTTCCCATTGGTCACATTCGAGATGACGCCATTTTTTTTTCGTTTGCACTTCTTCACCCTTGTTTATTAGGTTGATATGTTTTTCATTCTTTATTCGTATTACTTTATTTTCCCTATTTCTTTCTTTTGTTCTTTTTTCTATCTTTTGTTTTATTTTTCTTTTCTTCATTTCATTTTCTTTTTCTTTTGTTTCTCCTTGATTCATGAATTCTTTCTTACATTTTTCTTTATTTGCCTCTATCTTTTTCTTTCTTTCTTTACTAATTCATTTCTTTCCGTCTTATTTCCTCAAATTAAAGTTACATTTTCATCTTTCTTGTTTCAAAATTCCTTTATTGTTTAATTATTTTCTTTCTTTTTTCTCTTTAATTCATTAACTTTTTCTCCTTTTCCGTTTTCTTTATTTTCTTGTTTTTCCTTTATTAATGATCCATTCCTTCTTTCTTTTCTTTCTTTCTTTTCCTTCTTTGTTTGTTTGTTTCTTTCTTTCTTTCTGATTTTCTAAAATTTAAATTACATTTTCATCTTTCTTTTTCAATTCTTGTTTTATTTTCTTGATTTTTCTCTTTGACTCATTAATTTTGGTTATTCTTTTTTTTAGTTTTCTTTATTTTATTGTTTCTTTTTTTTTCTTTACAAATTCATTTTTCTTTCTTCCTTATTTTCCCAAATTAACGTTACATTTTAATTTCTATATTATTCAATTTTCATTTTTTCCTTGAGTCACCACTTATCAAGGCTCGAAGGCCATTCGAGGATAAGAGTTAATGAATGTAAGGTGGTAGTATAGTAATCGCTAATGGTGTAAATTGGGTAGAATTCGATTATTATGGGAGCTGCTCAATAATAACTTGTTTACATTGGACTTGAAGGCTACCATGCTGTATTCAACCGGGAAGCAGACCAGCGGAACAGTGTTCCAAAATCGGGCAGTTCTGGGAAAGAAGCTTTGTTCATGGAACTGTGTTTAGATAAAGGCACAGATAGTGAGGGAAATCATATATAGTGGTTGTAGCTAGTCGAGTGTTTATGTGAAAGTTCGGCAAGAGGGGATTATAGATTGAAATTAAGTCGAGCACATGCTATGAAAATAGCGATAGAGCAGAGACAGGCTCGCGAAGTCTTTTCTTTGGGCAGGAGGTTGCAGGAAAGAGAAAAGGGCATCACCTACTAGGTCTTGAAGCCGGTTTTAAGCTCTATCAAGGCAGAATAGGGAACGTCGAGCAGCTCCTGTCCATATGTGACAACAGTACTCCATTTTAGGAGTACTTTCTTTCTTTTTCCCTTTGACTCACTAATTCTTTGTATTTTGGTTTGTTTATCAGTTTTCATTGTTTTCTTCTTTCTTTTTTTTTTATCTAATTCATTTTTTTCTTGAATTCCTAAATTAAAATTACATTCGCATCTTTATTTTTCTTTCATTTATATTTTACACGTTCTCTTTGATTTATTTCTTCTTTCTTTAACTTTACGAAAAATTCAATAATTCTCTTCTTTTAAAATCCCCTTTTCCCCTATCATTGTAATCTCTCTTTCTTTTTATCTTAAATCTTTTCTTTTACACTGTTTCTTTCTTTTCTTTTCTTTATAATCTTTCTTTCTTTCTTTCTTTCTTTTCTTTTATACTATTTCTTTCTTTCTTTCCTTTTCTTTATAATCTGTATATCTGTTAGTATCCCTTTCTTTACAATATCTATTTCGTTCCTTTCTTTTTAAAACCGCCGTATTTCTTCATTTCCTTAAAAAATGTATTGCTTCCGTTGCTTTACCCATCCTTCTATTTCAGTTGCCTATTCAACACTTTCTAAATTTAATTTTTAACCATTAAAAACAAAATCCCCGTAAAACCAATCCTTCCACTCCCCTTCCCCCTCTTCCCACTTTCCAGCCGCTCGACACCTCTTGGACGTCACATCAAACGATTACGGAACTAAATGTTTTGAGAAATGTACTCCAACAACCTTTACGGTTCGCATCGTGCGCACACGAAGAAAGAAACCACGAAAGATTGGTAACAAACAATTGGTTTCATCTTTCTTATAACTAGTTTATTCCTTAACTTTTAGCACATTTGTTCAAGTTGAAGACCTCACAGAAAATGAAAATATCTTCTTGACTGACGTCGACAGAAATCACTAGGGTGGGTGGCCACATATGTTCAAAATTGTCTAGTAAATGCGTATATGGATTCAATAAGTTCCAGACTTTTTTTGTACACGCATTTAAAAGTGTCGTAGCTTCTTAAAAAGTCAGTATGTTATTGCTATTCATCTTATGAGATGACTGACCAATTTTTATGATTGCACCTCGATATGAACAGCTACAGCAGGAATTGGAATACATCATACTAAAGCCTGATTGTCATATCTGGTGAATTTCAAAAATGCAATCTGGACGTGAGGACACTCTAGAAAAACGGTATGCAATAAAATTCTGTTTTAAAACCGGTAAAATGCTACAGAAACGTACGGAATGCTTCAGACTGCTTTGGGACCATCTTGCATGAATGGAGCATCAGTTTTTGAGTGGCCTAAGAGATTCAAGGAAGGCAGGGAGTCTGTGGGGGAAGATGAGGTGTGTGGAAGGAATAAGGAAGTCAGAACATTAGAATTGAGTGACTAAATAAAGAATTTCATGGATAAGGACCGTCGTGTGACTATAGAGACATTAAGTGCAGAGTTTGATGTCAGTGTGGGAACTGTGAGCACACAATTATTCATGATGAACTGAAGACGCGGAAGATTAGCACGAATGACCAGTTCACAATTCCAACCTTGTCACAAACTATTTGACCAAGATGGGTATCAAGACAGTTCCTCGCCCTCCCTATAGTCCAGACCTTGCTCCCTGTGACTTTTGGTTATTCTCTAAGCTCACGAAACACCTTAGAGGTTTTCGTTATGAGGCAATTGAGGAGATGAAAGAGGCTGTGATGACGATCATTGATACGCCTACACAAGGGAATTTCTATGGGGCCTTCTAGAAGTTGTTGGAATGGTGCAAGTGCATTGCAGCCGGAGGAGATTACTCTGAAGAGGACTAGAGTTTCATGTGTGTACTATCAAGTGCCCATATGAAAAAAGTCTGGAAACTTATTGAAGGCACCTCGTAGTTATATATTATTTATCGGTAATATGCCTTTGAAGTTAAGTGTATCCATCACCCAGGTATAGGGTTACCTCTCGGAATACTACCCATGGAATTGGTAACAAAATCCACAGTCCTTTCTGTAATACAATCATATTTTCGTACAAATCAACTTCAGTTCATGCCTGACTTGCCCATCAAATTCCACCCATGAATATCTAACATACTATTTTTTTTCGCTCCACCCATTCACTTCCGTTTCTAATCCTTTAATATACATATTGAAATCGGTTGCGTTTTCATGTTGACGCCGATTTAAACGAACACAAACACGTTAAAAAAATGAAGCAATTAAGCAATAAAAAATACAACATTCTTCTGTTATTAAATGGTTAAGAAAATCCACATGAAATATTTCCAAAGTTTTTGCAAGGAATGAACGCAAGCTAAAAACAAATTTCCAGTATTCCAAAGTCTTTCATCGTTATTTCGCTACATTTTATGACCAAGAGTGGAGGACCGCTTGAAATATCAAAATTAAATATTACATATAAAAAATAACGACATCGCTTTTATAATATATATCTTACTATGTACATCTCTCTCTTTCTCTCTCTCTCTCTCTCTCTCTCTCTCTCTTTATATATATATATATATATATATATATATATATATATATATATATATGTATATAAAGCTGAACGCGCGAACGCGCGTGTGTGGAAGAGGCTCCTGTATGGTTGACTATTTTAAAAAACTGATTACATATAATGATAGAAGATGTATCGAGGATCAGGAATGGATATGTTTGATCTGGCAGAACGGTGGGTCATTAAAATTGTGGGGTCTGCGTTCGCGCCTGGCCCCCAAAGTATGGAAATAAAAAAATGAAAAAAAAAAAAAACGTTTACAAGGGTTTTTGATATAGATATACATAATAATACTTTGATAAGTATGTTTCAACTTAAATAGGGATGGTATAATAAAATTGTGGGGTCTGCGTTTGCGCCTGTACTCCATGGAAATATAGCACAAACTTTAACAAAGATTTTTCATATCTATTTGCGTAAGTATACTTTGATAATTATGTTTAAGTTTGAAGAAATATGATATAATAAAATTATGGGGTGTTCGTTCGCTCCTGACCTCCATAAAATGTAAATATGTCACAAAGTTTAACAAGTTTTTTTTTTAAAAGGGTTGAGGGTCCACAATAACACCTTAACTTTAATCTTAAATCACGTTAGCGTTTATTCATTTTTTGAGTTGAATCATATTGTGTCGAATAAATTCACGTCATAAATTCACGTTCTTATTAAAGTGAAAGCAAAAAAAAAAGTCGGAACTTTAGACAATTCTCGACACAAATTTTGCATAACTCTGTTTTTTTCCTTCTCCACTTGCACGTGGCAGTCTTTCGAAAATAGATAAATGGATAAATAATAAAAAATAAGAACGTTACTTGTTATCGTTAAAAAAAACGGAAAAAAATCCTGCTCACGTGATTACCTGTATTTTTAAAAAAACATTTACATAACCTTTTTATTTTTATTTATATATCTGTTTAAGCTTTTTTTGTCAGTGTACTAGAAGGAATTAAGTTGATTACAACCCTTTCTGCATGTTCTTTACGTTACAATAGTACAACCCTGAATCTGACGGCGCAATACTACACCGTTCAATACTGTAAAACTGAAACGAGCTGTTCCGCTTGAAAAGGGCGCCATTTTCTTCTTATTCATATTTATATCAATTCTTTGCTTTAAAAAACTAAAGTAATTACGCGTTTACTTTTTTAATATTCCGTTTTGCTGTTTCGGATTATTTTACTAAAGTAAGTAAAGCTTCATTATTTTTCAAAACTGTTTTTATTTCTTTGTTTTTCAATATTTTGTCGATATTATTTAGTAAGAGTGTGTAGCAGAAAAGCCAACACACGACTACACGAAAAAATAAATATACAAGAAATAAATGTTACCACAGTCAATAAAAGTCCAGTTCATGTTTTTTTTTGTTTTGAAATAGTTTTTAATGCTCTTTCCTTGAAATAATTTCAACGAACCGAAATTAAAACGAAATTTGAGGCGATTACTACTTAAATGAATTTTTATATAAACTCCACATGTCATAATCGAATATTCCTCAAGCACAAAATAACGGAAAACATTAAAATATATTTATAAATATTCCTTACGTTGACGGAACTCTCTTAAATTGTTAACATAGAATGCTCAGGTGCCCCTCCTTCAAACTGAAAACGGGGCTCTTCATTTCAAAGTAGCTGCCATTTTGAATTTTTAAAACCGGCTCGTGAATCAAAAAATTTTTTTTTTACAAACTACTTAAAATTACAAACCAATGAACTTTTCTACCATAAAAGTAACTTTTATTGACTATGGTAACATTTATTGTATATTTATATTATATATATAACATTTTCTCTTTGTAAGGAAACATCATTTTGTTGGTCACTCTTGGCTACGAATGGAAACAAAGTTGATATAAAAATATATTTTTGTGAAAATTATTTTTACTTTCATCATATTTTGCTTAGGGTAAAATTTTTGAGCATCAAAATCTATCTCTATACAACCCTCTCCTTTTCATAACCTATCATACTTTCATCAATCACAGTCCATTTTATGTAGGCTGTTTTTGTACCCAGTCAACGACGGGTACTTCTGCTAGGATATATATATATATATATATATATATATATATATATATAATTATTTAAATGCAACTTTGTCTCTGTGTGTGAATTTGTTCCTTATAGACTCCAAAAAGGTTGAACAGATTTCCTTTAAATTTTACAGAACTTTAGTGTATAATTCTGGGAGTGATCTTAGTTAAGTTTTGTCTCAGGATATCCTCGATAACTACTGATAATCGTTAATCGAAACCGTTATTTTAATTTATTTATATCGGTAAAGACATTTTCCATGCCGTCGCTTAGCAACAATGATAGAACAACAGGCCGTAAAAATTCTACTGTGGGTAAGTTGATAGCGTGTATTTTTTTTTTGCATGACGTGGTCTGTAGGTTCAAACTCCGCACGTAAATTTCTTAATTTTTTTTCATTAACTGAAAAGAATTTTATAAGATCTAAAAATTTACGTGTTTTTTTTAGCATGACCTGGTCTGTAGGTTCAAACCTCGTACGTAAATTTCTTAATATTTTTTTCGTTATTTACGTATATGTAAAAGGCACTTTGTCTGTGTGTGTGTCAGTTCGTTCACTATAGACTCCAAAATGACTACACCGATTTTTTAAAACTTCACACACATGTACCTTATGTGTGTGGGGGTGTTGTTAGATAGGTTTTGTATCGGAATGGCTCTGATAAGTATCAAAAATAGATAATCAAAGAAATCAATTAAACAGTCCAATTTTGATAAAAGTTAACACTTTTAGGCACCCTACCCAAAAAATTGGATTCACGAAATTTTATCAACACACAAGTAGAATGGCTCGGCCTATAAAATCAAGTGCAGGTTCTTTTATAAGAAAGAGGCGCGTTCAAAATGAACGCTTCTGTTTGAGTATAATTGGACCATCGTACTTGACTTAAACTTAATTCAAATTATTATATAAAATTTAAAATAATCCATAAAACCAACAGTAGGTTCTCTACGTTGCAATGTAGACTACACTGAATTGTGGACTAAATCACTTCGGGGAGGTATGTGAAGTTTCCTTTCAGTGCACACAGCGGTGAGTTCCTGACTAGAGCAGACAATCAATTGATTTGATTGACGAATTAGCCATTTCTCCGATTTCGATGACAATAAAAGTATTAGAAGCGAGAAACATTTGTTAATCATCAACGTCGGGTCGCCCTGCTAGTATATATTATGTCAATCGGAGTTCCTTTTCAAAAATTGAAATTTGTCAGGTTTGCTTCTGCAGCCATTTTGAAAGCCATCTTGAATTTTCTAATGGCTAACGTTCTTTTCTTAAAATGCATGTTCTGAACGTCATTTGTGCCAATATTTGTGCTTGTATCACTAAGTGAAAGATTCTTCTGGAATAGTGAGATAACCTGCCCTACTAATATATATATATATATATATATATATATATATATATATATATATATATATATATATATATATATGTGTGTGTGTGTGTGTGTGTGTGTGTGTGTGTGTGCGTGTGTGTGTGTATGTGGGGGAAATATGCCTCTTCAATTACATTTCACCTTTTATTCATAAAAATCCTTTAATTTATGAAACTCGCTGTAACTACAGAGCATATACAACATTCAAATAACGTTAAAAAGAATTCAAAGATGACATAACTAAAAGAAAACGCAATCGCAGCTTCACTTTCGCTTTTCGGATTTTGTAATCATGCACATGCTCCTTTATTTTCTTTTAAAGTTGATGAGTAAGGGCGGAATAAATTAAAAAAATTGACATAATAATTACATGATTGATTCTGCGCTACGAAACAGGTGCTGTCAAGAATTGAACATTTTGACATGCCGAAAGAAATAAACGAGAAGATGGACAGCATCTTGAAATTTGGAATATAGACTTTTTGTCATTTATATATATATATATATATATATATATATATATATATATATAAGATTGTTATAATATGTATATATATATATATATATATGTATATATATATATATATATATATATATATATATATATATATATATATATAAGATTGTTATATATATAAGACTGTTATATAAATAGGATTGTTATAATATATATGACTACAAATATATTTTAAGCCCCCCTCTTTGGGTAGAGCACTGTCGTAAATAATCTCACCCGCTACTTAATTGGCTGAAAATGCGAAGCTCGTTGTTTGTTTGTTTACGAACAGGCGATTTGAGCACTCTAAAAGTGGTGGCTGGTGTCGATTTAAATAGACATTCCGACGAGTTATTTACGGGCGTCGATTCCATGGTCGAGTGGGAGAACTGCCGACTGCCAACACTGACGGTTCTAGGTTCAATCCTTGGTTTGGGAAAGATGCTAGTCTAGCGGCACTGATGAGTTGTGATACAACGAAACAGGACTGTATGTTGATGACTATATATATATATATGCATACATACATACATACATATATATATATGTAAGATTTTATATATATATATATATAAGGTTATTTATTTATTTTTATAAGCGATTCTGTGGTGTTTTCTTTTCACTACCTGGGTGTTTTAAAGGGAGAGGTTATTTGCCCTTTGTTTATATTCTAGTCGCCCCACATTTTTGGGACGTATTATTTGTAATTAATTTATTATTTAAATAATTATTTAAATTTTATGTATAGATAACTTAATTTTATGCACGTAGAAAACATTTAAATAAATATTTAAATAATAAAATAATTATATATATATATATATGTGTGTGTGTGTGTGGTGTGTATGTGCGTGTGTGTGTGCGTGTGTGTGTGTGTGTGTGTGTGTGTGTGTGTGTGTGTGTGTAAAAGCGGCCATAATTCTCCTTTTTATAACTGGCTTCAGATAAGTTGTCCTGGTATTTTTTTCAAAAACAGATTTGTTTTTCTGTAAGAACCAAACTGAATGCAAGATTTCTTTTTAAGAACTGGACCAAGAGCGGAGAATTTAGAGAGAAAATCCATTCAAATGCAAATAACATGCAGAAATGAATGACGGGATTATTATAACAGCTGCCAATGCATCTTTCTTTGTTAGACGTGGCATTGCAGAGCACGTGAGTGAATGTTTGTTGCTTAATATCTATCTATCTATCTACTTTCTCTCTTTTGCTCTCTTTCTTTCTAGATAGATATGTATGAATATCTCTTGTACACTATGTTAAAAATATGGCACACACATACACACGCGCACACAAGCGCGCATACACAGACTCGCACACATACATACACGTATCTTTATAATGATGAGTGAGTAATAATATTTTATACTCATAATTGATGAATTCCAGGCTTTCTTCGCCGGGAATAACGGATTTAACCGATAGTAAAGATCTTACGACCGGTGGTTACAAGAAAGTTTTAGCGGTTATGATACGCGTTTAGCAACACTAGTTAGGGTAGGTTAATTAGTTCTGAAAAGTCTATTGCCTATGTTTAATTGTAAAAAAATTAAATTAATTATAATTTGTATATTGTATTGTAATATATTTTTTGTAAAATAAATAGTTAAGATTATACAATATCTATTACAATTGTGTCGCGTGTCGTTTTTTGTGTCTGCCATAAATGCCTTCATTGAAGAATGAGTCGGTCCTGAGAAGAAATAAAATTCCAACCCGAATGCCACCAGGGTGAAGAGGTAAAGACGTTTCCTGGGGGAAGAAGGAGCCACACAGCACATCCAACATCTGAGGTATGCTTTTCTTGATACAGACCACTTCTAAGACATATAGTATAACACGTCTGTCGGTCATACACCAGTGACCGGCTGATCGTGTTATACAACGAATCACACACCGCCTATTACATAAAGCTAAAGAGCTACAGCCACTCGAAAATGGCACACCAGTATGGGTCAGAGCTCCAACCCTCCAAACCAGGAAGGCATCGTTGTTGGAACGGCAAATACACCACATTCCTATATTCTACGGACCAAAGAAGAAGGGATAATAATCCGACGCAATCGACGACACATCGTACCCAAACCACCAGAAATAGTCGAGGCTCGCACATCGGAGTCCCATGAAAACTATCGAAAAGTGGCCCTGACGACGAAGAAATGAAAATTCCAATCAGAACGCCACCAGAGTGAAGAGGTCAAGACGTTTCCTGGGAGAAGAAGGAGCCACACAGCACATCCAACATCTGACCCTAATGACGCCCACCTTCATATCTTCATGAGACCACTCCTAAGACATTTAGTATAACATGTGAAGCCAGTCACACCTCAGTGACCGGCTGATCGTGTTATACAGCAAACATGAATTTATTACTTCTCCATATAAACAGACTGTTGCACCAATTCCTGTGTCTTAAACCTCAAAAGTGAATGTCGCTATCGATACAAGACCGCAATTATAAAAACCTTATTAATCGAGCCAAATTCATCTCCTCAAATAAAAAAAATATTCTACAGTGAATTAAAGATTATCAAACAGGTCTTGATTAATAACCAATTTCCCAATTTCTTAGTAGATGAACAAATTCAATTAACAATTAAAAACCTAAACCAAACTAATAATAACCGTCGTCTGAGCTCCATTCTCTGGTTCCTCCTCGCCAATCTTTTTAAAAAAACACCCGACTAGCTGAAACCACCGTCAATAATTTTCCCCACTCTTTATCTGTGCCTAAATCAAAACGTAGATTCCATGAACAAAGCTTCTTTCTTAGAAGTGCACGCTTGTGGAACTCTGTCCGCTTGCCTGTTTCCCTCCCGACTTCAACCTGGATGTCTTCAAGTCCAACACAAACAAATTCCTGATGAACCGCCTCCCCTAAGTAATGACACCTTACCAATTCTCCAATACTATTGCTACACTATCCCTTTGATTATTGTACACACAATAACCCTTATTCCCGAGTGGCCATTGGGCCTTGATAAGTGGTGAACTCCATGTAAAAAAAAAAGTTAGAAATCCCCACCCAGCAATATATTTTATCGCAACCAACTACACTACAACTTTAAATCAGATGAAAAGGTACTAAGAAATATAATACATCGCGATATATCCCCAGTCAATAATAATAAGATCCGATTTATCATTTACTATAAGAAATTAACAACTGCTAATCTTATAATTAAAAACAATACTTCCCGGACAACAAAATCAATCGATGAAACCAAATTAGTCTATCAATTCAAACCCTAACACTAATAGTACATTGGATACACGATTAATACATTGTTCAGACAATTAACCCTACACCTTGCCGACACAAGCTCAATTTCCCAACACCTAAAACAACAGTGATTAATACAAGGAAGTTGTCGAGATGATTGAAAAAGTGATAATCGGTGGGCGAGAGGTCCGGTGAATATGGCGGATGGGGCAGAGTCTCGTAGGCTAATTCGTTCAGCTTTTGCAGGTTAAATTGAGCAATATGCAGGTAGGCGTTGTCACGAAGGAGAATTGGTCCCTTCATATTGACCAACCTCGGGCACATACGTTGGAGCTTCCGGTACATTTTGTCAATTTGTCGGCAGTACTTCTCCGCCGTAATAACTTCATCCATATTCAAGAAGCTGTGATGGATGAGACCGGCCGCAGACCACAAAACATCACCATAACCGTTCTTTGTTTTTTTTTTTTTTTTTTTTTTTTTTTGTAATTCTGGCTTCGGGAAGAGTTGTGGAGTTTCTCCGGCATCCAACAACCACTGTGTCGAACGCCACTGGTTGTTGTAGAGGATCCACTTCTCACTACACGTCACAATCCGCTCGAGAAATTGGATGTTGTGCAGAGGGGTGACAATTTTTTTGATTATCGTTCAATTCATGCGGCACTTATTTATCCAACTTTTTGGACTTCCCTATTTGCTTTAAATGGCGAACGACTGTTGAGTGGTCGACCTCGAGTTCAACAGCAACTTTTTGTGTGGTTTGTGAGGATCGGCTTCAATTAAAGCTTTTAAATGTTTGTTATCAACCGCAGTCGGCCAGCCACTACCATCTTCATCTTCGAGACTCTCTTCATCATTGCGAAATTTCTTGAACCACTGTTCTGCCACACGTTCGTTAGTAGTTCCTGAGCCAAACGCATCATTGATATCACAAGCTGTCTCAGCAGCTTTTCGGCCTAGTTTTAACTGGAACAATAAAATCGTTCGGATTTGAATTTTGTCCATACTGTCGAAAAGCCTGCAAAAAAATGAATGAAGAGATTGAAAACGGTTACGAAGAAGACGATTCGATAGAGCGTAAAACGCGTTTTAAAATAATATATAACATGGCTATATATATCAATGAATTAATTCAGAAATCTATAATATAAGTTGAACGTCTGTGTGTGTGTGTCTGGTCACGAATAGGCTACTATATGGTTGACTATTATAGAAAACTGATTACATATAATGATAGAAGATGTATCGAGACACAGGAATGGGTATGTTTGATCTGGCATAATGATGATTCATTAAAATTGTGGGGTCTGCGTACGCGCGCCTGATCCACAAAGTATGGAAATAAAAGATTTAAAAATAAAAAAAAAACGTTTACAAGTGTTTTTGATATAGATGTACATAAGAATACTTTGATAAGTATGTTTTAACTTAAATAGGGATGGTATAATAAAATTGTGGGGTCTGCGTTCGCGCCTGGCCTCCATAGAATGGAAATAGGCACAAACTTTAATAAAGACTTTTTATATCTATCTGCGTAAGTATACTTTGATAATTATGTTTCAGTTTGAAGAAATATAGTATAATAAAATTATGGGGTGTTCGTTCGCGCCTGACCTCCATAGAATGGAAATATCACAAAGATTAACAAGGTTTTTTAATATAGATCCACAGAATATTATGATAAGTGTTTCAGTGTGAACAGGTATGGTATAATAAATTATGCGGTTTATCTATTTCATTTTTACTTTCATCATATTTTGCTTTGGTTTTGATACCCCCAAATTCGAAGCTATCTCATTACAGCCCTTCCTTTTCATAACCTATCATACTTTCATAAGTCAGAGTCCATTTTCTGTAGGCTGTTTTTGAACTCAGTCAACGACAGGTACTTTTGCTAGTAATATATGAAAATAACATGTGAGAAAACGATATAGTTTGTGCACCAACCTAATAGTAAATTTTCATCTTGGTGTACAGTGTGGAACAATAAAATTGACTCCCTAGAAAAGACGACATGATTCCATTTCCGTGTGATGAAAACTGGTTTTCCTTTGTTGTTACAGACCATCTACTAGTTGGCTAGTTGTGTTCTAATCCCAAGAGCGATAGGAGCCTTCTACGATGTCTGAAAGTAAGACAATGTCCAACGACCAAGATCGGAAATACGCCGTTGTACAACTAATGTTCTCTGCCGATCGAAGTTAAGACCACAGGACCATTGCCAACAACCTCAAAATGCATCGCCACGAATAACAGGGACATGCTCAAGGTAATGGGTGTGCTGAAGAGTGTGGTAATCTCCTCGTGCAATCACGTGGCCGCTGGCAGACTCTGGGTGTGATTGCAGAACTCTGCACCGGCCCACAAGTCCAAAGAGACCCAGAAGGAGTGCTACGACTTTGTACCCTTCTCTCACCTGCCCATCCTCCTTCCTAGACGTGAACCCACTGGACTACTTCGTTTGCACATACGTCGAGAACATCATCAACATGATTTACCACAATACAAAAAGCCAGCCTGATCGCCGCCACCCGCCGAGTACTCGCCGAGCTTCCGCCGGTTTGTGGAAAAGACATGTTCCCAGTTCCGGCCCTGTATCGAGGCGGTGCTTGAAGCTGAAGGCGGCCACATCGAATAGTTGTCAGCTCTACTACATCATCAAGTTACATAAATTGATTTTTTTCAATAAAAGTTTTAAAATAAAGCTGTACAGTTGTTTTATTTAGGACGATAATTTTATCATTGCACCCTGTATTATTGTATTATGAAATCTATATATCTATAATGTAAAGTGAAGCATAACTATGGGCGTTTGATGATACTCTTATAATGCGTCTGAAACACAGGTAAATCATATTTATTATGATAATTTATGTTTATATCTTTGGTATGTAGAAAACACACAAATATCATAGCCTTCTTTTAATAAGTATAAAATGTCAAACTTTAAAGCATCTCAAAGCAATTCTTATATAATGTAAACGATGTGGATATAGAGCCTATGCAACTAGTTTCAGTCAGGTGTCTTAAAATAAGCTAAATTTGTTCAAATTCTGAAAATCTATATAATTTTGCGTTATTTACGTCATTAAAATCAAAGGTAAATTATTACGATGGTAATTTTAATAACTCCATTATATATATATATATATATATATATATATATATATATATATATATATATATATATATATATATATATATATATATACGTGCGTGTGTATTAAGACCGAAGGTAAAAAGAAAGAAAAAGAAAAAGACGCGTGGCGATTTGGAACGTACGCTTAGCAATCACGCCGGCCGATGGTGGATCCTAGAGGAAATTACTGCAACACTGATTGTAACTAAAAACAAATGGCTGCTATCTGGTCAGGAAAGAAAAAGAAAGGGAGAGCATATTGTGTCGTGTTGTAACTGTAGTATTATATTAGCATCACGGGGCAACGCCGAGTAACCTGGTCGATTATTTTTATGAGAAAAATAAAACAATTAGATTTTGGAAAATGTGGATTTTGGTCAGAAATTTAACTCAGAAGTAAAATAAACAATGTCGATTTAGGAATTTTCAGAGTAATTGTGGAATTTGGTTAGAATAAATAGTGGTATTATACACGTGGTTGGGTTTTTGCTGACGTAATAGTCAGCAGAGATCAAACTGCAGAGTTAGCGAAAAACGCTTTAGCGAACGAACATGTGGACGACCCCGTTGAAACAGCAAGGGGAAGAACCAGTAAAAATGTAGAAAGAGACTCAGCGCGCCAAACTCTGACAAGGGAATCCGTGACGAATAAAAACCGTGTAAAATATAACTGGTTGTTATGGTGTTCTTAAAGGGTTTAGACGAATAAGAAGGTATGTGTCTGAAGCAGGTAGACATCTTGTTATCCGCTTTATTTTAAGAAAAGCTGTCTATAAATTTTTTTTAACGTTTGTTAACTACTTGTATTTGTGAAGAAGTATCCGTACTTGCAATGAAAATTTTATATACATACAAGACACAATAAATATTTTTAAAATTCTATATACACACATTCATTAGATATCAAAGACACTACTATATATACCATTAGATAATACACGAGTTCATGTAATACAACATGACAAGAAATACAGACGCGTATATCTACACACGCCCACACTCATGCTAAACAATACACTGTATACGAGGTGCCTTCAATAAGTTTCCAGACTTTTTTGTACAGGCATTTAAAAATTCTTGACAAAGTTTTAGTTTCTTTGCGAGTCTCTTAATACAACATTTTGTCTATTGTAAATGTTATTCTGGTTAGGCATACAAACACAATAGATTTGCCATTTATATAATAGACGTTTTTGTGGACATTATTTAAAATTATAGCAATGGAAATCAAATAATTCTGATCAAATTTAATTTTAAAACCTTGATTTTTGTAATTTTGGAACTTAAGAAATTATGCTTGAATAGGGCATTTGACGGACAATAAAATTTATTTAATCGTTTAATATAATTGTGAAGAAGGGATTAGAGTTGATATACAAACGGGCGGTAAATTTTATAGAATTACAAAACGGTACAAGAAAGCACATACACATACGCATAAATAAAGAAAATGTATACGCCCTCTCATACACTGGAAAGAACACACACGCTTACAAACACATGCCACGGTTACAAATACACAAACAATATTCCTAACAGTCACGTAAAAAGAAAAGAAAGAAAAAAAAGAAAGAAAAAAATTCGCGATCTGCGTCGTTGTTGTTGGCCAGATGACACTTTCAAAATGGTAGGCTAATAACTAGGATTTTCCTTCGTAGTCTTCAGTATCTTTCTATCTCTTGTTTTTATTGTTGTTGCAAGTAGCAAACACCCTAACGCCTTGTTTTCATTGCGAGTAACCGAGAACCGTAAAAGCCAACGGCCAGGACGGGTATACAAAGGTATTGCTCTCTGTAGACAAATGGTGTTGATTTAAGAGGATTGAGGTCTGCAACCGGGTAACTGGAAGAGAGAGAGAGAGAGAGAGAGAGAGAGAGAAAGAGAGAGAGAGAGAGAAGAGAAATAGAGAGAGAGGGAGGGAAAGAAAGATAGAAAGAAAGGAAAATAGATAAAGGAAGGGATGGAGAGAGGGTGGCGTTTGAGAAAGCGGTCTCTTTAATAATCTTTGTTTTGTTATTGCTGTATTCCGCCCCAGTTGGACCACTCGCTGTTTGCAGATGTTCGGACCAGTTCTTCAGCACTTACCCACGGTTATTTACGAAGAATGAACGTTTTTACTTACTGGAGAGGCGTTGTGAAGAAAAAAAAGAAAAGCGATGCATATATATATATATATATATATATATATATATATATATATATATATATATATATATATATACATTTTATTTGTTTTATATAAGCATTTGTATGCCGCTACACATTCATGAGCATGTTTCGGTCAGCAAGTTACAAAAAGCTAGAGACCTCCCCAGGCGATGTTTCTTATACAAAACTTTAGTTCGTGAGCAATATCGCCTGAAGAGGTCTCTAGTTACTTGTACATGACTAACCGAAACATGCTTATGGACGTGTAGCGCTATATATCAATGCTTATGTAAGACAAATAGAAAGTATTTATTGTCCTACTTCGGTATTAAGCTCTCTTGCATTAATCTTTATCTCTGAAAAATATTAACTTGGAATATATATATATATATATATATATATATATATATATATATATATATATATATATATATATATATTATTCAATTTTTACCTCAAACAAGGCACAGTGCCACTTTGAAGCAGGAGGCTACTATCAGGGACTTAATTAGCAGGGCCATTATGAAGGGAGATGAGTAGAAAGATGTTTGTTCACATTACACTTGAACTTCTGCATATCAGTACAGTTGGGAAAGCAGAATCCCGGAAGGGAGTTACAAAGACCTGCAGTTCTGGGGAAGAAACTATTGGAGTAAAAGGCTTTCTTGCGCCTAGAGATCTCTATTGTAAAGGGATGAAACTTACTAGCTTGTCGGGTTTGTCGGGGGTAGTTACGTCTCTTTGCTGCTTCGGTTGCTTGGAGACGGGTAGAAAGGACCAGTCAAGAATCCGTTCTTCACAATCAGTCGAACAGGCGAGGGGCCAGAAATTGGTCCAGTATCTGTCGAACTGAGGTACGCCGCCTGGGTATCACCCAGAAGGTCCACCCTCCCAGGCCTTATCATCCGGCTTTCAGGTGGGGTAAGTTTACTGCTTGCTGCCTGAGACGCCCCGACTGGGAAATTCTGACGGGTGAGCCCAGGCAATTTTAGCTAGGCAACAGTGGAAGCTTGCTTAGCATCCCAACTTCCCCGACCTTGTGTCACATCTTGCTGAGGTGAGCAGCATATAAATATCTACCCTCACAGTCATACAAAAGATATTGCAGCAAATTCCAAGCCCTTGTTAATGATGGATTTATTAGAGATTTGTTATATGCTAATGATGCTGACCTAGAGGATATGTAATCAGTCGTGGACCTCTCCTATTTATATCTGCTTTGGACTGACGTTTAACATTAGAAAATTAAGTCATATTCACTCTCGTCCTTGGTGATTTGTATATAGAACCTGATGCTTGGTAAGCAATTTAAAGTCATCAAAGATTTCGTTT
The DNA here is from genome assembly GCF_053919585.1 of Euprymna scolopes. Lineage (NCBI taxonomy): Eukaryota > Metazoa > Mollusca > Cephalopoda > Sepiida > Sepiolidae > Euprymna > Euprymna scolopes. Next base: position 24,816,243 of record NC_136484.1, on the reverse strand, counting down.
ACCTTGGTAGGTAACATAAGCCTGACAACTAAAATGTCAGTAAATTCAACATGTGTATTTGTCATCCTTACTTTTTGTCCCTAAAACATGGATGTTGAATCAATCACATATAACGGAGATTTTGTCGTCTTTTGCTATTCCAGCAGACAATTGGGATACCATAGCATCTGATCGCGGACAATGAACGACAAAGGTTTAAAAAGACACTGAACATTTTTAAGTAGCCAAGGTTGACCGTGCAGAACTAAAGAAATTATGTATAGAATCATGAAATCTGACTAATCAATTGTTGATATGTGAAGATTTGTAAGGTGTGTGACTGGGTTCTGTTTCAAACGCAGGACTTGGCAATCACATGAAGTTCAATGGAATCATTTTTTTTGTATAATTGTTTCTTTTCAAAACGGGCACAAAATCACATATTATCATGAGCTCGTAGTTTTAAAGTGTACAGGTCAGCAGTTGACATGAAACGGTGCATCAGGATGCAGATGCACAATGATGCAGAGTTTGTGCCTTTTAGCTTGACTCAGGCCAATGATCGACATATCTGTCCAAGAATATGTAATTCATTTCCGGGAGTGAAGAGCCATCTTAAAGACCTATTAACGGGCATTGGCATCATCTATACTTATATTTAGTCTTTGAAGTTTTTCAACTATATAATATATATATATATATATATATATATATATATATATATATATATCCTCAACCACACCTCTCCTGAATCGGCACTGTTTCCAATGGTAAGGACAAGTTCAGGACGACTGGAAGCAATGCCGAGATAAGCAGAGAGTACATACACAACCTGTAAGTCCAAAATGGTCACCCATTTAGTACTGATCAGGTTCAACGTTACTTAACTTCGGTAATCCAACGAGAACCGGTGTGTGAACGTGATTATGCCGCATATATATATATATATATATATATATATATATATATATATATATATATATATATATATATATATATATATATATATATATATATATATATATATATATATATATATATATATATATATATATATATATATATATATATAAGTTTCTTAGAAATAAGTGTACACTGAGCATTGTATTGGATATTACCTTTTACGCTTTATTATCGCGAATCCTTGGTTAAATGGATGCGCCATTATTATGCAAGTACTTATTTAAAACAATCAGAGTTTTCTTTTTTTAGTTACGGAAAGCTGTATTAGCTTTTTAATTTTGGACGTTTCTTCAATTCTTTCCGAACACTAACAATACTAATCTAGCAGTAATAATGGCACAGACGTATATCTGCAATCTCAATATACTATTCTAGTTTTTGTATTCGCTCCTTCTTCTGCTGGTATGTAGTTGTAGACGTCTGTCTTAACATCGCTTATTTAAAAGTACATTTAATATTCTACGCTTATACAAGTATTGTCACCGATGTTTTAGTATTATTAGATTGGTGTACAGTTCAGTAGAAATAGAGACAAATTATAAATTATTCTGTTCACCCATATTCATAAACGGCTGATATTATTATATATAAATTAAGGATTATTATTAGACGGGGACATTATTCAAGAGAGATGGAGACACATAGACGATTATTTGAGTCATCTGTTACTATAAAAATATAATATTCATAAATTCATGTTTGTAGCGATTAGTATATGATTAGGTTAGTGTTTCGGAGAGAGAGAGAGAGAGAGAGAGAGAGAGAGAGAGAGAGAGAGAGAGAGAGAGAGAAAATTATAGGTTATTTAGAGCATAAAAGATATAAAAGTGCCCGTTCATTTGCTTATTCACAAGGTCGGTTTTTGATATCGGGAAAAATCGAGCTGATCCCAAAATGGCATTCCGGATTGGAAGAAAATAAAAATGATCTTAGTCAAGAAGGATTTTTTGTTTATTGATCAAGGAGAGAAAAAGATGAAGTGTAGTATAAGAACAGATACTTCAATTTGCGCATAAGTAAAAGACCAATAAAAATTCTATATAAACATATACTTATTCAGAAGTTATTTTCTTTTTCTATATAAGCGTACAGTTTTGTATTGAATTCATAATAAATGGTCTCTTTACGCTTAATTATTGTTGATTCTGACGTGCACGTGCTCGCCGCTATTATGCCAACGGTGCTATTTTTCTTTGATTGTTAGTACGAGGGGAGTCGAGCATTTTTCCATCTGTAACTCAATCTAGTTGGACTGACTTAACAGAACAAAGTTCACCACAAATCGCAGACGGTTTCCTGTTCTTTCGCCTACCAGCATAAAAACGGAAAAGAAAAGAAAGAAAATAATAAAAAAAAGAAAGAAAGAAGTGTGACTGATGTCCACGTGGGTCAAATCACGAGGAGGCAATTTATATGCAGCCTACGCGTACCCACAAGCAGGAAAAATAATACACATGCTCCCAAACATGCGATCGCACTCATTCCCGCGTACCTACACATGCACGCGCAGGCTTTAGTATAGGAAAAAAACATCTCCACTTAGCGTAAAGCAATAATATTCTATAAAGAAGCCGATAGTGTGGAAAAATATGTAAAGAAAACACACACACACACACACACACACACACACACACACACATACACACACACACACACACACATAGTGGTAATTTAAAAGGATTTTTGAGGGTGGAAAGATACTGCACTTTTACCAATGTTTCAATCATAGTCATTTGTTTTCCTAGTTTTGCATATGAATTACAAAATATCTGATATTTCCCCGAAACCTCTGGTCTTGATTAAGAGGACACTAAAACTTGCTGCTATGGTTTCAAATGATCTGAAATAACATCAAGGGAAGACTTGATTCCAAATATTTCTCGTATGTTATATCTCCCCTCTTTTGGAAATAGTGTTCGATTATGAATATCTCCAGTATCAAATAATCCTTATACACTGTGAAATTTACGTTATGTATGAAAACCAAATAGGAGAAGATATAACATATAAGAAATATTTGGAATCAAGTCTCCCCTTGCTATTATTTCAGATCATTTAAAACCGTAGCAGCAAGTTTTAGTCTCCCCCTCAATCAAGGCGAGAGGTTTTAGGGAAATATCAGATATTTTGTAATTCATATGCAAAACTAAGAAAACAAATGACTATGATTGAAATATTGTTAAAGGTGCAGTATCTTTCCACCTTCAAAAATCCCTTAAAATTACCACTATAGAGGTTTTCGAGAGTGTTGAAAACGAAAATAACGTTTAACATTCCAGGAAACGAGTAGTTTCCAAGATATTAAAAAATTATCGTGGGGGATCACTTTTCTATATTAATGTAACGTAAAATGAACATCCACTTTATAGCCACCTTTTCTTTTGAGGGGGGTCCGTTATCTTTTTTTAGAGATAGTGTTTATTTGGTAATAAGTATTTTTCCAAGTATTAAGCAATATAATTCTTGATGTTATAAGCGGTGGCCATTGTTGTACGCTCAAGCGTCCATATTTGTGCTTAATACCCGGAAAAATACTTAATTGCGGAAAATTTAAACGCGATATTCGTTTTCAGCACATCCGAAAATCTACAGAAAACAAGTTTTTTAAGGTGGTTTTGTGTTGGTCTACCAGGCTGCAATAAACAACAACCGTTAAAAAATAACAGACCCAACCCCCCAAAAAGTGTCCATAGAGTATCTTAAAAGTCCGGAGCGCATTTTGTCGCTCACATCTTTGTCGCCATTCTTAAATCGACGAACCCACCCCCTAACTCTGCAAACACCAACTGTATCTGTTTCGCAAACGTTTAACAGATACCGGTGAATGTTGATCGGTTCATTTTTTTTCTGCACATTAGAATTTAATGACGCATCTCAGTATCAGGCGCACATCTATGGCAGGGGTTGCTTTCTTATAATATCACAACGTAAATATCTACAACAAAGAGATGAAAATCTCAGGTCATGTATGTATAAGTTCAGTCATTATAACAAGGCGATTTGTAATCCTCTCTGATCCATTAAGGCCGGATAAAAGATAGGAGGCATTATTTTGAAACGCCTCTCGTAAATTATATGTAATAAAATATTTGATATGCTTTTCCATAGAATCTTCAGATTATAATTGAGCAATTTATAGTTCATTTCCGAATATAAATGACATGAGTTCATATCCGGGTCCCCACCCCAACGTAAGAGAAACCTTTTCCCATGGACCAGTGGGAAGGCTCATCCCTTATTTTTATTTGAAGTTCAGATATTTCATTTTCTTAAGAAATATCCATTCTTTTAATTTTCGGTGATTTTGGAAACCCGGATGTGAAGTCTTATTTTTTAATTTTCGGAAAAAAAAGTCAAATTGTTCAGTTGTTCAAAAATTTGGTTGAAAAAGTAAAAGGATAAATTATTACACACAATTCACGTAATAGTTTGAAGTTTTCAGGTGACTTTTCTATTCAATCAACGTTTAATTACCGAAGAATTTTCCATAAATATTTTGATTAGACTATATTCATGTCCAAATATTTCTAAAGATTTTCCATATTTATTTTACTTAGACAATATACATGTTCAAATATTCCTACAAAATACACGTTGAAATGATTTTGAGATTGCAATTTAAAAAAAAAAACATTTTATTTTTTTATAATGAGCCGTAATTCGCAATTTACTCATCAAGTCAACCATCTTTTACTAAGTTTCTTTTTATTATTCTCACCCTCTCTCACTATATATTGTTTGTCGTCATCGCGCTTATTGCATACAATATCTATTACCCCGCCTCAATGCCCCCTTCTAGCTTTGCGTCTTTATTAGAAGTCAAACGTAATAGAACCAACTATAAAACAGAAAACTGGAATAATCTGTTATGCAGGATATCAAAATATTAACACAAGTATTACTATTATTTAATACACAGATTTGTAAACTCAATTTTTTCTAATAAAAATAATTTAACCCTAACCCGATGGGTAATTTAATGAGTTACATTTTCATTAAGCTACACATAATATTCCGCGTTTCATTCTCGTGACAATTCGTCAGGCTCATGTGTTTTTATTCTCATGCATAAGCTTGACGAATTCTAACGAGAATGAAACGCGGAACACTCTGTGTAAATTAATTGGCATACATATTTTTATAACTTACTACATAGCTCTATCTATATATTGAGCATTGTTGAAGTAAATACTGAAAAAATACACAACATTATTTCTTTGTATATTAATTTATGTGGTTAAATGAAGTAATCACACACGCACACACACACACACACACACACACACACACACACACACACACACATATATATGATGATGATTGCAACGTCTTGTCAGACGAGTGCCACTCCCTCAGACATTTAAAATCCATGAGCCCAAATGCCTGAGGGAGTATCTATACAAATATGATGTTACAGAGTCTTAGCTTTGTACGACAGATAAGTCTCTCTCTCGGTTCAAAATGTTGAGATCCAGCAACAAGCGAGAGCAAGATAGCCAGCAACAAATTAAACTGCAGACCAGCTTAATGCGGGTAATGGTCTTCCGCTTTATGGTTTTTTAAATCAGAGATTTGCTTCTCTTAGAAAGGTTGCCTTCACTACGGCTTACGGTAGCCCTCTCCACCCCAATACACATATACACACACACAAATATACACGGTGCTAATTGGCTGTTGACCCAGAAAAAGAGTTTATTCGCCCTTATATATATATATATATATACGAGCAAACAGTTAATAAAACATGTTAAAAAACACTTTGAAATGAGTTAAAAACATATTTAATCTGAAAAGGAAACACTAGATAAGTGGATAGTCCTTAATCCGCGGAGTTTCGAAGAAATACTTTCTTTCTCATCAGAGGGTAGGAATTAGCAAAATGCGGGATCGGATTTTGCATGCAAAAGTATTTGATGAAACAACGAGTAAGTCAAAGATCTTACTTGATAACAAAAAAAGTGAAGCAAATGGAATATGGTGAAGAAAAAAGTGATTACACATGAATGGATAGTCTGGTGGAAGATAAATAATCCAGTGACGGTAAAATTCAAGTATATAATTTCAAAAAAGTTAATTGAATTTCCATTTGCACAAGTAAAATCCAAAAATCCCGTAATTGGAAGAAGATGGTCCATAATAATCCAAAGACAGAAATCCATGGAAAAATTCACAAAAATGTGTACAAGGAAAAAAGGAAAAAATTCCAATAATATTAATAAAAGAAAAATAAGATATGCTTTTCATTCTCCAGCCGATATATATATATATATATATATATATATATATATATATATATATATATATATATATATATATATATATATATATATTCTAATTTATAAAAATCACTATATTTGTCTGTCTGTATGTCTATCTGTCTGTGTTCATATTTTTCAACTCTATCTCTTCCAAAACTAAAAGTCGCAATGCAGTGCTAGGAGCCTAAAATAATTGGATTTTTTATGGACCGTTTTCTTATAAGTCTTTCTTTAGCCGGTTAAAATAGTTTTAAGGGGTCAAAAGGGGGTCAAAATTGAAAAAATCATTATACACTTTGTACATTCATCTTAGTTTATTTTTTATCAGTTCATATGAGTGTCATGTTGGTAAAGCAATAACGTCACAAGCTTTGAATGCTACAGGTTTTCTTTCGGTTTCGATTCTAGCTGATGGCACTCAAATAATTTGTTTTACTTTTTAAATCACGAATCTATAATGATATATTCGAAATTAAAATATCATATTGAAGCATATTTAGCCATCGGGCAAAGCCGGACGCCTCTCTGTTAGTATATCTATATATATAAAAGGCAAAATGTGTGTGACCATTTCGTGTATGTCTCGCAAAGGCTTCTTTCGCACACGCTCCCGGGGTCGTTACTATCGCTTAAAACTGTTTGTATACCCCCTATATCATAATACCTAGGATTTGTGAACGCGGGTCGTCTCTAGATTTATTTACGTAGACTTTTATGAGATTCGTGCTATTTCGCTCTGTCCTCTGTTTGTCATGCATTTTAGTATAAATACAGTGAAAAACGTTGTGTTCTCGGCTTTCGCTGTTTTCCCCCCACTTCCCACCGTCATCTGGGGGAAGTGAGAACTAAAAATAACGATCGTGCGATGACCACATTTAGCGTCTTCCTGTCAATCAAACTTCTTTTAGCTTTATAAGCTTTAACTTAACATGCTAATCTATTACTCGCTCTCGTGGTCGAGACCGTTAAGTAGTTGGTATTGTTTTCCACTTCCGGGTTCAATCCCTCCTCCCGACCAAACGCTTTTTTTTATTACTTCGCTTATTCTTTAGTTTACCCCCTCCCATACGCAGGTTTATTTATGCCATTTTTTTTTCGTTTTGGTTTTGGTTTTTTACATCGTCTTTTTTATAATATTTAAGCAGGATTATTAATTCCCCCCCCATACACACACCTACAAATACCCGGACAACGCCGGGTACCCCCCGCTAGTATATATATAAACGCAACATTGTGCGTGTGTGTGTGTATGTGTGTGTGTGTGTGTGTGTGTGTGTGTGTGTGTGTGTGTGAGAGAGAGAGAGAGAGAGAGAGAGAGAGAGAGAGAGAGAGAGAGAGAGAGAGAGAGAGAGAGAGACAGAGAGATCCTTATAGAGACGGCTGAACAAATTTTCGTTAAAATTTACAGAATTTTAGTGTATAAGTGTCTGGGAGTGATCTTAGTTAAGTTTTGTCTCAGAATACCCCGATAATTACCGATAATTGATAATCAAGACCGTTACTTTAATTTATCTATCATCATAAAAGCCATGTTTCCTTGTCGTCGCTTAGCAAGAATGATAGAGCAACGGACCTTGAAAATTCTACTGTGGGTAAGTTAATAGCGTGTTTTTTTTTTCATGACGTGGTTTGTAGGTTCAAACCCTGCACGTAAATTTCTTAATGTTATTTTCGTAAACTGGAAAGAAGTTTATATAAAATAATTTTATAAAAGAAACAGTAGAGTGCAATGGAGAATAACATATATATTGGACTAAGTTACTGCATGAAGGCGTGTGAAGCTACCTCCTAGGTGATTTCACGGATTTCGATGATAATAAAAATATAGGAGTGTGAAATATTAGTTGATAATCATTCGATCCTGAGCAACGTCGGATCTCCCTGCTGATACATATATATATATATATATATATATATATATATATATATATATATATATTTATATATATATATATATATATATATATATATATTTATATATATATATATATATATATATATTTATATATATACTCAAAATCAAGTATGGCGACATAAAATGGCGTCCCTACGTGTGGTTTGAATTTCTGAATTCAATGTTTTTAGGGAGGTACCTATAAACACTGCAATAAGTAAGTGATTTTTTTTATTATATCTTTACGAACTTTTAATATTTCCATTTTGTTTTATCAACATTTATCTTTCAACAATTTTTTTTTAATTCCAAGAAAATAAAACTTTTCAGAGCATACATTCAGCTCTGATGAGTTGTTACATGGGGCTTCCACTATTCAGTGAAACACATAAAAATATTAATAAAATACTATGAGTGCGAAGTAAATAATTATAATAATCGAAATATATGGATATATATATGTATATACATATATATATATATATATATATATATATATATATATATATATAAGAGCAAATAGTTAATAAAACATGTTAAAAAGACTTTGAAAAAGAGTTAAAACATATTTAATCTGAAAAGGAAACACTTAATAACTGGCCAGTCCTTAATCCGCGGAGTTTCGAAGAAATACTTTTCTTCTCATCAGAGGGTAGGAATTAGCAAAATGCGGGATCGGATTTTGCATACAAAAGTATTTGATGAAACAACAAGTAAGTCAAAGATCTTACTTGATAACAAAAAGTGAAGTCGATGGTGAAGAATATGGTGAAGAAAAAGGTGATTTCACGTGAATGGATAGTCTTGTAATTTTTATTATATATATATATATATATATATATATATATATATATATATATATATATATGTAATCGCTGTATTCATTCATTCACTATTCGATATCGTTCAGAGAGTTTGCTTGCAATATAAAAAAAAAGCAATTCCGTATTTTTTTTTGTTTTTACAAAATATTTTTTCTGTTCTAAATGCAAATGAATTTCTAGAATTGAATTAAATTTTATTGCTTTTAATATTTTTCAACAATTTACGAAAAGAACTGGGAAACCAGAAATAAACCAGCTCTCTCTATCGTTCTAAGCACTTTCTCACCTACAAATCTACTATCAGATCTTGTATGGAGTATTGTTGTCATATTTGTGCTGGTGAATCTGTGTTCCATTTGAAGATTCTTCATAAATTGCAGAAACGTATCTTTCTTCTTTATTGCAGCCTGATGTTTTTAGTCTCAGTCTTTTCTACAAATGCTATTATGGCATGTCTTCCTCAGAATTGTCTGATCTAATATCTGCTTCCTTTGTCTAAGCTCGTTTGACTTGGTTGTATAGAGATATGTATCAATTCGTTGTTTTAATACCTCCTTGTAATACAGCTTTCTATTCCAGTAGTTTTTTTTCAATGACTGTTCACTGTTTTACTTCTATCTACGGCCTTAGCCTTTTTTTTAAAAATAAGGTCATCTTTCGTTCTTGTTAGCTCGTTACATAAAGTGGCTTAATGCCTTGTCTCGAATGAATTCTATTTAAAAGAATCTATGAAAGTAAAAAAAAAAAAAAAAAAAACGAGAAAAAATTCACTTTAATTTCGAATCTTGGCGTGGATACACTCGCTACATCTGATAAGTCTTTGGCGACCAAACAGTGGATAACTAATGGTAAAAGAACACCTGTTTGAATAAATTTCATTTGAATAAAAACATATGATTGTATTTTAAAAGTTTACCTATATTTTTCAAAGGAAATGCGTTTCATTTCAGCTGGAATTTCAATATTTCAACAAACTAGTCGTTCAAATCCTCTTGAGTGAGCGTGTCAGTGACCCCCCTCACATCCTCTTTCATCTCCTCAAATATCTCATAACAAAAGTCTCTAAGGCTTTTCTTGAGCTCAGGGAATAACCAAAAGTCACAGGGAGCAAGATATGGACTATAGGGGGGTTAAAGAACTATCGATGACCATCTTGATCAAATAGTCTGTGGCATGGATGGAGTTATGGACTGGTCCATTCGCTCAAATCTTTTATATCTTCAGTTTCTCACAAATAATTGTGCATACAGTTCCCACACTGATATCAAACTGTGTACTTATTGTCTCTATAGAGAAACGACAGTTTTTATCCATTAAATTCTTTATTTAACCAATCAACTCTGGTGTTCTGACTCCTTCCACACCCCTCATCATCCCTCTTGCCTTCCATGAATCTCTTATACCACTCAAAAACTGATGTGCAATTACTGCAAGATGGTCCAAAAGCAGTCTGAAGCATTCCATATGTTTCTGTGCTATTTTTTTCCAAGTTTAAAATAGAATTGTATTGCATATCGTTCTTCTAAAGTGTCCTCACGTCCAGACTACATCTTTGAAATTCACCAGCTGTGACACTCAGGCGTTAGTAGTGTGTATTCCAATTCCTGTTGTAGCTGTTCATTCGAACCTGATATTATAAAAACTAGTCAGTCATCTCATAAGATGTATAGCAATAACATATTGAATTTTCCAGATTCTATGGCAATTTTAAATGCCGGTACAAAAAGAAGTCTGGAAACTTATTGGAGGCACCCCATAACTTCATATAAAGACACACTGTAGAGACTCCTAAATGCTGGAAGGCTTTCTATTCTAATTCCTCGAACTGCTAGACTTTGGAATTCTATCCCGGTTTCCTGCCTTTATGACATGCAGAAGTTTATATGTAATGCTAACGTACATGTCGCTGCTCAACTCCCTACATAGTGTCCCTCTAGATATGTACAAAATAGTAGCCACTTACGTCCAAGTGGCACTGTCTTATTTGGGGTAAATAAGAGATAGAGAAAAAAAAAAGATGGACGGCTGGGTGTGCTATTTTGTAACAGTACCCCTGCCGGGACCTTTTCTATTCACTTGGAGAGGCGGAGGGGGGGCGGTAATGGTTGATTTAAAGAAGTGGTGGCCTCCTTAAACAGTTACCATAAACATCATCGCTTTCGGCTATGAATGTCTGTGTAGAATCAGACGGACCTTCAGTGAACTTATAACTTCTCACACAATCTTCTTAAGAAAAAAAAAAGAGTTGCACAGAATTGTAAATATACAAAAATCTAAACAAAACATCCACTTGACCGACATGGGGATTGTTCTAAAACGTCGGTTTGACGAAAAGAAATGTTTCTCGTTATATCTTATTTTGTATTTTTAATTATTCTTACATTTTTTTTTTCTATAGACGTGTCTGAACGTTGGGATAAGAAACCTCTATAATTTACGCTGTTTTCTTAGACGTACTATTGTCTTCATCGCCTTTGATATTTATATACGACAATTCGACAGGTATGCTCTCCGTCATTCTTCCGGTTTATAGTTCATTTGTTTCCGATGATGATGTAGTATTATGTATGTTGATGGTTGTGTACTTCAGATTACTCGACTTATATACAGATACGTGTTTCATCGTTTACGACTAATCAGCATGGCTGAACCTAGCGAGATTCGAAACTCGAACCCATTGAATATCGATCCTCATTTATGGGAATCACATTAGTGAAGGCTAAATTATTTCTAACAAACAGTAAGGTATAACGACCCTTTATATAAATAACTGCATTTGTTAAAAATCAAAGATAAAAAATAAATGTTTATATATATATATATATATTTATTGTTGCTTATTTTCATTGATAATGTTTGCTTGACGCATTACATATATGCTGTGTATAAAAAAATGTGAATATCTACCATGTTAATAAGAAAGTCCTGTTCATAGGATATAAAAACTTTGGGAAATTGGTTTTTCTATGCGCTGATGAGATTGCCCAGTTGTGCAAAATTATAATCAATGAACTATTATATACTTATATGAAAACATTGGGTTGCAGCAGTTGTATGCAAGTTGTTACCAATAAAAGCGTAAGATTTTGAATATGAGCAAAAATATGAGTATCTGTTCCTTGTAAAGTGGGATCTTTAAGAAATATTTATAGCTCTAGTATTACACTATTCAGCTATCTAAATGAGAACGTTGTGTTATTTATTTATATGTAACTACAATCTTAATTAATATAAATAACATGCTTCGTAAATGGATCAGAAGAGAATGTAATTTGCGTTGTCATAATGACTGAACTTATGCATTCATGACGTAAGAGTTTTACTCCTCTGTTGCAAATATTGACGGTGTGAGACTCTAAGAAAGTAACCCCTTTCATAGAAGTGCGTCAGAAGCAGAGATGTGATATTGAATCCCTGGCAAAACTGCATTGAGAATGGTGGTGACTATGAAAAAAAAAAAAATTTAGGAACACAAAAAGTCCTTCATTTTGATAGTACTATTCCCATTGCACTGAAACCTTTTGAGTTAAAAAATATGAGGATTTAATTAATTTTGGAACTACCCTCGTGCATATATATATATATATATATATATATATATATATATATATATATATATATATATATATATATATTCATTTATGGAAATATTTCGATCATTAGCTTTGAAAAATTACTATCTATAACAAAGCGTGTTTTTTTTTGTATGGTTCATATTGTAAGAAGAAGAAAAAACAATTATAAAAACTAAAAAGACGCATGATCAAATTCAAAATATTTTAAATCAACTGTCAATTTCTTCTAAATAAATAAAAACTAATAAATGAAAACTTATACCAAATACAATGAGACATAATATGTGGGTGGAACAGAATTTACACACACAATGCATATATATATATATATATATATATATATATATATATATATATATATATATATATATATATATATATATATATCCTTACTCGATTAACAAAATTTTAAAATAATTGTAAAGAAATGAACCATAGCGGAAATTCAGTCGACTAAAATAAGATGGAAAACGGGGGGGGGGAGGAAAAAGAAAAAAGAGAGAAAAAAATGGGGGAAGTTACATGTAACAAATGTACAGTTCAGTAAAATAAATAAGTCGATTAAAAACGAAATCGCTAAAATACACTCGAAGCGCTTTATATAATTATTTTAAATTCCTACAGACAATAGTTTTTCATTCTTTTATGAATCATCGGTGCAGGGAGTCACGATAACCGCCGGTCAGAAGATTCGAACACGGTCACTAAGCCATCTCTAACTCCATTATCAAGGAACAAACAGTTTGGTCAACGTTAACCGTGGCGAGAATATAGCTGAAATTAATATTTATATAAATCGTAAATGTCATTCAAGAAGGTCGAGAGTGATCTTGTGATTTTAATTTCACGATCCGCGCACGTGGGCTGAAGTGACCGACTTATTTTATTTCAGCGTAAAATGCTCGACAATAAGAATCGAATTAAGACTTAATGCAAAGAAAAATCTCATCAAGCAAACTCTTCTTTAATCTAAGATAACAACTGTTTAATCCTCGCCTCTATATAATCAATTAAAATACTGGGAAGGAAGTGCTCATTTTAGTATTACCTTTAGTTATTTTCGTCTATAGTAAGGATTGAACCTTCTACCGCCAGAAGACTAAGAACTGATTGTTAACCAACGCCTTTACAATTTTAGTTAACATTTTTGCGTTTTGAACCTAATCTTTACTAAATGTGTAGTATTATTACCTATTACTTATTACTCTCTCTCTCTCTCTCTCTCTCTCTCTCTCTCTCTATTTCTCTCTCTTTCTCTGCACACAGGCACAATGTTTATTTACTGCTGTTCTAATCTACTATTTATTGGTTCCCATGTATTCAATTCAATACCAATTCTACGTAAGAGGCTATAGTCGCCCAACATATGCGCTATATTTTTGAGACGTCTTATTTCCCATTGTTCTTCTCTGTCTATAAATTTTATTTCGTCTTAGAAGGATAGATGGTTTCCTTTTTCCCTGGATATGTAGTCAGTCACAGCCGACTTTTCGAATTCTCAGCATATTACGGCTAACCTTACTAAGAGCAGATCTAAGTTTGTATAAGTTTTAAGTGAAATGGAACACACGCAGTTCTTTGTAATGGTGTTTTTTTTTTTTTAATTTTGTGGGAGGTTTAACCTAATGAGACGTTTTCAGAGACTGAATACTCTCCTGATGATGTAGATGTCATATCATTTGAACGTATTAAGACAAGCCAATCATATACGATAAACTGTTTGCAAAACTGGAGCGATGAATGTACACATTGTTCACTCAATAAACAAACAAATAAAAGTCTAAAACTGATGGATGATTGTAAGATAGCATAAAAGAGCATGTCCGGGTTTCGTAAGCGTAACTTATCGTAACATTGGTGTTTATTGCGTCATGGCACAGCTGATCTGACGTTTGGGGAAAGAACCGGAAGTAGTTTGGCTTGAATTACATATTAGCAAAACATACTTCGTCAAATTTTGTTAAGTATTCCGGATGTGGTTAATCAAGAGACATTTCTTGTGTTACCACCATCGCCGTCGCCGCTAACATCACCACCATCACCATCAACAACATCATCACTATCGCTATCTCCATAGCTACAAGCAACTTCATCACTATTGCTATAATCATCAACACTGTCATCATCGTGATCAATGCAAAACTTGTTGCATCATCATCATCATCATCATCATCATCATCATCATCAAAACAGCAGCAGCAAAAGCAACATTATCAAGGAGATGACAATGGTTAAGTGGTTAACAACACGGGCTGGCAACCTCGATGTGCCAAGTCCGAATCCGATTCGTTCAATTTCCAATTAGAGATGTGGGCAACCTTCATCTGGTTCCTCCCGTAAGTATCAGATGACTTTCTAGAGAGAATTCTAACTAAAAAGATATCGGGGAAACGAATGTCAACAAAAATCATCTGATTCATACGAAATGAAGGATGCTCAACGATAAAAAAATCATCATCATCATCATCATCATCATCATCATCATCATCCAAATGATACAAATATCACTTGCTATTAATTCATACATTTTTTTAAATAATTGTTAATGTTAAATTCTCAGCCCAAGGTGACAATCCTGACACGTAGTACCACGCTCCTGCCACTAAAGAGGTGGGTGCAGATTCGAAGTAATCACGCATATGGGAAACCCTCCACTCTTGAATGAATGCATAGGCGTAAGGAAATATTTACGGGTATTTGTTACAATGTAAGAATAACCATGAGCTAGTATCACTTCATGCCCTCGTGGGAAGACAGGTAAATATATATACATGCTAATTACAGATTAGCCGTTAGTAATAATTGGCCGAATCGTTACTATCATGATATATAGGATCGACTATGTCGAGTTCAAGTCCTATTGAACCTGTTCTTTGCATTTACACAAATATATCACTAAGAACTAAGAAAGATATGTGTAATATAGTGCATATGAGCGCGTGAGAAAATATCAGCAGCAGCGAAGGATGGCTGGCTTGTGAAGAGATTAACAGCAGCAGTAGCCGAAAAAGGCATATGCAAATTAGGAAGTGTGCGCGAGAAGAAAAAGGAAAAAGAAGAAAAAATGCATCACGTGCTAGAGAAGAAACATAATCGGTACCGAAGAAGACGACGTTAAAAGTGAAGATGAGAATGGGCCGGCTGTGCTCTGCATCCGGTTGGAAGAAAAAGAAACGCGTGCCAGGTTAAATGGGCAGGGGGGGGCAGCGAGAGACTTTTTAAGTGGTGCCGAAAATACCGGCAATAAAAACGTTTTGTAAAAAAAAAAAAAAAAAAAAAAAATGCCAACCTGAATTTTATTTATTTATTTTCAGTTTTATTTTTTATGAATTACTAAAATAAAGTGTACCGGCTACGTTGCATATGGACCTGAACTTGCTCCTCCAAAATGGATGTGATTATGTCTGAAATGATGCTCTTGTCACAACAGAAAATGTACTACATCAACCCCAAAGAGGAGATACTGATGTGGAGCACAGAGTCATGACGAACAAACATATACTACACCACCTTCTCGAAAGCAGGAAATAATGCTTTGAATAATTGCCTCATAGAAACAGGCCAGATTCGACACTACTTCCTATTATTCGGTTATTGAAATAGTACATTAATAGTAGTAACAGACAGACGGATACCAAATCTCCATTAGTAATAGAAGTACAATAGTAAAATAGTAGAATTAATAGTATAGTTCGGTTTAAGACTTCTGTTGTAAAAAAACATTGGTGATATATATATATATATATATATATATATATATATATATATATATATATAATATTTTTATTTATATAGACAAATGTTACATAGTCGCTACACCGAACACACACACACGCACGCACACATACACACACACACACACATATATATATATATATGTACGTTCTCTCTCCCCCCGTCACACATATATATATATACGTTCTCTCTCCCCCCGTCTCTCTCTCTCTCTCTCTTTCTCTCTCTCTCTCTCTCTCTCTCTCTATATATATATATATATATATATATATATATATATATAGAGAGAGAGAGAGAGAGAGAGAGAAGGAAAGAGAAAGAGAGAGAGAGAGAGAGAGAGAGAGAGGGGGGGAGGAAGAGAAAGTATACGATAAAATTTTGACTCATTTCAAAAATGAAAGGTTTGGCCAATAATCGATCTCATCCCAAAATTAAAATATAATTTCTTAAAGGTCCTTTCATCAAATACAGCTCATTCGAATAAGCTCTGCCGAGCTTCCACCATGACCTCCAGGCGTGATTTGAATCAGAAGCATGCAGCATTCATGGTGTCCTACGAGAGACCATCAATTTTATTCTCAGCTCATTCTAGTGTTGTCGGTAGTACGGTTTTTCTCAGTTTCGACCTGCACAGAATCATGACGAACACACTTTGAAAGCCCATAAGTTTGCAATCAATCGAGTTATAGGGCAGGCCAGATTTTGGAATTGGTGCGACGATGCTTCTTCTTAGTCACTACTTCCGCATCTCAGATGCAATTTTCCAGTTCACATCTCATAATCAACAGGATATACAAGGAACATTGAGTTATAGCTAAGTTTTACTAAGTATTAAAACAGACTCAAAACACTAGCATTCAAGTCATCCTCTTTCAATATTTCCAGTTATTTACATTCATTCATCTTCGCTACCAACCTCACTAATACTACATAGAAACATTGCACTTTATAGCTGTTAAATACTTAAAATGGGGTTGGAATGAAAGAATACTAAAATATATCAAAATTATCGCGAATACATTTTTAGGGGGTACAAAATACAATTATCTATAAATATAAAAGCGAAAATGTATGTGTGTATGTATGTATGTATGTATGTGTCTTCGCTTCTTCTGTATGTCTACAAAAGGCTTCTTTCAGAGAAGCAGTCGGTCGCTTCACAACTTTTTAAAACTTTTTATATCACATATAAATCGTAATATCTCACAGTTAACAACGAAGCTCTCCTGTCTATTTAATTTGCTCGATTTCGGGAAGATAAATATTCGTCGCTCGCCGCATGTGGGTTAGTCTTTTTCCTATAACATCTTGGGAAAGTAAAAATCCCGCAGTCAAACTTGACCTCATTAACTCATTAAAACGGCCACCTGCTAAATCCAAGTAATTAAATAAACTCAAACGTGTTTCCGTTAGCATCTCGCGGTGGGGCAATGGTTAACGTCCCACGTTTTTTTTTCACACTTTAATTTACAACTTTGCCTCAAGGGTTTGGGTTCGATCCTCATACTTACTTTTTTAACCCCTCCCCCCACACCTCCAAACACCCGAGCAACGCCGGGTACCCCTCGCTAGTCTATATATATAAAAGCGAAAATGTATGTATGTATATATGTATGTATATATGTATGTATGTATGTATGTATGTTTGTGTGTATGTTTGGATGTCTGCTAAAAACTTTCGACAGATGCGACGAAAATTCACAAACTCGATATCACATCGAAGCTCCATCCTTTGCTCGAAAAATATCGAAAAATTGGCCAAAAACGTTAACTTTTTCACCCCGAAATCGACAATTTTCGACAGGGGGGGGTCAACAAAAATGGTTCTCTCGTGACAATGACCGATTTTACGCACGCGTCAGATGGCGTCGTGACCTGATTTACTTTAAATAGTTGAAAAACCGAACGAGTTTTATGTACGTCGCGTTAGCTCCGTTGGTTAAGGTCTTGGTTCATTATCTAAACGTTTTTGGTTCGAATCGTGGTGTGAGATGTCTTTTTTTTTCGACTTTTTAAATTTAAATATTGAACCAGTGTTTCGTTTTTCTGCTTTTTTTTTACTTCGCTTATTATTAGCGACACCCAAAAACACCCGGGTACCCACCCATTTTTTAAATTTTAATATCGAAACAGGCTTATTGAAGCCATTTTTCACGTGTTCGTTTTTCTGTTTTCATCGTTCGTTTGCTTTACGTTAGTTTTTTTTTGTGTTTTTTTTTCCCGCTTAAGTGTTAACGTTGTTTCCTTTTTTACTTCGCTTATAACAAACAAACCTACGTCGTCGTCGTCGACGTCGTCGTCGTCCTAACGCTCGACGACTTCCGGCCGCACACCTGTCAATTTCGTTCTTAAATAAATTCAAACATCTTTCACTAACTCATTCTGGCTGGCCGATTTTATTTTCAAACTTCGCCTCAGGGCTTCGGTTTCGATCCTACCCCCCCTCCCGAGTTCTTTTTTATTTAACACCACACACACCTACAAACACCCGGGCAACGCCGGGTACCCCCGCTAGTGGCTATATAAAAACCAAATTTAAGTTGAAACAGGATATATATATCTATATATCTATATATATATATATATATATATATATATATATATATATATATCTATATATATATATATATATATATATATATATATATAATTTTCCGCGTTTAATCCCTTTAACGCCTCGTCATTTAAACGCATTTCATTAGAAACAGAAAAAAAAAAAATTTAAAAAGCATAACCTATATATATATATATATATATATATATATATATATATATATATATATATATATATATATATATATATATATATATATATCATTAAAAATGACTTGATGAAATATCATATATTTAAGATTGTACTTATGAATTTGGCGTAAACGTGTACTCCAACTAGTTATTAATACATTGTTTCATTTGCTTCTATTAAGATTATTTTAGATGACAAGTAGCAGCGCCACCAAGCGGGAAATGACAATGCAGGATATGGAGTTAGTAATGTCGATACTTTTTGACAGCATTTTATAATTCTTTAGTTAAAGCAAACCAATCCTTGCAATAGAAAGAAAGGACTTTTCAATATTTTGTACCAAATGACATTATCTTCAACCTTCTTTTTGTATGCCTTTTTCTTTCCCTTGTCCTTTCTCGTCTTCCCGTTTTTTCCATTAGTCAAACCACAGCGAGGCCAATGACCGATGTACGTATTAAAACACATAAAAACAAAAAACAAAAAAACAGAAAAACAGAAAACAAAAACAAAACAAATATGGAGTAAAAAAGTAAACACAGACAAAACGTCACTGCAAAAAGGATATAAAGTAAACAATGAAACTAAAATATATATGTGTAAGAAAAAAAAAACAAATATAAAAAGTTTAAATACATAAAGAAGTATACAAAGGAAAATCTAATATTTTTACGCCAACTCATATTGCGAACACACTTTTGAAAGCAAATTTTGGTAAAGGAATTTGTATTGAAATCTATCCCATAAAGTTATCCATGTAAGTGGAGGGTGACGGTAGTCTAGTGGTTAACAACACGGTCAGTTGACCTGAATGCTCAAAGTTCAAATCTCGTTCGTTCCTTTTCTCTCTATTTTTCTCAGGATGTTAGCAACCTTCACGTGGCCTCTCTTGTAAGCATCTGGTAAGTTTTTAATAAAATAAAATATCGGGGAAACCACAGCCAACAACAAGATCTTCGAATTTATACGATATCATGATGATTGAAATAAAATATGAAAACAAATAAGACTTAGTAAGGCCTAAATTATTTCATTACATCCCGGGCAATGTCAGATAGGTATAGTAAGAAGGTAGTGATGGGACGATCCTAATATTTTTCCGATTTTGGTAAAATTATTGAGTCTGTTCTAAATTCCAGATTCCGATACAATTACCGATTCCGATCCTTTTACAATCGCCAAATATTTAGCTCTGAAGTTTTTTTTAGATGTCGGATCACCGTAAAAGTTCATGTAAGACGTGCTCATTGTTTTACAAATGTAAAAAAAAAATAATAAATAACTTAAAGAGGGATGATCTATAGGTTTTGATGTTATTAGCAATTTAAAACCGATAAATATTGATTATTTCATCATTAGTACCAATCATGTAATGTTGAATAAACAAGTGAAGTATGCATGGTCCCAAGTGAGTGCACAATGAACGAGGCATAAAAAAAATGACTAAGTTCAGCATCTTCCACTCCCATTTAGCCTCAAAAGTCCCCAGGAAACGTCAAATCCTGGTGAAAATGAACAAACGGTGCAGTTTTAGGTCTTAACATATGTAAATTTAAGTTCTGCACTATTCAAAAAACAAAAAAAAAAAAACAAAAAAAAAAGAACTAAGTCCGTCATTTGTCCCCCATCCCCCCATTTATCCGTAAAGTCTCCAAGGCCTTAACATATTTAAATTTGAGTTCAGCACCATGCAAAACTGCTAAATAGACATACACAGAAAATTTGGGACAAATATGGTAAAATGGTCCCAAAAAGGAAGTGTTTTTATTAACCCTACAAGAGCCCCTGTGGCACACCCAAGAGTTATCGCAAAGTATAGACAAACAAAATTATATAGAAATCAGTTAGTTACAATTTTTCAGAAAGTTTTATAAAAATCCAAATCATCAATTTTTTTAAAAGCAAAAAAGTGTCAATTTTAACCTGAAAGGACCCTTGGGGGGGGGGATGGCAACCGGAGTTTTCCCGGAAAATCTGTTCTGTTACTTTTTTACTCATATCATGTTTAATGTTCGTGCAAAATTAAAAAAAAATCCATTATTGAGAAAAGTACGGACAGACGAATGGACGAACAGACGAACGGACGAACGGACAAGTGTGATTTTACAGGTCCACCCTCCTTTTATTGTGGGACCCCCCCAAATCGTTTTTTGTCATCGGTAAAATGCCTATTTTACAATTTTTTCCGATTTCGATACCGATTCCGATTAATTGTTCGAACGCTATTAGAAGGTAATAAATGGAATTACCATTTGCTGTGAATTAGTTCGAAGTGTCAGATCTGTCTCTCATACGTTTTACTAGCGTGTCATATTCTAAACTGTAATATCCTAAAATATCACAACTTTGATGAAAATGGATAAATTCTCTGTAGGAATTATATTGCTGATTTGTATCATTTGGACTACTGTTCTCATCTTCAGTATTACTTATTTTAACCAGCGTGACTTGCGGAAATTCCACAGGGGACTGATTCATATGAAATATATTGATGTTGGCATTCTGTATATGTTCAGCGTAAATGGAGACGCTGTGATATTATTGTAGCTCTTTTGTTAAAACTGCAAAAGTATTTATGTAATCTAGCACGGACGCCCGGCGTAGCTCGGTCGTAAAGTATTTTAATTCTTGCAGATTTCGTATATATTATTATAGAGTTAATGTTCCAGCGATTTTTATATATTATAAGGTTGCGATCTCCAATATATATATATAGTCTTTGAAGTTTTTAACATTTAAAACTATACAAAAAAATATTTTTTTTTTATAATTCGTTAGAAAACCATCTAGTCAGTAAGTCATTTAATCACCTGCAATCACTGCATCAACTCGCTCTCGAATTTACTATAATACCAATAATGTATTTTTCAAGGGATCATCAGTTGTTTACCATGAAACACTGTTTCGGGGATTTAAAAACAAAACAGTATATTACATCATGGCTCCCAGCAGTGTTGATCAAACACCACCACCCTTAATCTTAGGAAGAAGACATGTTACAAACATTTGATCCAATTTCCTATTCTTAATTGCAATTACTAACCTTTTCATACTATAAAAATGAATTCATATATATATGTATATATGTATATATATATATATATATATATATATATAAATAAATATAAAATAATAATATATATATATATAAAAATATAAAATAATAATATATGTATATATATATATATAAAACTGAATTTATATATATATATATATATATATATATATATATATATATATATATATATATTAGTTACTTCAGCTATAATCGAAACCGAAACCAAAACATTGGAAGAATTATTGATGAAATTATTTATAAAAAATAGATTACTGGAATACCATCAGCTATAATCGAAATCGAAACCTTAACTTATGAACAATTCTTGGTAAAAGTATTTATTGCAAGAAATGGAAGCCCATAACAATTGAACGACATTCACTCGAATGTAAGTATTACACACAAAATAAATAACACACCCGCTATCCTATCAATATACAGACTAGCAAGACCTGTGGAAATGCCACAGGGACTTATTCGTATGTAATATATTGATGTTTGCATTCTGTAGATGTTTAGCGTAAATGGAGACGCTCTGATATTATCGTAGCTATTTTGTTAAAACTGCAAAAGTATTTATCCAAGCGAGCAGGGACGCCCAGCGTAGCCAGGTTGTAAAATACGCTTAAATATGATATTTTAATTCTTGCAGATTTCGTATATATTATTATATAGTTAATTTTCTATCGATTGTTATGTATTATAAAGTTGCGATTTAAAAAATAATCAATATATTTATATGACTTGGGTTCAACAGCTTGAATCGAAACCGAATCCCAAACATATATTATAAAGCTGAGTGTCTGTGTGTGTGTGTCTGGTCACGAATAGGTTCCTATGCGGTTGACTATTATAGAAAACTGAACACATATAATGATAGATATAGATAATACAGTGGATGTGTTATCGGCAGCTCCAGTAACTCTCACTTCTCCTTTTTTGTCCCTCAGTCCTCATTCAATGAGTGATTTTTCTGACAAGGGGTGAAGAAAAAGCTACTTAAAGGTCGGTAGTACTTGGTGAACAGTAGTCTGAGATGGAAATTTTTCCTTCTCTATGTCTGTCCTTGTGGCCATGTCACTAGTAAGGGTGCTGGATGTAAACGTTTTGTCTGGGCTGACGTTATCCGCCTGATAGTCAGGGACTTGAACCTTGAATTAACCACTAAGGAGGCTGTCCTATCAGCAGGCGCAAAGTACTGGGACTGCTGTATTGCCATTTGGTGAGTGGATCTGGACCATGCAGTAGTCTCTGGTGGGGCCTCTCGATGCCGTACTAGTGGGTAATTGTTACGGCTTTACCTTTTCGTGTGCTACAAAAAAAAAAAATTCCTGTCTTTTTCTCTTTTACTTTCCATCTCTGTACTGCTCTAACCAAATATGCCGACCTGTTTCCACAAATCCCAAAACCTCAACATGAAATATCTC
Organism: Euprymna scolopes; assembly: GCF_053919585.1. Taxonomy (NCBI): domain Eukaryota; kingdom Metazoa; phylum Mollusca; class Cephalopoda; order Sepiida; family Sepiolidae; genus Euprymna; species Euprymna scolopes. The sequence goes on along the minus strand of NC_136484.1, from coordinate 24,792,784 downwards.
CAGAAAAAAAACTCGAATAAACCTAGAACCCCATCTTCCAACGTAGACCCCTACTACCATGTCTCCTTCTCCAACATCAGGGTTCCACGTTCCAACCTTCCAGAAGTTGAAACCCAATTACAGGAGACGAAACCGAACATATTATTTCTAAGCGAAACTGGTATAGGGCCGACCACTTCCCTAGATGAGTTCATAATTAACGGATACTCTAATTTAACAGCTAAATCTGACCCCCAAGATCGCCATGGGCATAGAATATGTGCCTACATTAAAGATGGCTTCCCGTGTGGCAGGGATATCTCTTGAGAAGATCCTAACTTACCCTATATGTGCTTCTGGGTTGCACTTGCTAACACCACTGCATTTATATTTGCCCTCTATCGGCCCCACAACAGTGGAGTTACTATCTTTAAGAGCATATCTGAGAAAATAGACCACATCCTGTCTGCACATCCCTCGGCTAACATCCACATCTGTGGTGACTTCAACGTCCATAACGTGGAAGAATTCAAATAAGACAGACGATGAGGGGAGGTTTTGTCATGATTTTGCCATTGCTTATGACCTCACTCAGATTGTTCGCGAACCCACCCGTGTGCCCGATACACCCGGTCAATATGCAAGCCTCTTAGACCTTTTTCTCTCAACTTCTCCTGAGCTGTGTTCATGTTCCGTTCATTCTCCTCTGGGATCCTCCGACCACTCCGTTGTATCAGTTAAGATAAAAACGAAATGTAATAAGTCCCCAGACTTACCCCTCCACCGTATTGTATACCGATACTCTATGGCTGACTGGGATGGGATAGCTTCCGTACATTCATATCTGATTTACCTCTGCACTCCATGTTTAAAAAGGAAGTGTCCTCTATAGTATCAGATCTGACCGAATGATTAATTGTAGGCATAGACCAATTCATAACATCTAAAAAATTCCAACATAAACCTAACAGCCAGCCATGGTTCTCCCCAGAATATGCTGCTGCTATCACGCACAGAAATCACTTTTTCCATAGCTACCAACATAATAGATGCACTGAGACTAAAGCTGCTTTCAGGACTGCCAGCAACCACTGTAAAAGAGTAATAAAAAATGCAAGAGAGCTATATGCCCAGTCTGTTAAATCCAAAGTAGCTGATCAGCGGCTTGGTTCCCACCAATTTTGGCAAATAACAAATAGGATCCTGAACAGAAGTGTGCGTTCTATCCCAACCATCATCAATGGACCAGAGGTCATCTCGTCAGCATCAGACAAGGCCAAACTATTTGCAAAGAACTTTGCAGCTAATTCTACCCTATGCGACGAAGGCCATCAACTCCCTATATTTCCTCCTATAACACAGAACACGCTAGGTAACATACAAATATCCGTGCATGAGGTCGCCAAGCTAATCAAGAACCTTGATTCCAGTAAAGCAACTGGCCCTGACGGCATCCCAATTATAGTGTTAAAATAGCTTCAACCAGAACTTGCTCCCATACTTACGAAACTGTTTAAGCGCTGCCTTAAGGAGACGTGCTTTCCGACTCCCTGGAAGACCTCATCAGTTTTCCCTGCATTTAAGAAATCAGGTGATAAGTCATCTCCGTACAGACCAATAAGTCTCCTGTGTGTTATGAGTAAGTTGCTGGAATCCATATTAAATAGAGAAATAGTCAACCACCTCAGTAGAAACAACCTTAGATGTGTTCAAGTCCAACGTTAACAAATTCCTAATGAACCGCCCCCTTTAGTAAACACTTCATCAAATCTCCACACTAACGTAATGTACTTGCAATAATCCTTATCCCTGAGTGGCTTCCGGGCCTTGATAAGTGGTGACCACTGTGTAAAAAAAATGCATCGAGACACAGGAATGGGTATGCTTGATCTCGCCTCCATAGAATGAAAATAGTCACAAACTTTAATAAAGACTTTTCATATCTATCTGCGTAAGTATACTCTGATAATTATGTTTCACTTTGAAGAAATATTGTATATATCCTTGTGGCTATGTCACTAGTAAGGGTGCTGGAGGTAAACGTTTTGTCTGGGCTGACGTTATCCGCCTGATAGTCAGAGACCCGAACCTTGGATTAACCACTAAGGAGGCTGTCCTATCAGCAGGCGCAAAGTACTGGGACTGCTGTATTGCCATTTGGTGAATGGATTCTGGACCATGCAGTAGTCTCTGGTGAAGCCTCTCGATGCCGTACTAGGGGGTAATTGTTACGGCTTTACCTTTTCATGTGCTACAAAAAAAATCCTGTCTTTTTCTCTTACTTTCCCTCTCTGTACTGTTCTAACCAAGTATGCCGACCTGTTCCACAAATCCCAAAACCTCAACATGAAACCGCCAGAAAAAAAAAACTCGAATAAACCTAGAACCCCATCTTCCAACGTAGACCCCTACTACCATGTCTCCTTCTCTAACATCAGGGACCTACGCTCCAACCTTCCAGAGGTTGAAACCCAATTACAGGAGATGACACCGGACATATTTTTCTAAGCGAAACTGGAATAGGGCCGACCACTTCTCTAGATGTGTTCATAATTAACGGATACTCCAACTTAACATCTAAATCTGACTCCCTAGATCGCCATGGGCATGGAATATGTGCCTACATTAAAGATGGCTTCCCATGTGGCAGGGATATCTCTAGAGAAGATCCTAATTTACCTTATATGTGCTTCCGGGTTGCACTTGCTTACACCACTGCATTTATATTTGCCCTCTATCGGCCCCACAACAGCGGAGTTACTATCTTTAAGAGCATATCAAAGAAAATAGACCACAGCCTGTCTGCACATCCCCCGGCTAACATCCACATCTGTGGTAACTTCAATGTCCATAACGTGGAATGGCTGAGCCACTCAAATAAGACAGACGATGAGGGGAGATTCTGTTATGATTTTGCCATTGCTTATGACCTCATTCAGATCGTTTGCGAGCCCACCCGTGTGCCCGATACTACAGGTTAATATGCAAGCCTCCTAGACCTTTTTCTCTCAACTTCCTTGGCAAATAACAAATAACTTCCTTGGCAAATAACAAATAGGATCCTGAACAGAAGTGTGCGTTCTATCCCAACCATTAACAACGGACCAGAGGTCATCTCCTCAGCTTCAGACAAGGCCAAACTATTTGCAAAGAACTTTGCAGCTAATTCTACCCTATGCGACGGAGGCCATCAACTCCCTATATTTCCTCCTATAACACAGAACACGCTAGGTAACATACAAATATCTGTGCATGAGGTCGCCAAGCTAATCAAGAACCTTGATTCTAGTAAAGCAACTGGCCCTGACGGCATCAACCAGAACTTGCTCCCATACTTACGAAACTGTTTAAACGCTGCCTTAAGGAGAAGTGCTTTCCAACACCCTAGAAAACCTCGTCAGTATGCCCTGTATTTAAGAACTCAGATGATAAGTCATCTCCCTCTCAGTACAGACCAATAAGTCTCCTGTGTGTTATGAGTAAGTTGCTGGAATCCATAATAAATAGGGAAATAGTCAACCACCTCAGCAGAAATAACCTTCTTAGTGACACGCAATATGGTTTCCGTTCTGCAAGATCTACCGCAGATGTGCTGACGGTTATATCTCATAGGATTAGTGAATCTCTTGACAAAGGCTTCCTTTCTAGGGCAATTGCTCTTGACATAGCAAAGGCCTTCGAAAAGGTATGGCATAAAGGCCTACTTCACAAGATTTCCAGCTACGGTATAACTGGAAATATTCTCTCTATCATTAAATCATTTCTCTCTGATAGGCTCATAAGAGTAGTGGTTGATGGACAAAAATCAGAGACCTGCAGTATTAATGCTGGAGTCCCTCAAGGGTCTATCCTGGGCCCAACTATCTTCCTGATCTACATCAATGATCTCCCTAAACACATACTTAAATCATTCGTTGGCATCTATGCTGATGACACGACCATCTACTGCAACACATCAAAGGCTGTAAATGACAAACCTTTCTCTGATTCTGTCTCCTCTGATCTCGAACGAGTGGTTCAGTGGGGGTAAGACGTTGCTGGTTCCATTTAATGCATCTAAAACCAAACTGCTATCTTTATATCATCAACGCTCTGATCCCCATCTGGCATCAATTGAAATGGACGGCTCTCGTCTAGGAGAAGCTCCATGTTTTGACAAGCTTCTGGGCTTGACCTTCACTCCTGATCTGAAATGGAACACGTACATCAAGTCTGTTGCCAAGGTAGCTGGAAAGATGGTGGGATCCTTCTACCGCTCCAGAATATATCTCACTACTGATGCAATTCTCTATCTATATAAAAGCCAAGTACGTCCAAGGATGGAATACTGCTGCCATATCTGGGCAGGAGCTGCTAAAAACAGCCTATCCTGCCTTGACAGAGTACAAAATAGACTTCGTGGCTTAGTGGGGGATGCCCTTTTCTCTACCCTGCAACCTCTCTCCCACAGAAGAGACGTTGCGAGCCTACCCTTGTTTTATAGTTATTTCCATGGCAAGTGCTCGTCTGAACTCCAATCTCTGGTCCCCCTCGCCAATCTTTCAAGAAAAACACTAGTCTAGCTGAATCCACTGTGAAAATTTCCCCCACTCTTTATCTGTGCCTAAATCAAAACGCGGATTCTATGAACAAAGCTTCTTTCTTAGAACTGCACGCCCGTGGAACTCTGTTCCGTCTGCCTGATTCCCCCCTGACTACAACCTGGATGTCTTCAAGTCCAACATAAACAAATTTCTGATGAACTGCCCCCTTAAGTAAACACTTCATCAAATCTCCACACTAACGTAATGTACTTGCAATAACCCTTATCCCTGAGTGGCTTCCGGGCCTTGATAAGTGGTGACCACTTGTAAAAAAAAAAAATTCGAAGCTATCTCTTTACAACCCTTCCTTTTCATTACCTCTCATACTTTCACAAATCAGAGCCCATTTTCTGTAGGCTGTTTTTGAACCCAGTGAACGACTAGCACTTTTGCTAGTAAACATATATATATATATATATATATATATATATATATATATATATATATATATATATATATATATATATATATGAATAAAAAAGAATACGAAAAGTATAAAAGCTTATAACTTTTCTTTATTTGTTTTCAATTGGTGACGTGCAGGAATACAAGATAATATTGTGAAAAAAAATTAAAAAACTTTTTTCATAAGTACATATTTTCGACCGATCCTTCGGTCTTCATCGGTGTAGTGAAAGTATGAGGATGCACCGGAAAAAGGGGAATGGAAAAGGAAGGAAGGTAGAGGAGGAGGAGAAGAAGAAGGAGGAGGAGAAGTAGGTATAGCCAATGAGAAGGTGCCACGTCAGTCTTAAATATATAAACATATAAGTACGCACATACACACATGCACACAGTACATACGAAAAATTAAAAATTAAAAATTAAACAGTAAATAAAAATGAGAAACGCGTCTTTAACTGTCTAATCCTTTGAATTCTAACGATATTATTTATTCTAAGAGAGAATAAGAATTCCAAGGATATAAGACGTTATGAGGAGAAACGCTATGATGCTCATTTGTAATTTATATATATATAGTAACACCCCATATCTAAAAACAAGAACAGGTTTTAAGCTCTCCAAATTTATATTAGTATTATCCGCAAGGACCCGAGGCGCAACGGATAAAGTGTTAGATGAAATGCAGTTTTAAGTAACACTCTTCTAGATGTTCAAGATTTTATCCTAAGAATACGATTGTGAATTATTTGAAACTTTTACACGGTCATGAATGTCATCGCATATTGAGTTGTTTTCTTCTCTGTTTCTCAACACGCGCACACGCGCACACGCGCACACGCGCACACACGCACGCGCACACACACACACACACACACACACACACACACACACACACACACACACAGACTCCATTTAGTCGTCTGCACAGAAATCCCACCAACTGACACGCTTGTCATTCCGTTCTCGATCCTTCCCCGTTAACTGGAGATATAGGGCTAAGGCCTTTCTTTCCAGAAATAAGGACATAAAACTTGCAAAGTTTGTTAATTTTTTAAGCTTTGCAAATAATTTCATCATTGCCAACCAGGTCATTAAATCGCCTTCGTCACTGAACGTCTTCACCATATCGTTGCTCCCTTTCAGCCTCCTTTTAGAATATTACTTCAGTACGCATTACAATAATTTCTCTCTACCGCTTAACACACACACACACACACACACACACACACACACACACACACACACACACACACACACACGCACACACACAAACACGCACGCACGCACACAACATACACACACATACAATTACACACACAACATACACAAATACAAACTTCTTTCAGTCGTCTGCACAGAAATCCCGCCCAATGAACTCTTTTCATCATCATCATCATCATCATCATCATCATCATCATCATCATCATCATCATCATCATCATCATCATTTGGCTTCAGCCGAGACTGAACTCACTACACACTTCCAGTATTCCCTATCTGTCATAGCACCTAAGAGATCTTCCTTGGAGATAAATGTATCTCGTTGTATTCTATCTGGAAAAGTTAACTTTCGTGATCGACTGTGAGATGATGGCGGGTGGCTCCACAATACAAATGATGAAATAAGTTCATCTGTGACACGTGCACAATGCCCAGCAAACTGAACACGTCTCTTGCAAACTGAGGTTGATACTCTCGGTAAGTCTCCATATATCATTTCTAGAGTTGGATGGTTTCGCCATGAGAGATTGAGTACTCTTCTCAAAAGACGTGTGTAACATCCATCCAAACAACACTGTTGTTTTGCTGAAAGAGTTTAAGTTTAGAGTAAGATTGGCTCAATAAGTACGCGGAAAAAATGGATGTTGAATTTGCGAACAAGATTGGATTTCAAGATCTTATTCATTTTGTTACAAGCAGTCCATGCCATGCCCTTTTTAATCTAAAAGTCTATCTCAGAGCTCCTGATGTGTGATCCTAGATACTTGTAATCTTCAACACTTTTGAGTTTGTTATTTGTGAGGGTTTTCATTTTGTGGTTGATGCGAATGTTAATTGACATACAACCAGTCTTGGTATATATATATATATATATATATATATATATATATATATATATATATATATATATATATATATATATATATATATAATACACTTTCTATTTTATCACATTTGTATATCTCACGTGATCTCTTCCGTGGACGTCATGTATATTTTGGTGCTTTATCCATCTCCATGTTTCTTTTTTCCGCGTCGTTGTCAGTAAGATTTTTTTTATATCTTTGATCTTGACGTCTTTTTCACTTCTTTACGCATTCTGCACCCATGATATATATAAAAAGGATTCCGTTCGAAATTTAACAAATAATGCTTATCACAACCTCTATTATACTGGATGACGTAATAACAGTATGGCGTTAATACCCAGTCAATACTAAAAATACAATTGCGAATTACTTGTTTTACTCGGTCGGAACGATCGCATACTACTTTTGTGGATTAAATAAAGAGTTCCGTTCAAAATTCAATACAGATTTCCGAGTTCGATAAAAAGATTCCTGAGTTCAATCAGATACACCTGACGAAGTTCGGAGGTTACGTCGGTCGAAACCTTATGAAAATCTGTTTAGGTACATTATTGTAGTGATGACAAATAATAATAAAAAAACTAAAACAATTAGTTCATCCATATAATATTCAGCTTGTTCCTTGAAAAGGCCAAATACAAGTTTTGAAGGCCAAACAGCTTTAAAAAGGCCAAAATCGCGAAAGTTGGCGTCAAACAAGTTGGGCAAGGCTATGAGAATAACCCCCTATTGACATAGTTCATATTCAAATATCATTATGATAATATATGATCATTGTTGCAATTGTGTGAGAAAGGAACTCTTTTTTGTTTGTTTACACAGTGATCACCACTTATCAAGGCCCGGAAGCCACTCAGGGATAAGGGTTATTGCAAGTACATTACGTTAGTGTGGAGATTTGATGAAGTGTTTACTTAAGGGGGCGGTTCATTAGGAATTTGTTTACGTTGGACTTGAAGATATCCAAGTTGTAGTCAATAGGAGGAAATATGGGGAGTTGATGGCCTTCGTCGCATAGGGTAGAATTAGCTGCAAAGTTCTTTGCAAATAGTATTTTCGACGTGTAGCTGTTCTTCATGAAGAAAAAGGCAATGAAACGTAAGGTAAGAAAATAGGGACATTCGAAAGAAACAGGGTAAAAAACATTGTCAACATGTGGTGCTGGACTGAGGAAGTAAATTAAATATTGTCTCCCACAATGTGATTTTATTATTTGTCTGAGCATTTATTTGAACTTATTAATATATCTCATTTGGGGCAGTTCTATGTTTAAAACACAATCGACTATATTTTCATAGAAATGTTAATAAACTCATATTTGCTGCATTTTATTGTTTTTTTTTGTCACCAAAATTTTTTTTTTGTGTTATCCCAAAAATATCAGCTTTATCAAAACATATTTGTTCATTAAATATATTCGTCATTCCGTGGAATTTCCACGGGTCCTGCTACTTACTTTGATATAATTTTTCAATGTCTATTATCATTATTATGTTATAGACAAAGACTAATGGTTGATGTACACGTCTGTCTGTAGCAACAATTTTTCATACGTTGGCGAATTATGGCTTTGTAAGGATATAGAATATTGTAAGATGCGAGTAGTTTTTTGGCGCAGAAGAAAGAGTCCTCTATTTTGCAGTAACCTGGGAAATGTTTTCTACGTACGAGGTGCCTTAAATAAGTTTTCAGACTTTTCTGTGCAGGCATTTAAAATTATCGTAGGCTCTTGAAAATTCGGTATGTTATTGCTATACATCTTATGAGATGACTGACCAATTTTTATAATTTGAGGTCCAAATGAACAGCTACAGCAGGAATTAGAATGCACACTACTAAAGCCTGATTGTCACAGCTGGTGAATTTCAAAAATGTAGTCTGGACGTGAAGACACTTTAGAAGAACGATATGCAATACAATTATGTTTTAAAATGCCAGAGAAACGTATGGAATTCTTTATTTGGCCAATAAACTCTGGTGTTCTGACGTCCTTATTCCCCCCACAGTCTTTATTCGTCATTCATAGACTTCCTGCCTTCCTTGATTCTCTTATGCCACTCAAAAGCTGCTGCTCAATTCATGTTATATGGTCCAAAAGCAGTCTGAAGTATTCCATAACTTTATATGGTGTTTTTCCAAGTTTAAAGCAGAATTTCATTGCATATCATTCTTCTAAAGTGTCCTTACGCCCAGATTGCATTTTTGAAATTCACTAGCTGTTACAATCAAGCTTTAGTAGTGTGTATTCCAATTCCTGCTGTAGCTGTTCATTTGAACCTGAAATCATAAAAACTGGTCAGCCATCCCATAAGATATATAGCAATAACATACTAAATTTTCAAGAGTTTACAATAATTTTAAATGCTTTTGCAAAAAAGTCTGGAAACTTATTTAAGGCACCTCATATATATATACATATGTTGATCTCACTACTATATATTAGGTTCAATATAATAATCGATAGAGAATGTCTCTATAATAATAAAGACGTAATCTGCATGAATTAAAATATCATATTCAAGCATATCAACGCTGGGCAGCCTACTAGTTGGTAATATGATTTCATTAATATACAAATGAGTTTCTTTTTTAACGTTTAAAATGAAATATTTAAGAAACACCTTATACCTTTTTGGAAATTGCGCCAAGTCCGGGGTAATTGCGCCAACTAGCTAAAAGTGGTCTTTTGGTTACCACGCATATAAAGAACTTTATTTTAAGTTGGCGCAATTACACCTGGATTTGGCGCAATTACCCCAAAGTATGGTATGGATTCTAGTAAGTATTGAGTTGGCCAAAAAGTCCGTTTTTTTTTTTTTTTTTTTTTTTTTTTTTGTAAGTGGATATCAGAATCGAGTTCATGGAATTTATTTTCAACGTCCGATTTGAATATCTTGAGATGTCTGCGATTTGTCTGGTTGTTGTTACGTGTAACTAAACCCTCACCACTGCCCTCACCAGTTCTCCTCCCTTCCTAAATAACTCTCCTACAAAAGAGGAAGTTTATTTTTTGTAAGATGGCCGCGCAATAAAGTTGTTGTTTCACTTAGCTCCGTGTCGTCTTCATTCCGATACTAACCCATGAACGTAAGAGTTGTTCTAAGAGGGTTAGGATTATATAAAAAAAAGCCATTTCTTATACAAGTCCCGGTATGGATTAAGACGATTGAAAACCGCCCCGTTTGTGCCACTGGAAAACCGACTACTAACTAATTAATAATTAGATATGTGTTTTCGAATAGAAAATGCGTCGAAAGTTGTTTAATTTAACACACACACACACACACACACACACACACACACACACACACAAAGAAAATTATTGCAAAAATATTACAACGTGATAGAAATAATAAAGAAAAATATTTATATATGCATCAACGTTGTGTCTTTATTACAAGCCTTCCACGAGATGATTGATTTAAAGAAATAAAATACAATTACAATATTTCTAAATATTTTGAGCGTTTGTGATACAAAAATGATGTTTTTGTTTTTTCTATTCTCTCTCTCTCTCTCTCTCTGTATATATATATATATATATATATATATATATATATATATATGTGTGTGTGTGTGTGTGTGTGTGTGTGTGTGCGTATATTTTAGACAAATATTGTTGAATAGCACGGAATTATTCTGTTTTACAATTTTCCTTTTTATCTTCTCCAATCTCCGAATAGTCCTTTTGTGTTCTTCTCGAAATTGTATATGTTGGATCCATAATCGCGAGCGCTTTCGACAGAAGTACTTCTATCATCCTCAGGCATATTGTAGAAATAAATGTAGAGATTGTTTTTAATTTACTTATATATACGTTTTTCCTAGTCACGTGGTAATTTGTTACAAGTTAGGTGGGCGGACTTTTTTTTTTTACATATATTAAACACATTTATATATACAAAAACATATATACATTTTCAAACGTTTATCCCAAACATTTCAAAACGTTCCGGATGCACTCATAATATTATTTATTTGAGGCTTCTTTGTTTTAATGTACAATGCTTCGAGTATTCTTAGTCTATTTACATTTCTCTCACTCTGCAATACTCTTATATTTTCTACCATAATTCTTCGAAATTCCGAATGTTTGCAGCTATGTCCCTTCAAATGTTGTGATATGGAGCTAGAGTCAGAGAGGTGGAGCGACAATGTGTTAGTTGTTGAACCAACGTAGCTACTAATATTGGAGATACACTCTCCTATTGGGCAGCTAAATTTGTAAACTACATTGGTCCTTTCCAACAGGTAATTTGTTTGCGAAATGTTGTTTTTCATTACAAGGCTTGTTGTCTGTATTTTTTTATAATATATAATAAATTTTACTTTTTTTATTATTTTTGGGAGCCACATATCTACGGATTATATTTTTAAGAATACTCTCATCGATTTTTGAGTTCTTGTGTAACTGGTTACGGTAATATATATTAACAGGTTGATAATTTTCTTGAATATTACTAATTTGATTCAAATTACTAATGGCTAATTTTATTTGTTTATCTACAAGAGAGTTAGGGAATTGATTATTTACTAGCACTTGTTTTATATTTTTTAATTCATTAAAGAATATTTTTTGCTGGAGGAAATCACCTTTGCACGATGTATAAGATTCCTTATTATATTCGTTTTATAACGGAATGGACATTCACTTTTAAAATTTAAAATACAGGAATTAACGGATGTAGGTTTTTTAAAAACGGAGGTGATTAATTCATCGCTACTAGAGTCAATGAGAACATCTAAAAATGAGATTTTATTATTAGTACTTTATTCATATGTAAAGTTAAGAACTGAATTATTCTGAAAGGTACCTTTTAAGTATTCTATTTCCTCTGTGTTATTGACAAGAATTAGTATATCGTCTACATATCGAACGTAAATAGATTAAATTAAATACCTTGTTTTCTAAATCGCTGCATAAAAAATGTGTTAAATAAAGAATAATGGAATGTGTCCAACACTTATTTTCCCCACTGTATATATCTACGCATCTATAAAAGACACCCCTATATATGCTCGTTATACACTCTCCCCCGACTATCCAACATAACGACTGAACCTATTCTCGTTGGATCCAATAAAGAATGAAAGAACCAATCAAAATATGGAAGTATTTGTTTTCGCGGAAGGGGAGGAGGGAAGGAGTCAAATACACTTCTTTTTGTATCCATTTCATTGTTTAAGAAAACGGGAGCAGGCTACTACTACTACTACTACAATTCCGATCACCAGAGAAATGGTTGATTGGAATCAATCGAAATGTAAAAATTAAGGAAGAACAAAGTGAAACGAGAAAATACTTCAGAGGAAGTTTCGAGCAATGGTTACCAGATAAAGACAATAATACATTGTGTATATCTATGTTTTTTTGTGAGCTTTTCTTTATAGGAAGAGGACTAAAAACGATAATATATTCCAAAATAAAGCATTTAATGAGTTACAAATATATGAACGACAACAATGACACAGAGAAAATTTCTTATAAAAAAACATAAAAATATAAAACAACAACGACAACAAAAATAGCAAAATTCAATTCAAATTGCAGACATATACAAAAGATACAAAAACCAATTGTTCTTATTTAAGGAAAATTGAATTAAAAAAAGTTATTAAATAAATGTGTCACTGTGTAAACACGAAACAGTGACTGCATGTTTAGTGTGTTGCATAGTTGTGATAATGGATGGCTATAACCGATTTGCTGCAAGCGGGAAATATTTAACTAAGAAAAGTGAAATTATCCAATATTTGGGAAATATCTCTGATTTTAGATTTGACCACATAGAATTAAAAAAAATAGTATCGCTTAAATTTTTTTTTTAGCTCATATTGATAAATAAAGCCCCCCCTCTCCAAATGATTTTACACATGCGATATTGTCTGCTGTAGTTATAGCTTACTTAAGTTTTCCCCCAAATAATGGTCGTCTAGATACGGGATCCTATATATTATAGACATTACAATTTTGATATTCATAGATAAGATGGCTATAAGTTTTTGTGGATATCTGGGCGGTCTTCCTACCCCCTCTGCCTCTCTCTCTGTTTATATATATATATATATATATATATATATATATATATATATATATATATATATATATATATATATATATGTATGTATGTATGCATGTGTTACAGTAGATAAAGAAGGAGCAGAGTTTAGTGTTCTTGAGTTTGGCTGTCAGTAGTTTCATTGGGCGTTTCACGGTCAGAATTTGGTGTTCTGGAGGTTAATTGGTCTTCTAAGCATCTTGCAGTTTGTTCAAGTGTATATGTCTTTGTTACTTGTTTTCAAATGCAGCTGTAGTTTTATTTGAAAAGAGACTCCTGCTGTAGCACTAACTGAGACCTGTGTCGGAGTTGAACCCCGACTTGTGACCAGAATAACAAGTGGACAATCACGGCCTTGCAGTTAACCACCCAGACGCACATTCATAACTATTGTCATTGGAGTTATTGTCGTGTTTACTTTTGTGAAAGTGTGAAACGCTCGGTCCAGCAGCAGCAGCAGCAGCAGCAAGGTTGAAGAAACGTTCTCTGAAACATTCGATGTTTACTTCTTTAAAAATGATTGCTTCTAATCGGATCCAAATACTCAATATCAGACTTCCTTCGATCGGAAGTAATCGCCTCCTGGAGATGGAGTCAGAGACAATGAAAAAGTGAGAACGCCAACTTCCCAGAGAGACCTTTGTTATTCAGAACACCGTGTTAATAAATACCGCTCGTTAAACAGTTTATTTTATTTTTCATTTGTAATTTTTAATCACTCTATGTGCGTGTCACGTTGGTACAGTGGTAATTCCATTCCAGGTCCCTGCCTCTCCAACTGTACTGACATGCAGAAGTTCAAGTGTAACGTGAACCGACATCTTGCTGCCCAAATCCTAACATAGTGCCCCAGTAGTTGCTGCCCTGATAGTAGCCCCCTACACCACAGTGATAATGTGCCTTGTTTGCGGTGAAAATGTAATAATAATAATAATAATAATAATAATAAAAAAACACCGTGTTAATAAATACCACTCGTTAAACAGTTTATTTTATTTTTCATTTGTAATTTTAAATTTTTAATCACTCTATGTGCGTGTCACGTTGGTACAGTGGTAACGTCACCAGCTTTGAATGTTACAATTTCTAGCTGATGGGTCAATCATAAGTTTCATACGTTTTACAAATTTGTGTTTTGAACTGAAATATCCAAGGATGTCACAGACTTTGATGATAATGTATATGTAGAAACAACTACTTACATTATTTCTTTTATTACTGACAAATAATTCAAACGAACTTTGGAACTGTTTGAATATAATAAATTGAAATATTTGGTGATCAAGTCCCCCGCCCCCCAAATCTCTTTACTGCATTCGTAACCAATTTGATGCCACGAGCAAACTTCTCCAAAATCTTCCAAATCACATCCTTACATCATTCGTAGACATTTTTGCTGACGACACTACCATCTATGGTAGCACATCTAAGACAGTAAACAACCAAGTTCTCTCCGATTCTCTCTCCTCTGATCTTGATCACGTTGTACAATGGGGAAAGGAGTGGCTGGTTACTTTTAATGCATCTAAAACCAAGCTTCTATCTTTACATCATTAACGTTCTGATCCCCATCTGGTATCAATTAAAATGAATGGCTTTCGTCTTGGGGAGTTTTGACAGGCTTCTGGGCTTGACCTTTACTCCTGATCTTAAATGGAATACGTACATCAAATCTGTTGCCAAGGCCGCTGGAAAAATGGTCGGATCCTTCTATCGATCCAGTGGATATCTCACTGCTTATGCAATTCTCTATCTATATAAGAGCCAGATACGTCCAAGGATGGAATACTGTTGCCACATATGGGCAGGAGCTGCTAGAAAAGACTTGTCCTGCCTTGATAGGGTTCAAAATAGACTTCGTGGCCTGGTGGGAGATGTCCTTTTCTCTTCGCTGCAACCTCTATCTCACAGAAGAGATGTTGCGAGTTTGTCTCTGCTTTATCGTTATTTTCATGGAAAGTGTTCGACTGAGCTTCAATCTATGGTCCCCCCTCGCCAAACTTTCACAAGAAACACTGGACTAGCTGAAAACACTATTAATAATTTTCCCCACTCTTTATCTGTGCCTAAACCTAAACATAGATTCCATGATCAAAGCTTCTTTCTTAGAACTGCACGCATATGGAATTGTCTTCCGTTTTCCTGCTTTCCAGCTGTCTATAATATGGTTGTCTTCAAGTCCAACGTGAACAAGTTTCTGATGAGCCGTTCCACTTAAGTTAACAAATTTACCGAACTTCCATTACTATCGATTACTATATTGTCCTTTTGACTACTCTACACTCTTTAACCCTTATCCTTGAGTGGCCTATCGGCCTTGATAAGTGGTGACGCTTATGTAAAAAAAAACAAAAAACCAAAAAACATAAAGCCTATAAATCCAACACAGTTTATATGAAGAATATGTTCACAAAAAAAAATTCTGAATTCAGCCTGCGTGTTTTTCATGTAAATTCGAGTATACGTCTTCGGCAATCAGTCAAGCAGAGTCTGAGCAAGTTGAACTAGGTGGTCTTTGTTTTCTGTCGGTCTAATGTATAATTTTGTGCATCTCTAAGAGGGCAATCTACCCAGGCTTTACCTTCTATCTTTTGGAAGAGGTTAGTTTATTGCTAATCTTCTGAAGCGCCCCTACCCGAGAATACCGACGGAGTTGCTCATACATTTTTCGTGCTGGTTTGCAATCATCCCCATCTTTCGACCTTGTATCACATCTTCCTGCGTTGGGAGAGATGTAAATTCAATGTTCTGCAAAACTGGACATTTCAAAAGCTCGTCGTAGTAGAATAATTATGAAATCTAATTGATTGCAACGTTATACGTCAAGGCTAATTTATGGCTTTTCGAGGATGACTAAATGAGGCAACCGCAATTTAGTGGTGTTATACTGAATAAAATTAAAAACGAACGGAGAGCAGTTAACATTACAAGGTCATGGTGACAGATATAATTGTGTTAATTGTAGAGAACTTGAATATCTACTAGAAACTATCCTCATATGTCTAAAGTCTTTCTATACAAAGGGTTTGTAAGAACAACCTTGTACGAGGATATTTTTCTCTACAAGTAAACCTTGATTCAATATTCAAATATATATATAATATTCACGACTCAAATAAGATCTACTCGGTATGACTAATCCACAATAGCATTTACGGAGACTGATACACCTTCTCCGAGTGATGCTATCTCAAGTAACAGTACGAAGATATATACTCAACTGAACAAGATGAAATCTCGCCTTAGAATCCAGTAAGACCAGGAGACTACAAAAAGTATACTATAACACCTTTAAATCGTAATTGGAGGGAGAAAAGTGTTGTATATGGGGAAGAGGTGTATAACGAGCGTATATGTGTGGCTTGTATATATTTACGGCTGTATATACGTGCATTGTCTTTAATGAATCTCTATTAATGTATGATTGTTAAACGTTTTGATATGTGATTAATCTAGTGTATTCTCTATTGCGTGTTAATGTGTGCATATATATATATATATATATATATATATATATATATATATATATATATATATATATATATATATTATAAAACAGTTTATAGCCATCGTTGTCGGTTGGAACACCAGCAAAAACATACCTCCAATCTCCCATCATACGTCCTTTTCATGCGTCCTGAAATAAAACGTTCTTTTTTCCGAAAGTGAAAACGTTCAGTCGTGAATTATATTTTAATACATTATTATTATTATTATTATTATTATTATTATTATTATTATTATTATTATTATTTTTTTTTTTTTTTTAATACATTTATTTCTTGTTGGGTTCCTTTTTAGAGTTGGTACGCTTTGTATAAGATTACATTTTTCTTAGTGGACTCCTTTTGACTTCCATAAGCATCTATCCAAAAACCCGTCCATCTGCTAACGCGTTGCGTATCGAATAGATCTCCCTCGTAACAAAGTCTATCTTTTCCATTACGCCATCACTACACATCGCCTAAAGATCCTTGCTGAGACTTTGTCACGTATCTTTGTTCATATTATCGTTCATATTATCGTTAGCTTAAATTGCATCTATCAAGTTAACATTCTTGTTTGTGCTAGTTATGAAAGCTAACACACCTTTCTATTAAAACATTTTAATGTTACAACCCTTAGTTTATTTACACAAATATTTTGATTATTTTAAAACATATTTTAGCCGAGAAAACTTGGCTTGAATAATAATAATCGTCGACTAGCACACATTTCGGCATTGACAGGCCAATATCTACAAAATTATGTTCTTAATTTCTTTACTAAGTCAGTGTTTGAAAAATAAAAAAACTTTAATGGAATATTCGAATATGTATGCATCTCATCAAGGGTTAACCACAGGATTTCTGAAAACTTCAACTGAAGTAAAATGAAAAAGAAAGTGATAATTGTATGTAGATTTAGCATTAGAGCAGCATATATACCAACATGTTGCCATTGGTTTACGAGAAATCTCACGTTATGGTGCAGGGGCGAATTTAATTTGTCAATAACAGCTGACAACTATCTAGTAAGGTTAATAAATGAAGTTGTTTCAAACTTACAGCAACATATTACGTAACCAAAACTTTATTGATAGCGTTATTGGTTTTTGAGCATGTACAAATCATGTTAAGAACGATATTTTCCATGCGGACAAATTAATTAAGAAAGTGTAAAACTCTTTTAGAATTTAAAAGTTTTACAATTAGGATTACATGATATGACGTCACGTAAAGAAGTACGTGAGAGAAAAGATGGATAGCTTCTGTCTGGGATATTAAATGTTCATCATCAGAGAGATCCATCATCGGGCCGTGTCTGAGGCATCCCTCAGGTTTGCATCGGAGCACGCCTCGCCCAAGAGACAATCTAAAGGATGTGTGCGATGATCTGTACGTCGGTGTCGTAAGAACACTGAGAATCCTGTACATAGTTCCAATTGTGCAGTTTTTTTCCGTGTTTTGGCAAGCTTCACTCGACCCAGATTGAGTGTTACCCATTCTTTATAGAAGAGTTCAGAGCATGCCGGGAGATCTTCTTTCGGTGCTGGAAAAGCTTCGGTGTTGTCTTCGACACTCATTTCATTGGCGCAGGAGGAAGGGCGTTGGTGTTGTTCGTCCGTTATCTATGACCATGGCGAAGCCCTTACGGGATAGTAGTTGCTGCAGCACCTCTTGATGTCCATATAGGGAATGGATATTGGCGTTGCTCAGCTTATCGCACCCTGCTTTCACTAATGTTATTTGATGAATCTCTGGCGGAGCGATTCCGGGCAGCTTGGAGACAGATGACAAATTGGTCGATTATGACGTTAAAGTGACTGGGGATGTTTGTTTTTTCACTACGGGGTTTGTAAAGAATAAATGCAGTTCATTTGTTATTCATTTTAATTGGTTCATTATTTCAGCCACCGAAAGAAGGAAGGAACAACATTTCTACGATTACCTAATCACCTTCAATTTTAGAACTAGACGTCACCAACTACTTACGAGAGACGAATAGCAATTTCTGTCAACGTAAAAGACAACAGACAATTCGTGGGATTGGGAAATCCCCCCACACTCTGCTATATATTTTCAAATACGTGGACTCGCCTTACCGGTACACATTATTGACCTAATCTTATCCTAATATATTATTTTTAGGAGGTGGCTGGAAGAATTCAAGAATAAACTTATAGTCGAAAATCACAAAGTTTTCCGTTAATGATTAAAAAAAAAACAAACAAAAAGAAACGAAAAACAAAAAACAAATAAACAAACAACCAAACAAACAAAAAACATCCGACATTAATGTGCAAAGACTCTTGTGTTACATAGCCAGGTGCTTATCACCGAGCTAAGATTATATGCCTATTTAATTACAAAAATTAATTTCACTATTAATACTTCAGTCATACCTCATCTTTTGGCTGATGTGGTTGTTGTGTCTGTGTGGTGCTCATCCAAAGACTGAGGCCATTTTGATAACTGCAATAGGAAGCCACCTTTCATGATTCTTCAATTAATTAATCAGTTCATTAAATCACAACACGATCTTTGAAAAATGAATTATTCATTTATCGAATCAAATCATTTATAATAGCCCTCAGATCTCCTAGAATTGCGCCAGCCACTTTCATTATCGTATGTTTGACTTCACATCCGTCTAAAAATTATTGACTTTCTTTCTCACGAAGTTTAGCTTATTTCAGACATGGTAAACTTTTATGATTCCTTAGTGAAATTTACCTAGAACGCTTTTCAACGGAACGCCAGATTTGCCAAAGTAAGTATATTTTAGCCAATATTTATACTAGAAAATGTACCCACTTGCACAGAAATGTTTATTGAAATGTAACAGCTATATTACAAAGCTGCATGGACCTTTTAAAAAAAAACTCTTATTCACTTCAAAAAAGGCATATTGCCACTTGGATGTAAGGGGCTATCATATGATACCATGTCTACAGGAGCAGTATGTAGGAAGTTGAGCAGAGAAATATTTGTTCTCATTACATTTAAAGTTCTGCATGTTGGTATTGTCAAGGATACAGGGAAGACGGAGGAAATTTGAAACTTTAGCAGCTTAAAGGAAAAAAAACTCATTAGAACAGAAAGATTTCCGTTGACTAGAGACCTATATAATGAAAGGGTGAGATTTTGCTGTTTATCGGATTAGTCAGAAGTATTTACAATGAGATGGTACAAGTGCTACGAGTTCGTCAGAGCACATTCCATTAAAGTACTTGTAAAACAGGCACAAGAATGCCACACTGCTGTGATGAAACAGAGGTTAAAGTTTTGTTGATAATGCGAGATCTGTTAGACTTAAGAGTGTTATGAACCCTGTCTAAGAGAGAGAGAGAGAGAGAGAGAGAGAGAGACAGACAGACAGACAGACAGACAGACAGACATACAGACAGACATTTTGTAGATGCACTAGCTCAGATATAACATTAATATTCTATGGATGGGCGAATGGTGAGTTTGTAGATATACAGGCTACTGGTAGGCGTAAATAGTTTTCTAGCGTGGTAGAGGGAGCCTACCTTCTTTGCAATGTTGGATCTTGATTTCACCGGCTTCCACGGTGCCTTCTCCTCGGCTTCTCGTCTTACTTCAACTGACCTTCAACTGCCAACTAACATCCGTGTATATATTGAATTATTTCTTTGTAATTATGTCATTTACACGCGCACAAAGAATCCTATCAGCCGACATATGTATCAGGTATCTAGATATTATTATTGTTAACGTACATTCTTTTTTCCGAAAATATATTTGACTTTCTTTATCTATATTCCCTATTTGTTATTGTTTATAGACTCTAGTCAAGTTAAAGTCCTACAAAGTTATTTAATTACATTTGTCCTGGAATTGCATTTTTCTCTTTAAAACAAATCTACTACTACTACTACTACTACTACTACTACTACTACTACTACTAATAATAATAATAATAATAATAATAAGAAGAATAAGAATAAGAATAATAAGAATAATAAGAATAAGAATAAGAATAAGAATAAGAATAAGAAGAAGTAGAATAATGATAATGATAATGATAATAATAATCATCTTGCTCAGATTATCCGGCAATACCCCGGGTGTGCTAATATGCAACAGCAGCAGCCTTAGCAATGTTTCAATGTATTTGTTCCAATTCATGTTGTCTGTGAATGTTAAGCCGAAGAGTTTAAACGATGAGATCTCAGGTAAACTGTAATGAACAACAATTTTGATCACCTATATTGAAATAACATTTACTTTACGTCGACTGCAGCAATAAGACATCGACGGTGACGTACAGTTTCTATTAATTACACCCCAAACAAGATAGAATATCAAACATAACACGCTACTAAGCTGCGTGGATTCTTGTGTGTTTCAAATGTATACAAAATTTTATCACTTATTATTTCTTGCTCAATTTACTGTGTAAACCAACCTAGTTCTAATATTTCGAAGACTTACTTCTTTGTCAAGAATGTCCGAGAAACGTATATACACTCAGATAAGTAAGCTGATTGCTAACATGGAATTCAGTTGTTAGGCGGTCGCGCTGTATCTATTGGCTTGCAGGTTACCATTTTTACCGTCTGGTTGGGTGTGAAATTACCGCACATCAGAATGATATATTTAAAGAATATACAAGCGATCACATATTGAGTTAAAGTATCAAGTTGGTTTTGAATAAAGTACACTGTGAACATGACTGGGTGGGAAACAAATTCTCCAAGAACTATGCAAATGACTACATTATAGCATAAAAAGAATGGTATATGTAAAACAAGAAAATGAAAAATAATAGTTAAGCAAGTACATGTGTTGTGCCATGTGACCCTATGCCGTAGCTAGAGATTAGTTCAACTAGTGTGAATTTTGAGAATATGTCATGAATTGCATTTTCAGCACGGCCTGGAAACGAACGGAAACATACCCAGTGCCCCATGAGTAAATTAGGCGTTAAAAATTAGGCGATAGCGATTCAGAGCTAAGCTCACTTGACAAAACAGTTAGTCACAGGTGTTGATTATGTAAGAGTTAGATTACGAGCTTGGGAGATTAGAACAGTTTGTGAGGCAGCTTTTCATCGAGGGAGCCAGATAGTAGATGTGCCCAACTATGTAGAGATAAAAAAAATCTATCCGATATTGTCCGTTCGTCGGCAAGTTTATAAGAAAATTATGAAAATAAGTATCGATTTGAAGGATTCATTTTGGACTCTCCTCACAACGCATTTCTCTCCCAATAAAACCTTTAAACCGTCAGAAAGTCTCTTGTGCTTTCATGCATAAAGTTTATCCGTATAACAGAAGATCAAAGCAACTGGACGATTAACAACGACCACATACAGATAAAAGCAGCGAGGGAAAGGATGAAGAGAGACACCGATGTACAAAGATGTTGAATTGTTACTTAATCGATCACCAGCTCTATCGCGCTTATGCGCGTTTGTTAAACGCACGAGCACAAGTATGTATGTGTGTGTGTGTGTGTGTGTGTGTTTATGTGTATGTAAATTATATGCTTGTACGTGACCTCATGAGCTCTCACGTGCGTCTATCGTTTAAAGTTTGTTCGTTTTAACAAATTATTCGGTTAACTGAAATAATACAGATGAAGAAAATTGGATCTTATGTAATAAAAATGGAATGTGGGATAAACTGTATGCGACAAAACGCAAACAGGTCCACTCCAATGTAGACGAATGGAATGGATATTCTTAGAGTAAACTAGCTGGCAGCCTGGCGTTGCTTGGTTGTACAATACGCTTAAATATGATATTATAATTAATGTAGATCATGTATGCATTATTATAGATTCAATCATTTATTGATTACTAGGCAGAAAAAAAGTGGAGGTGTGTGTAAGGGTGTTGGTTGAGCAAAAACAACAAAAAAGGAAAATTTCGAGCGCAAAAAAAAAAAAAAGTGGTAGCAGGCAGGCAGGCTCGAACCCGTACCACAAAGGTGAAAAAGAACACGAAAAAAAAAAATGAATAAATAAAACGTGACGCGTTAGCTGCTGCGCCTATCGCAATACCGGAAGGATAAAATCGAAAAGACGCGATGACATTTGAAAATATCGGCGACCCCCCCCCCCCAAAAAAAACGACCCCCTAATTGTAGAAATGTGCCCAGTTGATACTGAAGAAATTAGTTTTTAGCCAAATTCTCTGATATTTGTCGTCCAAAGGGCCGAGCTTCATAACGATTCCAATCTCGTGAAAATCCGTCGCCTCTGTCGATAGGTTTTGGCAGACATACAAACATACATATATACACACACGCTAACAGAGAGGTGAGATTTATATAATAGACTAGCCCGGGTGTTTGGAGGTGTGTGTTGAGAAAAAAAAAAAAACGTCGTAGTTGGCAGGCAGCTCCAACCTGTACCGCGAAGGAGAAAAAGAGCGTAAAAAAGTGACGTCTTTGCTGCTGCGCCCATTGCCAAACCGGAAGTGGCGGAGGTTTAAATTAAGGCTAGTCAATTGAAAAGAGGGGATGACTTTCGAAAATATCGGCGAAAAAAGCGACCCCTCCATGTAGAAAGTGCCCAGTTGAGGGTAAAGGAATAATTGTTTTCGGTATTTGTCGTCCAGCTTCAAAACGATACTGATCTTGTGAAAATCCGTCGCTTCTGTCGAAAGTTTAGACATACATACATACATACATACATACATACATGCATACATTTAAACAGGCAGGTGTGATTTATATTATAGACTAGCCTGGGTGCCCGGCGTTGCCCGGGTGTTTGGAGGTGTGTGTTGAGCAAAAATAAAAAGTCTTAGTAGGCATGCAGGCTCGAACCCGTACAGCCAAGGAGGAAAAGAACGTGAAAAAAATCGTGACGTCTTTGCTGTTGCATTCATCGCCAAAAACGGAAGTGGCGAAGGTTTAAACTAAAATTAGCCAATCGAAAAGAGGGGATGACTTTTGAAAATATCGGCGAAAAAAAGCGACCCCTCCTTGTAGAAAAGTGCCCAGTTGAGAGTGAAGGTATTAATGTTTTTAGCTAGTTTTTCGATATTTTTCGTCCGAAGGGTCCAGCTTCAAAAGGATACCGATCTCGTGAAAATCCACCGCCTCTGTCGAAAGTTTTAGGCATACATACATACATGCATACATACATACATTTAAACAGACCGATGAGACGTATAGGTTATATTTTACGAGGAATAATTTGCTCGGTGGACTATTTCACACAGACACACACACACACACACAGACACACACAGACACACACACACACACATACACACACACACACACACACACACACACACACACACACACACACACACACACACACACACACACACACACACAAAACAAATAAATAAAAAAAATTCTTTTAAAATAATGATGATAATATCGTTCATCAAATTCCATGTCTTTGGTTACAATATTACGTCAGCTGATATTTGGGCTTGCCGATGAATGCTTTGGAAAAGTCACTTCTGATTAATGTTTAGTTTTAAAATATACAAACGAAACAATGATTTGCGGTAATTTTCAATGGTACCTCCTCTTTTATCGTAAATTGAACTCATTAACAAGAAAATAAAAAAAATGGTGAGGTACACTCGGGTTTAAACAGGAGATCATTCGATTTGTAGTCAAATGCTCTATCACTAAGCTACATATCTAAATTATAAAAATTTGCTTTTTATAAGAATAAAAGATTTGCTGAACTTTTATTATCTCCCTTGCTGGTGCAACGTAAAATATTCCACATGTATCTTTTTTTTATCTATAAGAGAGAAAAGTAATTTTAACATCGGATTTTTTCGATTTTCGTTACTTATCGGATGTGTCTATGTACAAAACATATCTAAGAACACTGCCAGACATATAAATTAGTTTTATGTAAGATTTGTAAAAGATAGGCTCAGCCGTTTCGGTACCTATGAGGAAGGAACTCATACACAGTGACTTTTATATAATTATAAAATAAAATATATAGAATAGAATAGAATATAGATGGATATAGATTCTCTGAAATTCTCCGAAACATGCGAACAATAAGTATTTATTAAAACCAGTGGATTAAAAATGATTCGACAAAATTCCATTTGACTTTAGTATGTAGGTGTGTGGGGGGTGGAATAGGGAAAAGGCGTTGAATTAAACAAAATGTACAAGGAATTCAGCGAGTTAGTGTTATGTTAATGTCAAACTAGACAAAACAAGGAACTTCGTCAGATTCCGACTTTCGAGGAAAAATGAGACGAAGTTGTAAACAGTTTTGAAAACGTTACAAAATAGTCGGACGTGGATGATAGCTCCCCCCCCTTTCTAAAAAAAAAAAAGTTAAACGAGGAGGGCGACACACTGGAGATTATGTAAACTACTGTAGTTTAACAAAATAAACAAACCAAACGACGTCGATTCAAGATGCTGTCGTAGAAATGGAAGGTTTCACATTCCCAGAAATTCTGAGATCGAGAAAAAGACGGTAAACCGGATCTTTCTGATACAAACAGAATAAAATACAGTCTGTCCGTCGGACGATAGACGCAGTTACATCCGACAGGCGATATCTATATATCTATAAAAGTGAAATTGTCTCTGTGTGTGTATGCGTATATTTCCCTACCAAACTGCTCTGTTTACTAACTCGAGTTTTGACATAAGAGGCATTGAGAATTGGGAAAATCCGTTTAATCGGTTATCAACCAGAAATATGGCTGTCAAGAGGTCAACGTTAAACGATTTGACATTTGAAAACTCTAACAAACGCCTCCGCCAATATTGGATCTAAACACTTAAAATTTTAGATGTAAGTTACTTGGACATAGATCAAACATTTTAACTTGATTTGAGCCCAAAACAATAAATTTTAAAGGAACAAAATTGGGGTCAAAGTTGAAAATAAAATTTGACCTTTGCGGTCTCTACCAAATTACCCAGCCATTTTTTGGTCTAAACATTTGAAATTTTTATATAAAGTGTATTCAGACACAGGTCAAGCTTTTTAGTCGGTTTTTGGCCGAAAATTTGGCTGCTAAGGCTTCAAAGTTCAAAAGATTTTACCTTTGAGGTCTCTGTTATTATTCAGTAGAGTAGAAATAGTTTTACTTTGCTTAACTTTATTTCTTTATTAGCAGTTCCGCCCAGCTTTGTTCGGGCCATATGTACTGTTCATAATGTTATGTGCATATGTATATATTTCAAAATTTCAAGTTTTTAGACCCAAAATTGGCGGACGAGTCTGCAAAGGTCAATTCTTTCAACTTTGACCTCTTGGCAGCTAATTTGCGCCCAAAAACTGATTTAAAAGCTTGTTGCATGTCTGAATATCTTTTATGTAAAATTTCAAATGCGTAGACCCAAAATTAGCTGAATAATTTGCTAGAGACCTCAAAGGTAAAATCTTTTGAACTTTGAAGCCTTAGCAGCCAAATTTTCGGCCAAAAACCGACTAAAAGTGATGGTGGTAAAGTGGTTAACGACACGGACTAACGCCATGGGTGTTCCAAGTTCGAATCCAGTTCATTCCATAGAAATTATTTTTAATTAGGATGTTGTGAATCTTCTCGTCATCTCTCCCGTTCGGTAAACGTAAAAAAACAAAACAAAAAAAAACATGACTACAAAAATATCGGGAAACCAATACCAAGGATAGAATCTACGGATTCATACGACATGATGATCGTTGTGTATCACTATATATATATATATATATATATATATATATATATATATATATATATATATATATATATATAGTAATTTATAAAATATATATGGCGATTAAGCTACACTGAATATTCTACGTTTCATCCAACTATAGGATTCGTCAGGCTTATGCGCGAATTCTGTCGTTGCTATTAAACTGTAGGCGGGAAATAGCAAACAACTGTGTTCACAAAATAAAACTTACTCTAGGATAGCGATACAAAATAGCTTTAAAACTAACAATAACAATAGAAAACAAACAAATAAATAAATTAAATAAACATGAATATACATAAACGATCACACGCATATATGTATGTATATATATATATATATATATATGTGCATTATTGTGTACACATAGGTATATTTATATGCATATAAAAAAAAAGAAGAAGCAGAACGGCCGCCAAAAACCACTAACCTAGCTCTAAAACAGATCCTTTGTTTGATAAAATGCATGCCCATTGGCTGGTAGGAAGGGGCGCGGTGGATACTAGAAAGCTGATTGGCCAACGAGTAATCCTCAACATGTATAAAAACAAGAAGCAACGACAGAATTCGCGCATAAGCCTGACGAATCCTATAGTTGGATGAAACGCAGAATATTCAGTGTAGCTTAATCGCCATATATATTTTATAAATTACTAACTAGCTCTACCTACGTATTGAGCACTTTTGAAGTAAATACTTAAAGTTTATGCATAAATCTATACTTTCGTATAGTAAATTTATGTGAATAAATGAAATAGTTATATATATATATATATATATATATATATATATATATATATATATATATATATATATATATATATATATATATATATGGAAAGTCTGAGATAAATTATGTAGAAAATTACAACAAAATTAATAATTTGACAAAGTGAATGCAGATAATTATTAAAGATTTTTTTCTTAATCATTATCTGCCGGGGATCATTTGATAAATATTGACTAATATTTATTTGGACTTTCAACCTGTAATCTTACGGCATTTCAGTATTTCCTTTAAATTATATATATATATATATATATATATATATATATATATATATATATATATATATATAAGCGAGATAAGACACTGATAGAATTCAGATGAAAAATCCTGATAGATATTACTTGAAGTAATACTTTCAAGGTGGCCCTAGCCCAAAAGGAAAAGCTCAATATTTAACTACGAAACACACACACATATATATATATATATATATATATATATATATATATATATATATATATATATATATATATATATATATAAGCGAGATAAGACACTGATAGAATTCAGATGAAAAATCCTGATAGATATTACTTGAAGTAATACTTTCAAGGTGGCCCTAGCCCAAAAGGAAAAGCTCAATATTTAACTACGAAACACACACACACACACATATATATATATATATATATATATATATATATATATATATATATATATATATATATATATATATATATATAATTTTCTGTGAGGTACAGAATTGTGATATCGCAATTTGGAAGAGATTATTTATTACTCTTCATGATTAAAAGCGACAAAGAAGAGTTTTGTGCTCACTCGCCAAAGGATGAAACGAGAGACTTTATTATTAATTGATTATTATCATTATTAAAATATTAAGAAATTAAACTATTCTTTTGTGAAGGAGAAACATGTCAACACAAGAAAAGATCACTTCTACATTCTTGCGTGAGTAACAATGTATGTCCACTGTTTATTTTATTTAAAATAAAAAAGGAAAGCCCAACACAAGAACAACGAAGGGTAATAATTACATAGCAACTTTATAAAGTAGAGTAAAGCATATGAATTTAGACCTGTCGCCCAGAATACTGCAGACATATAATCAGCTCAATAGAAGCGAGTTGGATCATTTAGAGCAATTAGGTTGGTGCAAAAACAATATCGTTTTCACACATATGTTACTTTTATATATGATTTCTGAATTAATTCATTGATATACAAAGCCATGTTATATATCATATTGAAGCGCATTTTCTGCTCTATCGAATCATGTTATTTGTTACCGTTCTCAATCTCTTCATTCATATTTTTTAGGGCTTTTCGACAGCATGGACAAAATTCAAATTCGCATGATTTCCTTGTTCCAGTTCAAACTAGGCCGAAAAGCTGCCGAGACAGCTCGTGATATCAATGATGCATTGGTCCCAGGAACCACTAACAAACGTGTGGCACAACGGTGGTTCAAGAAATTTCACAATGATGACGAGGGCCTCGATGGTGAAGACGATCGCGGCCGGCCGACTACGGTTGATAACGAACATTTGAAAGCCTTAATTGAAGTCGATCCTCGCAAAACCACACGAAAAGTTTCTGTTGAACTCGAGGTCGACCACTAAACATTCGTTTGCCATTTAAAGCAAATAAGGAAGTAAAAAAAGTTGGATGAATGGGCGCCGCATGAATTAAACAATAATTAAAATAAAACGTCATTATGAGGTGTCTTCTACGCCCCTTCTGCGCAACAAAAACGACCCATTTCTCGAGCGGATTGTGACGTGTAGTGAGAAGCGGGTCCTCTTCAATAACCAGCGACGTTGGGCGCAGTGGTTGGATGCCGGAGAAGCTCCAAAATACTTCTTGAAACCGACATTGCACCAGAAAAAGGTTATGATGACTGTTTGGTGGTCTGCGGCCGGTCTCATCCATCACAGCTTCTTGAATCCAGGCGAAACGATTACACCAGAAGCTCCAACGTATGTGTTCGAGATTGGTCAATATGAAGGGAACAATTCTCCTTCATGACAACGCTCACACGCATGTTGCTCAACGATCCTGTAGAAGCTGAACGAATTGGGCTCCGAAACTTGCCTCATCCACCATATTTACCGGACCTCTCGCCCACCGATTATTACTTTTTCAAGCATCTCGATAACTTCCTGTGCGAAAAATGCTTAAAAGCCGAGATGATGCTAAATCGACCTTCAATGACTTCATCGCTTCCAGAACTCCGGATTCTATGCTAGTGGGATAAATAAACTTTTTTCTTGTTGGCAAAAATGTGTCGATTCTAATGGTTTTTATTTCGATAAATACAGTTTCTTATGAAAGGAGCAATGAACTTTTGAAGTTGAACATCAAAAAACGACATTGTTTTAGCACCAAACTAATATAAACGTTTAACAATAGTTCTTAACAATTTTTATGTATTTTATTTTCCTATTATGGTTTCTGTATTTATTTTTGCTTTCTTTTTATCTAAATAAGCTAAATAATTGTTCCTAGATTCCCTGATTCTTAGTTCTCATCAACTCTTGAGTAGATTAAAAAATTATTAATTCTTCACTAGCGGGACCTGTGGAAATTCCGCAGGGGACTCATTCCTATGTAACATATTTATGTTCGCATTCTGTAGATGGTCAGTGTAAATGGAGACGCTCTGATATTATTGTGACTTTTTTGTTAAAACTGCAAAAGTATTTATCTAAGCTAGCAGGGACGCTCGGCGTAACCCGGTTGTAAAGTAATTATGATATTTTAATTCTTGCAGATTTTGTATGTATTATAAAGGTAATGTTCTATCGATTTTTATATATTATAAAGTTGTAATTAAATATATATATATATATATATATATATATCAATATAACTTGGGTTTATCAGTTTGAATCCAAACCGAAAGCAAAACTTAAAAAAAATATACGTACTATACTTGCAATAACCCTTATCCCTGAGTGGCTTCCGGGCCTTGATAAGTGGTGACCACCGTGTAAAAAAAATAACTTGAGTTCCTTCAGCTATAATCGAAACCAAAACCTATGAAGAAGTTTTAGTAAAATTATTTATAAAAACAAAAAGATGGCTTACGTACCATCAGCTATAATCGAAACTGAAACAAAAACTTATGAAACATTCTTGGTAAAATTATTTAAAAAAATAAATGACTTGAGTGCCATGAGCTATAATTGAAACCGAAATCAAAACTTATGAAGAATTCTTGGTAAAATTATTTATTACAAGTAATGGAAGTCCATAGCAATTAAACGACTTAATCTCTTCAATTGCATGTTGTATCCGCGTGTACTCCTTTTGATATATATCTATAATATAAAGTTGAATGTGTGTGTGTCTGTCTGGTCACAAATAGGCTCCTATATGTTTGACTATTTTAAAAAACTGATTACATATAATGATAGAAGATGTATCGAGACACAGGGATGGGTATGTTTGATCTGGCAGAACAGTGGTTCATTAAAACTGTGGGGTCTGCGTTCGTGCCTAGTCCAAAAAATATGGAAATAAAAAAATTAAAAAGAAAACGTTTACAAGTGTTTTTTTTATATAGATGTACATAAGAATACTTTGATAAGTATGTTTTAACTTAAATAGGGATGGTATAATAAAATTGTGGGGTCTGCGTTCGCCCCTGGCCTCCATAGAATGGAAATAGGCACAAACTTTAATAAAGACTTTTTATATCTATCTGCGTAAGTATACTTTGATGTAAGCGTGGCACAGAAAATAAATAACATATACGCTATCCTAGTAATATATAGATTATTTTCTCGACTTACCCATCGATTCGATAGGAAACTTTAATCTTCTTCATACTGATAATTAATCGTTAATCCGGTATTAACTCTCCCCGTCCCTAGTGTTGATTAAAAGACTACATTTAAATACACTTGATATCGTCTGGATATGGAAGGTTTGTGTGTATGTTAAATGTGAAGAAAACAATAGTAAAAGCTTAACCAATATTAAATATGACATAAGAAATTTGTTATTTATCAATTGCAACTAGCTTCTACTTAGTATCATGTGCATATACAATTACCGAAGTTTGTGTGGATTAAATTCGTGGTTGAAAATTAACATGTATGAGCCAAAAGCGTTTTTAGTATCGCTTTAATTTATGGATTATTTTCATAGCTTTATGAATTAATTTTTTTTACAAGGGAGTCAGCACTTATTAAGGCTAGAAGAGCACTCAAGGATAAGGGTTAATAACTGTATAGTGATAGTTTAGTAATCGTCAGTTGTGTAGATTGGGTATAAATTGGATTCTTTAAGGGGATGGTCCAACGAGAACCTGTTTACATTAAACTTGAATGTTACTGTATTGTAATCGGCCGGGAAGCAGACCAATGGAACAGTTTTAGGAACTATATATAAATATATAATTTTAGGAAATGTAGACATTTCGTAAATTATCGCCTTTTTATAAGTTGAGTTTTGTAATATTTTAAATAATATTAAAATATTTTATTATTAATAAGTAATTATTCGATACTAAAATAAATTATGTGTGTACTTCACATGGAATTGCGCTCTGGAGTGTAAGTCTTTTCAAACAACTTGTCATAGTATAGTTGAGGCGCGTATGTGTATTTGTGTGCCTGTGTAGTAAGTGTATAATTTTTGACATATCAAGTAACCTAAATATAAATATGAAAATATGAAACTGAAATAAAACAGAAAACATTGCACTTACAAGTATACGCTCTTTCTCTTCTCTATATCTGTCTATTTATTGGTCTATCTATTTCTGTTACATAAATTGATTATGGTAATTCTATCTTGCGTGAGGTGCATAGTTATTGCATATAGAGTGCAGGAATAGGACTTGTTTTTACAACGTAAAGGAGGAGAAATATGAAAGGCGTTTAATTTCTATCCGGTAATTAGGCAAAACACTTTCCCCTCCCGTGGTGCAGTTGATTATTGGCATCACTTGTGATATTTCGCCGTTTTTGTTTTCGTTTGAAAAGAACTTCAGAGACTAAAAGAATCTTATTACGAAGCAAAAGATGGAGGAAGAAGGTTAATGAGAAAAATAAATAAGCGAAAGAAAAAATAGGAAAAATTGTGAGAAGAAAAAGGAAAAGATTGATAAGAAGAAGGAAGAGATGAAGAGAAAAGGAAAAATAAGTAAAAAAGAAAAAAAGTAAAAAATCAATAAAAAAGCAAGAATGAGAACAAACAGTAGAAGATAAAGAAGGATAAGTAAAGATGCTGTAGTAGTTGCAGTAGAAGAAGAAAAAGTAGAAGAAGAAGAAGAAGAAGAGGAAGAAGAAACAACAACATTAAAAGTAGAAAAAAAAAGAATGAAAAGAAGAAAGAAAAGAAAAAGAAGGAAAATAAAAAAGAATGGGAAGAATTAGAATGAGATTAAAAAATAGGAGACAAACATGAATGAGAAAGAGAAGAAAAGAAAAGTATAAGATGAGAATCTATACCTTAATCTCTACAATTGCATGTTGTATCCGCGTGTACTCCTTTTGATATATATCTATAATATAAAGCTGAATGTGTGTGTGTGTGTGTGTGTGTGTGCTCCTATATGGTTGACTATTTTAAAAAACTGATTACATATAATGATAGAAGATGTATCGTGACACAGGAATGGGTATGTTTGATCTGGCAGAACGGTGGTTCATTAAAAATGTGGGGTCTGCGTTCGCGCCTGGTCCACAAAATATGGAAATAAAAAATTTAAAAATTAAAAATAAAACGTTTACAAGTGTTTTTTTTATATAGATGTACATAAGAATACTTTGATAAGTATGTTTTAACTTAAATAGGGATGGTATAATAAAATTGTGGGGTCTGCGTTCGCGCCTGACCCCCATAGAATGGAAATAGGCACACACTTTAATAAAGACTTTTCATATCTATCTGCGTAAGTATACTTTGATAATTATGTTTCAGTTTGAACAAATATGGTATAATAAAATTATGGGGTGTTCGTTCGTACCTGACCTCCATAGAATGGAAATATGTCACAAAGTTTAACAAGGTTTTTAAGATAGATTCCAAAAATATTGTGATAAGTGTTTCAGTGTGAACAGGTATAGTATAAAAAATTATGGGGTTTATCTATTTTATTTTTACTTTCATCATATTTTGCTTTGGTTTTGATACCCCCAAATTCGAAGCTGTCTCTTTACAACCCTTCCTTTTCATAATCTATCATACTTTCATAAATTAGAGTCCATTTTCTGTAGGCTGTTTTTGAACCCAGTTAACGACGGGTACTTTTGCTGAGTATATATATATATATATATATATATATATATATATATATATATATATATATATATATATGGATGAAAAGTAAATACGAAAAATATACAAATGTTTGTATCTATCCTGTATTTATTTCCCATGTGTTGACTTGTAGGAATACAAAAATCATTTATACTGAAGAAGACCGAAGGATCGGTCGAAATTATCTGATTTTGAAAGAAACATTTTCGTTTTCTCCCGAAAGACTTTTTTTTTTTATTCCTATACGTTAACACATAGGAAATAAATACAGAAAAGATATAAACATTTATATATTTTTCGTATTTACTTTTTATCCATACATATTTATATTAATCTCTACAATATATAAAATGAATTTTGTGTCTGTGTGTCTGTGTATCTGTGTGTCTGCGTGTCTGTGAGTTCGATCCCTATGGAGTCGAAAACGGCTGGGTTGATTTTTATAAAATTTAATACAAAGGTACTTTAAGTGCTCGGCAGTGTTCTTAGATAAGTTTTATGTCGGAATGTCTTCGATAACTATCGATTAATCAATAATCAAAATAATTCGATGAAAAAAAGAACAGACAATTTTGATCAAATTTAAGATCTTATATAGCTTAACATTACATATGCATTTGAGAAGTTTTATTACCACACAAGACGAAAGACCCATATATAAAATCAATAGTAGGTTCTTTGATATGACAGGGGTGCGTTCGAAATGAATGTTTCTGTTTAGAGCACAATTTCACAATGATATTTGACTTTTTCATTTTAAACTTAAATTCAAGCCATTATCGCGGCAAAACAAGTAATGCCGGGCATATAAAATCAACAGCAAGTTCTTTGATATAACAAAGGCGCGTTCGAAATGCATATTTATGTTTAGAGCACAATTGAAGCATGAAACTTGACTCTTGTATTTTAAACTTTAATGCAAGCTATTATGTATCAAAATCATTTCATAAAATCAATGTTGTTGTATACAGTGCAATGTAGACTACAACGTATTGTGGACTAAGTCATAACGTGGAAACATCGCGACGGTTTTCTAATTAGAGCAGACAATCATTAGATTTGATTGAAAAATGAGTTATTTCATCGATTGGGATGACAATAAAAAATATGGGAGTGTGAAACATTCGTTGATCATCATTCAATCCTGGGCAACGTCGGGTCACGCTGCTAGTAAATATCTAATATATAAACGTCTATATTTCGGTCTGTCGGTCTGTCTGCCTGTTTGTCTGTTTCCATATTTTCAAACTCTATCTCTTACGATACTAAAAGTCGCAAAGCGGCGCTAGGATTTTGCGGGCCGTTCTTTTATGGGTCTTTAGTTAAAATTGTTTTAAGGGGTCAGAAATGTGTCAAAATTGCAAAAATCGTTAAACATTTTGTACATTGATCTTAGTCCATTTTTTATTTTTATTTTTCATCGGTTTATATACGTTGGTATAATGGTGACGTCATTAGCTTGAAATGCTACAGTTTAAATTTCGATTTTAGCCGATGGCACCTAAATAAATGTTCTCCTACTTTTGAAATAACGACTAAAATTAAAATATCATATGTAAGCGTACTTTACGCCCAGGCAAAGCTAGCGACCCCCCAACTAGTATATATACATTGAGTATAAAAATTGATAATTGTAAATTATGAATCAGTTTCAAAAAAAACAAAAACAAAAACTTTTGATCTGATTTATAATTTAAAATTATTAATCTTTATATCAATATTAATATAGCTCTAGCATATATATACCTATTGAGCTTATTATATATCTATAGTACTATGAGTACTGTTTTTTTAAGTATTAATACATTAAAATAAACTTGCTCTTTAGACTACAGGTCTAATTCCCTCTATAAAACAGACTATAATATAATATAATATAATACAATATAATATATATATATATATATATATATATATATATATATATATATATGTGTGTGTGTGTGTGTGTGTGTGTGTGTGTGTGTGCGTGTGTGTGCGTGCGTACGTTTGGATAAGTTTGTACGTAAGTCTATCTGTTTAATGCAATATTTCTAACCATCTCTACGCAGGGAACAGTACTTAAATTGAAAGTGAACGTTTCTCCATAATATTTATAGACATTAATCATACTATCGCTTTTCAACGAATTGTACTGGAACACATGTCGATCTTCATGAAATGATATTAAAACGTTTTGAAAACTGATGTAATTCTGCAGTTGGTAATTTAATGCTGGTTGTAAAGTTCGGAAGATGAACAAAACAGATGCATCTGAAATTAGAAAACAGTTGTTTCCTTTTCTCTCTCCTCTTTTGTTTTTTCTATATCTCTCTTTGTTCTCTCTCTCACTCTCTATTTTCCTTTTCTCTCTGTCCTTTTTTTTCATTACTGTCTTTCTTTTCAATTTCCCTCTTTTATCTGTTTCATTATTTCTTTTTTAAAATCTTTCTTATTTTTTCTATTGATTCAAACACCCCTTTTTATTATTTGTTTTTTTGCTTTATTTCATTTTCTTCATATTTTTATTCATTATTTCTCTTTTTTGGAATTTTCTTTTTTTCCTTTATATCTCTCTTTTCTTGTTATATTACTCCCTGTATCGATTTCCTTCTTTTCTTTCTTTGTTTTCTTCCCCTTTCTTAATCTCGCTTTCATTTTGTTCATTATTCCCCTTTTCAACTTCCTTTTTTCTTTTCTTTCATTCCATCTTTAGGCCCTTCTCTTTCTTTGTTTCTTTCTTTCTTCATTTCATTTGTTCTTTTCTTTCATTCTTTCATGCTTTCTTTCTTCCATTCTTTCTTTTAATTTTCGTTTCTTTCACTTTTTATTTCTTTCTTATTCTTTCTTTCTTTAATTCTTTCTGTCATTCTTCCTTTGTTTCATTCTTTCTTTCTGTCTTTCATTCTTTCTTTCCTTCTTCTATTCTTCGATATTTTCATTCTTTGTTTGTTTCTTTTTCTTTCTTCTATTCTTCATTTCTTTCATTCATTCTTTCTTTTTCATTCTTTCTTTCTTTCTTTCTTTAATTCTTTCTTTCTTTATTTCTGTCTCAGTTTTTCTCCTTTCAGCTATCTTCCTTGTTTTCATTGTTTGTCTCTTTCCATCTTTTCACCATTTGCAATTTATATCTCTATTATTTTCCCCGTCTTTCTACCTGCTTTTATAGTAAACCTAAAAAACCTTAATTTCACGCACAATTACGCAAAGTATACTATGTTCACAGAGTGACAAAGATAATATCCATAATCTAGCTAATACTTTTCGTTTTATATTGGTTGAAAACAGGGTGAAGGATTAATAACAGTTTTAAACAAAGTTGTATCTTCTTTTGACATGTCCGCCATTTTGTATGTGACGCACAAAAAATAGATTATTGCTCACGAGACTTTGGAGAGAACAAGTTTAAATCAATTAACTTCATTTAGAAATAAGTTTTTGAACAATAATATCTTGGCGGATATGCGTGCGTAAATACGTTCGCGTAGTTCTGAATGGCCAGGGGATTCAACGGCCATTGTACGCACCATGGAGTATTTTTTCCAACTGCGCTAAACATGTACACGATTTTATGAAAAGTTAGTTGTCGCTTAGGGGGAAAAAATGGCCGTCTTCTCTACTGTTTGAATTCATTCCAGAGAAAAGGCAATGCCTTTAAATCTGTTACTGAAGACGACACAGAAGTTTTCAAAACAGGGCTATGTTCGACGAATAACGATTTTAGGGATTACGGTTTCATATTTATCCTCTAAGTTTATCTTTGAAGCTATTTATGCGTGTAGCAAGTCTTTGAAACGCCGAAAAACATATGAAACTGGAATCACAAAGAAAACATTGCTCCTGTTAGCAATTACAAATATATACTCACTCTTCTCTATCTATCTATCTATCTATCTATCTATCTATCTATCTATCTATCTATCTATGTTACATAAAATGATTTTTGTAATGCTAAATTGTATGAGGCGCATATTTGTTGCATATTAAGAAAAAAAAATATGAAACTGGAATAACAAAGATCTACCATGATCTTGTTCGTACCATTCTCATGTATGGTTGTGAAACGTGGCCTATACGGGTCTCTGATCAGCGCAACTTGAGGTGTTTGATCATCAGTGCCTATGCTGCATCCTCCGGGTTTCCTTGGCAACCTTTTGTTTACCACACTGTGGTCCACACACGCTGCAAGACGTCTTTATTCGGAAAATAAACAACCGCTAGATACAACGCGCGGCTCTT
Source organism: Euprymna scolopes (assembly GCF_053919585.1). Lineage (NCBI taxonomy): Eukaryota > Metazoa > Mollusca > Cephalopoda > Sepiida > Sepiolidae > Euprymna > Euprymna scolopes. The sequence goes on along the minus strand of NC_136484.1, from coordinate 24,755,279 downwards.
TACAAACATACTTCTTTCTTCAACTTTACAGCATTACAAGGAAGAAGAAAAGAAAAGAAAAGAAACAAAACAACTTGCTGAAGATGGAGTATACCTCTGAAATATATTTGTGATAAATTTCAAGCAAGTAAAATATTTCCTAATATTACGTTGTGATTTGGCTTTGAAGCGCACTTGATGCGTATTTTATTTTATTCAAATTAAAACAACGTTTCTATATGAACTCTCATCCTTGACGTTATTCTCGCGTTGCCTACGCACAGTTCAAACATTTCAAAATACAACCGCAAGATACAACGCGCGACTCTTTAAAAATTGACTTCTTTCTTCAAATTTACAACATGGCAAGGAAGAAGAAAAACAAAAAAAAAAAAGAACCAAAACAACACACTGAAGATGGAGTATACCTCTGAAATATATTTTGGTATTGGTCTATATATATATATATTTTAATAAACCGTGATTTGCAATTAACTCATACTGATCTTCAACCTTTCACTTTCAACCCCTTTCACTGCAAGTTTTTAGACTCTCACATTCATATTCTATGCGTTGTTTATCCGTTTTCCCTTCTGCCCCCGTTTTCGCTTTCCCTATCTTTCTATTTATTAAGTCGGAGATTATGAAGACAGGTATAAATAAAAAAGAGTGGTATAGTCTATTATAACAAAGGAGAATATAACAACACGTGATACGATTTAATGCGTAGTTAAAGAAAAAAGAGAATATGAATATATATATATGTATATATATATATATATATATATATATATATATATATATATATATATATATAATGTAAAGCTGAATGTGTGTGTGTGTATGTGTGTGTGTGTGTCTGGTCACAGAAAAGGCTCCTATATGGTTGACTATTATAGAAAACTGATTACATATAATGATAGAAGATGTATCGAGACACAAGAATTGATATGTTCGATCTGGCAGAACAGTGGTTCATTAAAATTGTGGAGTCTGCGTTCGCGCCTGGTCCACAAAGTATGGAAATAAAAAATTTAAAAATTAAAAAAAAAAAACGTTTACAAGTGTTTTTGATATAGATGTACATAATAATACTTTGATAAACATGTTTTAACTTAAATAGGCATGGTATAATAAAATTGTGGGGTCTGCGTTCGCGCCTGGCCTCCATAGAATGGAAATAGGCATAAACTTTAATAAAGACTTTTCATATCTATTTGCGTAAGTATACTTTGATAATTATGTCTCAGTTTGAAGAAATATTGTATAATAAAATTATGGGGTGTTCGTTCGCGCCTGACCTCCATAGAATGGAAATATGTCACAAAGTTTAACAAGATTTTCTAATATAGATCCACAGAATATTGTGATAAGTGTTTCAGTGTGAACAGGTATGGTATAAAAAATTATGGGGTTTATCTATTTTATTTTTACTTTCATCATATTTTGCTTTGGTTTTGATACCCCCAAATTCGAAGCTATCTCTTTGCAACCCTTCCATTTCATAACCTATCATACTTTCATAAATCAGAGTCCATTTTCTGTAGGCTGTTTTTGAATCCAGTCAACGACGGGCACTTTTGCTAGTATATATATATATATATATATATATATATATATATATATATATATATATATATATATATATATATATATATATATCAGCCATTTTTAAGTCGCCTGACGAGGACTTCCGATTTTAACTGACTATTTGTCTGAAACATTTGCATGCCCAGTGTATCGCGATCATGTAAATTTGTTTATACAACGTGTCCCAAAAGAAGCTGACGGATTTTAAATTTGATTAACTTCCTCAATATTTAAGTTATGCGTATCGATTTTCATATTTAAATAGATGAGCCTCTTCGTGATATTGTGAGCTATAGTGAAATATAATAGTCTACGTATTCTAATTTTATTTACACAACTTAATGTAGGGAATGTTTTTAACAAGGTTTAATTTTTGTTATGAAACATGATGTTACTTTCATTTTTACACTCTTGTACACTTAATGTTTCAGGGCTTATGGCCCTAATTTCCTTTTGTTTTTAAGGGCATTTATTGTGGCTGGTTTGTTTTCGTATACCCGCTCTTTGAGGTAACCCCAATGAAAGAAATCTGCACAAGTGAGATCTGGCGATTGGGGTGGCCAATTTATCTCACAGCCATGAGAAATTATTTGGTTGGCGAATATGTCCTGGAGCAGATTTAATGTTTCTCCTGCTGGAACCACATTGTTCGAGAGGCCCCAATTTTACTTGATCTCCTTCTTACTGATGTGGATGAATCCTCGGTCACACTCTCTGCTAATCTCTGATGATTCTCATCACTTCTTGCCACACGGGGTCTACCAGATTTAGGGAGGTCACATAAAGACCCTTGCTCATTAAATCGATTTATAGTAATGATTGAAAAAGTAAAAAAAAAAAAAGAAAAGAAATGATGCGTGCGTCACCGCCAGAATCGAAACAAAAACGTTTAGCTTACAATTTTACCATTTCTTTTCAAGCTATGAAGACATGTTTGCTACAAGGCTAAAATTAAAACGTAAACCAATAGCTATTACTTTACGCATGCATATCCATTATATCGTCGTTCGACCTTCATCTAACAAATTATATTTTTAAAATTTTCACACTTTTGCACCGAATTTCCCCGGCTAAAACCCAAATATAAAGTTTCGCACGAGTTCGAATACCCTTTATATTAAGTTTCATGTTTGTAGACTAAAAACTGACAGAGGAGTTAGGTGGGCAAAATGTTATATATATATATATATATATATATATATATATATATATATACAGGGTGAGCCAAAAAAAGGGGCCCCAACTCTAATTAGGCCCCGTTTCTTAGTGTTTTGTCCGAATGAAATGAAACTTTGTCCATAACTAGTTTATTATATTCAAAACATCGCATCAAAACACTAGAGTCTTTGGCCTTTTTTCTCCGTTCTACAGCATATCTTCTAGATGGCCTCCATTTAGTTCCGTGCATTTCTTAAGGCGTAGCACGAAATTGTCCATGACGTTCTTACAGACCGAATTTGTAATGGCTCTCATCTCCTCCCTGATGGCTTCCTTGAATTCCGTGATGGTTCTGGGTTTCCCTGCGTAGACTCTGTCCTTAAGATAACTCCAAAGAAAAAAATCTGAGGGGCTTAGGTCCAGGCTATGGGGTGCCCACTCAAAATCAGTTTTGAGACTGATCACTCGGCCTCCGAAGTTCTCTTTCAGCCAATCTCAGGACAGGTTTGAGGTGTGAGAACTTGCTCTGTCCTGCTGGAACCAGAACTTGCTCATGAGCGACGGGTAGATGATCTGGAGCTCACTCTTGAAGGTTTTGAGCACCTCCACATACCGGTTCTTGGTGACTGTCACTGCTGCGCCAGATTCTTCGATGAAGATTGGTCCGATGATGCCTCTGGCCGAGATTGCAGCCCACACCGTGCACTTGGGAGAGTGCAGGGGCTTGGTGGCTACTTCATTGGGTCTGGAGGACCCCCAGAAGACATTTGTCTTGGAGTTCGCCTTTCCATCAAGATGAAAGTGGGCTTCATCTGAGACCCAAAGGAGGTTAAGGAAAAGTGTCTCCTCGATCTTCTCGAGCATCTTGACTGCCATAGCCCTCCTCTGCTTCTTATGTGAGGCTGTAAGGGTCTGCAGCGTCTGTATTCTGTATTCTGATATCGTTCATCAGCACTCTCCTGCAAGTCTCACTGGATATAATGCGGTTCTCTCTGCCACCGTTAAGGTTCTCCACGGTCCCATACTTCTCGAAGTGGTCCATGCAGTTCTTAATTCTGCTTTTGGATGGAGCCTTTTCACATTCGAACTGACGCATGAAACTGTCCTGGGTTTTCTTAAACGAGCATGTCTTGTAGTAAAATTTAACAGTGTATTCTTTGTCCCAGCGCCCACTGGGATCTTGGTGTACTCACGGACGTTGATTCTGCCATGCCCTGTAAAATAAGGGCAATCAGTGAATAAATAATGGAGATATCACATAAAGTGTACACGGGCCCGTTTTTTTGGGCCACCCTGTATATAAGAGGTTTGCGTTTACTATAACCTTTTTACACAAAAATAACGCAAGTATAAATCATGTAGAATATCTGCATAAATATAATTACACGCAATAGTTAACTACAGATGACCATCCCATAAGAATACGGAAAAAAAACTAACAGGGAATTAATTCAAATGATTGTTTAACAGAATATGCAAATCAGCAACATCTTTTGCAGATGAATGCAATTCCACAACCTATATATAAAAAGTTGTATTTTTTAAAGCAAATAAAAAAGTTTTTTAATATGAATTAATTAAGCTAATGAACACACAAAAAAAACAAATTGAAAGGAGTTATGCATATATATATATATATATATATATATATATATATATATATATATATATATATAGTCTTTGAAGTTTTTAACATTTGAAACCACACAAAAAATTATTTTTTATCATTCATTAAAAAAAACATCTAGTCAGTAAGTCATTTAATCACCTGCAATCACTGCATCAACTCTCAAATTTACTATAATACCAATTTTTATATTTTTTAAGGGATCATCAGTTGTTTACCATGAAACACTGTTTCGGGGATTTAAAAACAAAACAGTGTATTACATCATGGCTCCCCAGCAGTGTTGATCAAACACCACCACCCTTAATCTTAGGAAGAAGACAAATTACAAAATTTTTTTTTCCCCAATTTCCTATTCTTAATTGTAATTACTAACCTTTTCATAGTATAAAAATGAATTTCTTACCTGTGCGATTCATCAATTTCCACATTTAAAATGGATACATTTTTTAATTTTTTAATTTATCAGTCTTGTATTTATAAGATTTGGATTAATCCATTTAACTACTTATCACCCCCACTATAGTTAGTAGTTTGTATATTTACATTCTTATTTATTTAAAATTAGATATATAAAGGTTAAAAATATTTTATTTTTACATATATACATTTTTTTTTTTTTTTTTTTTTTTTTTTAAACTATATAAATTTATTATATGTAATTATAAATCCATTTATACATTGCTAATATAGTTTTGGATTTCCTTTATCAATATAGTCTGGTTTATCTTAAACGATTCAAAAGCATCAGGATAACGAACAAATGCTTTATTTAACTGTTTAAATATTTTATTTTTATCTCCACCTTGTTTTATCATCCTTATTACTAAGCTAGAAACTGGTGGTATAAAATCTGTTAATTTTAGAGTAACGCGAGCTATTCTCAAAAACTCTGACATAATGACATATATATATATATATATATATATATATATATATATATATATATAAATATATATAAACCCCATAATTTATTATACCATATCTGTTCACACTGAAACACTTATCACAATATTTTGTGGATCTATATTAAAAAAACCTTGTTAAACTTTGTGACATATTTACATTCTATGGAGGTCAGGTGCGAACGAACACCCCCATCATTTTATTAAACAATGTTTCTTCAAACTGAAATATAATTATTAAAGTATATTTACGCAAATAGATATGAAAAGTCTTTATTAAAGGCTGTGCCTATTTCCATTCTATGGAGGCCAGGCGCGAACGCAGACCCCACAATTTTATTATACCATCCCTATTTAAGTTAAAACATGTTTATCAAAGTATTATTATGTACATCTATATATAAAACACTTGTAACGTTTTTTTTTAATTTTTAAATCTTTTTATTTCCATACTTTGTAGACTAGACGCGAACGCAGACCCCACAATTTTAATGAATCATCATTATGCCAGATCAAACATACCAATTCCTGTATCTCGATACATCTTCTATCATTATGTGTGATCAGTTTCCTATAATAGTCAACCATATAGAAGCCTATTATATTATATTATATTATATATATATATATATATATATATATATATATATATATATATATATTATATGTATATATATATATATGTGCGTGTGTGTGCGCGCGCGTGTGTGTGTGTCTGTGTGTGTGTGTGTGTGTGTGCGTGTATGTGTGTAGATAGAGTAAAAATAGAGAGATGAAGAATGAGAAACCAGAAAATGAGATAATCTTGATTGTGCCTGTATATTTTCGTATTTAACTGCTTTACAAACTTATTTTCTCTTCAATCAACCATCAATTTAATCCGAACCCAATCGATAACCCACCAAGGCACACTTTTCTTATATATATATATATATATATATATATATATATATATATATACACTTGTGCCCGATATTATTCATACCCCCCTTTGAAAATTGAGTTTATTAGGTGTAACTTTGTAAGAATTTATTGTTTACGTCCATATTGATACATATTCTTAATAAACCTCTTCTGATCATTTTCGTCATTTTAAAATCTCGGGATACTTGTAATAAAAGAAATATACAGCTATTTATAAAATCTGCAATGTTCAAAAATAATCATACCCCCTTATTTTTTCAGTATTAATCGAGTTTCTGACTGTTTGTTTCCTGTTTGATTCTTATTTTGAATGCTTTTATACAACCTTTGATTAATTTCATTTCGTTTTTTGCATTTTTCAGAAATTAAAATGATATCAACTGAAAACCAATAAAAGAATAAAAATTATTAGAATGGGGAAGAAAAAAGAGCTTAGTAATGATCTTAGGACTAAAATTGTGAATTCACATAAGGATGGTTTAGGTTACAAGTCAATTTCCAAGAAATTTGAGGTCCCTACAGAAACAGTACAGAGCATCATCAAAAGATTCCAGAGCCACCACACAACAAACAACTTGATTGGTAGAGGAAGGAAAAGGAAACGGTCTGCTAGAGCCACCAGGAATATTGTAAGAAGTGTTAATGCAAATCCAACTACAACTACTAAGGACATTTTAGAAAATCTGGAGTCTTCTGGCATAAAAATATCAAGGCAAACATTGCAAAGGACTCTGCATGAAAATGGTCTGAAAGGAAGAAGACCAAGAAGGACTCCATTGCACACCGGCAAACACCTTGCAGCACGTCTAAAGTTTTCTAGGACCCATGTGAATTCTCCAGAGTCCGTTTACTCAAGTATTTTGTGGACTGACGAAACAAAAATTGAATTGTTTGGCCATATGGATGCTTCTTACGTTTGGAGGAAGAAAGGAGAAGCTTACAACCCAAAGAACACCATACCCACGGTGAAACATGGTGGTGGTAGCCTAATGTTTTGGGGCTCCTTTTCGGCTAGTGGTCCAGGTAGTTTGGTCAAGATAGATGGAACCATGAAGAAGGAGCAATATTTGGAGATACTCCAGAAAAACATTAGACAGGATGCGGAGAAGCTCGATTTAGGACCAAACTGGGTCCTTCAACAGGATAATGATCCAAAGCATACTGCCAAAATAGTCAAGAAATAGTTTGAGGATAATCAAATTAATGTTTTGGAATGGCCTAGCCAGAGTCCCGACCTGAACCCTATCGAAAACCTCTGCCACATATTGAAAACTGAGGTTAAAAAGCGGAAACATAGAAATTTGAGGGATTTGGAGAACTACTGCATTGAAGAATGGTCAAAAATCAGTGTTGATGCTTGTAAAAACCTTGTTGATAAATATCCAAAACGGTTATAGGCAGTTATTAAGAGTAAAGGGCATGCTATTGACTATTAGTAAGAGAGGTATGAATAATTTTGAACTAGTGCCATTATTGTTTTTCTTTGTATAATGTTTCAAACTTGCATAATTTATTTATTTGTTGAGTTTAAATTAAATGCTTATGCTTGATTTATTGTTTGAAATCCCTTTAATATTGTCTACCTTCTGGTTTGAGCAATATTCTTATAGAAATCTCAAAGAGCCGAGGGGTATGAATAATATCGGGCACAAGTGTATATATATATATATATATATATATATATATATATATATATATATATATATATATATATATATATATAATTATGTATGTGTGCATATCCGTCTGTGAGAGATAAAGTATGATTTGTATAATTTTGTATAAACTTTCCAGTCGATAAATTAGTAAATAATCGATTTCGATGGTATAATCCACTCGATCAGGTTCGGTTTCATTCGATTGGAATTGTTGATCTAATTAAACACATTTGAGAACGACACATCAGTTCGTCTCGAAATACCCCCCCCCTAGTTATTGAAGACCCAAATACGCGAATCGGCTCATTTCTACACGGGTCCAGAAGCACAATTTCTCCCCCCCCCACCCCATACACATATTTAATGTTTTTCAATTGTGTTACTTTTAACGCGTGGTAAATTTAATCATGCTATACTTTTTTTCTCTCTTTTTTTCTAATACCATTTTTTGTTTTTGAAAACTTTTTATGGTGTTTATTATTTTGCTTCCCATTTTTTTTAGGGAATTTCATCAGCAGCAATTTTACCAAATTCCATTCCAGTTCTTCGATTCTTATGTTTCGTTCGTTCGTTTATCTATTCATTGACTTATCCTTATTCACCTTTTGTGGGTTAGAAGATTGCCACATTCGACCGTAACCTAAGCCATTCTTATCCTGCCCAAACCCTTACAGTTTTCGCACGTCCGGCCGGCAGCAAACAAACAATCCACGGTAATCTGTGCAATTCGGAAGAATTCATGTTTAGCTCAACAAAATAATAAATAAAAATAATGATATTGTCCGTGTCAATTGCATTGTGGTCACGCATCAATTCCATCGAGCGTCGCAAATAAGTTATATCGATCTACTAAAAAAAAGTAATTCTTATATATATCATTATAACCGCTCGCCTATGACATGCACTGACTACAGAGTCTAATCGGAATAATCTCAAGTTTCAAGTCTCCAACCTCTGTCCCATCGCCGCAATCTTGCATTACTGTGTCTGTTTAACAAGTATTTTAATGAGATGTGCTCTGCTTAACACGTTGCACTTGTGCCCCCTCGATGTTCATATCCCCGACAAACCCACCTTGCAGCAAAATCACACCCCTTCACTGTTGAGGTCCCTAAATGCCAGAAAGCTTTCTACTCTAATATTTTCTTCCCTCAAACAGCTAGACTTTGAAATTCCCTTCCTGTTAGCTGCTTCCATGACTGTACTGATATGCAGAAGCTTAAATGTAATGTAAAAAACATTTTGTTAATCTTTTCTAGACATGGTCTCGAATAGTAGTTCCTATGTGGCGATATGCCTGGTTGTGGGTGAACGCGAGTAAAACAAATGATAAACTTACAAAAGACAATCTACAAACTATGATAAAAAATGCATAACATTTAATATAGACTTTCATTTTTTTTTTTAATTCTTCAGACTACTGTTCTTATCTTGAGTTTCATTTTCACAACATTTTGGTCGATGTAACCTCCGACCTTCTTTGGATATATCTTGCACTCAGGAATCTTTCTGTCGAACTCGGGGATCTGCACAGAATTTCGAACAGGATTCTTCATTTAATCTACAGGGTAGCAAGCTCTCTTTCCGTCAGCCATAGCTAGAACCATATTCGCAAGTATATGTGGCATAGTGGATAAAGTACTTGGTTAAATCCAGTTGTAAGTTATACTCTTCTATGGGTTGAAGGTTCAGTCCTCAGTGCGGGCGCCACTCAGAAGACAATTGCAAATTACGCGCGGATGTTCTACTTATCATTTTCACCCTCTTCCATTGCAAGTTGTTAAACTTTCACATTCATATTCTGTGCGTCGTTTATCCGTTTTCCATTCCCGATCCCGCTTTCGCTCCCCGCCCCCATCTCCCTCTTTATTAACAGTCGAAGATAGTAAAGACACGAATGAATAAAAAGAGTGGAATAGTCTATCATAGCAAAGGAGAATATCACCACAAGTAGTAGTACGACTTAATGCGTAGTTTAAAAGGAAAAGAAGATATATATGTCCTTGTGTGTGTGTGTGTGTGTGTGTATGTGTGTGTGTGTGTGTGTGTGCTTGTGTTGATAGTGAAAAAATAGAGAGATAAATAATAAGAGAGCAAAATGGCCTAATCGAGGGCATTTTACCCCCGTGGATAAAATAAAAGGTTTCGTTTAAAATGCCGTGCAGATTCCCGAGTTCGACAGAAAGATTCCTAAGTTCGACAAGATGTACCTAAAGCACATCGAAGGTTACATCGAGCGAAATGTGAAAATAACAGTCAAGATGAGAACAGTAGTCCGAAGAATCCAAATAATACGAATAATCAATCCTCATCTCAAAAATTCAGAGGCAACATTCAATGTATACTCCAACAATCGCGCCCCAGCTTCTCAGTCCGCCTGGAAACCTCCACAATTGATTTCACAAAGAACTTTTTTTTTTTTTTTTTACTAATGAATAACCTGGAAAATCCATGGATTACAAGGATTAAGAAAATGCAAAAATTGAAAGTTAAATAATGATGGATATTATGAGAGGATTCTTTTACCTGGGACATAATTTGCAGGGGGATTATTTAGGAAGTTGAGCAGCAAGATGTCTGTTTATTTTACACTTGAACTTTTGCATGTTAGTACAGTCGAGGAAGCAGGAACATGGAAGGGAATTCCAAAGAGTAGCAGTTCTGGGAGAGAAACTATTCGAGTAGAAGCCTTTCTGGCATTTGGGAAACTCTACTGTGTAGGGGTGGGATTTTATTGCTTGTCGGGTTTGTTGGGAATATTTATCTCCAGGGAGTACAAAGGCTTGTAGTTCGTTGGAGCATCTACCATTAAAATACTTGCAAAATAGGCAGAGGGACGTAATATTATTCGATGGGACGGAGGTTGAAGCCTAGCTGACAGTTCGGGACCTATTAGGTTGGCAACAATCTTTTGGACGCTGATCAAGAATGAGAGATTAGTAACAGACGCACCAGCCCAAATATGACAACAATACTCCATACTAAGGCGAATGGTGGCCTTGAAGAGGCATATATATATATATATATATATATATATATATATATATATATATATATATTTATATATATATATATATATATATATAAATATATATATATTTATATATATATATATATATATATATATATATATATATATATATATATATATATATATATTGTGTGTGTATGTACTAGTGGTGGTGGTGGCTTTGCCTGGGGGGTAAAATACGCTTAAATATGATGTTTTAATTTGTCCAGATTTCGTACATATTATTATAGAGTCGTTATTTCAAATGTAAAAAAGAAGTAATTAGGTGCCATCAGTTAGAATCGAAACCGAAACTGTAACATTCAAACCTGGTGACGTTACCACTGCACCAACGTGACACGTAAATACACCGACTGAAAATTAAAGATTAAAAATAAAGTAAGATGAATGTAAAAAAATTGACAACTATTTTTTCAATTTTTGACCCATTTTTTACTTTTTAAAAACAATTTTAACCGGCTAAAAACGCATAAAAGAACGACCCGTAAAAAATTCAGTCATTTGAGGTACCTAGCACCGCTCTGCGACTTTTAGTTTCGGAGAAAATAGTGTCTGAAAATATGGAGACAGACAGATACACCGACAGATAGACAGATCAAAAGACAGACAGACAACTGACAGACAGATATATAGCAATTTATATATATATATATATATATATATATATATATATATATATATATATATATATATATATATATATATATATATAAAGAAAATCTTTATGACTTAATTTACTCTCTGTGTAATTTTTCCCCCGTTATTTTTCGTTTTTTTTCCGACCCCGGCTATAATCATGGCTTTTTCTTTAATCGTATTTTCCTCGATTTAGCTCTGTTAAGCGAGGAACGAAACCTGGTTAGCTAACCTTTATTTTCATTTTTTTTATTTTTTTAAAATCATTATGTTGATTGGTCTGTATTTAGTCATTATTAAATTCTGTACCCCTCGAAAAATTTTCATATATATCTATAATATAAAGCTGAACGTCTGTGTGCGTGTGTGTGTGTGTGTGTGTGTGTGTGTGTGTGTGTGTGTGTGTGGCCACGAATAGGCTCCTATATGGTTGACTATTTTAAAAAACTGATTACATATAATGATAGAAGATGCATCGAGGATCAGAAATGGGTATGTTTGATCTGGCAGAACGGTGGTTCATAAAAATTGTGGGGTCTGCGTTTGCGCCTGGCTCCCAAAGTATGGAAATAAAAAATGGAAAAAAAAATGTTTACAAGGGTTTTTGATATAGATGTACATAATAATACTTTGATAAGTATGTTTTAACTTAAATAGGGATGGTATAATAAAATTGTGGGGTCTGCGTTCACGCCTGTACTCCATGCAAATATGGCACAAACTTTAACAAAGACTTTTCATATTTATTTGCGTAAGTATACTTTGATAATTATGTTTCAGTTTGAAGAAATATGGTATAATAAAATTATGGGGTGTTCGTTCGCGCCTGACCTCCATAGAATGGAAATATGTCACAAAGTTTAACACGGTTTTTAAAAAGGGGTGAGGGTCCACAATAACACCTTAACTTTAATCTTAATTCACGTTAGCTTTTATTTATTTTTTTGAGTTGAATAATATTGTGTCGAATAAATTCACCTCATAAATTCACGTTCTTATTAAAGTGAAAACCAAAAAAAAGTCGGAACTTTAGACAATTCTCGACACAAATTTTGCATAACTCTGTTTTTTTTCCTTCTCCACTTGCACGTGGCTACTCTTTCGGAAATAGATAAACAGATAAATAATAAAAAATAAGAACGTTACTTGTTATCGTGTCAAAAGAAGGAAAAATCCTTCTCACGTGATTACGTGTCTTTTTAAAAACATTTATATAACCTTTTTATTTTATTTATACATCTGTTTAACCCTTTTTTGTCAGTGTACTAGAAGGAATTAAGTTGATTACAATCCTTTCTGCGTGTTCTTTACATTACAATAGTACAACCCTGAATTCGACGGTGCAATACTACACCGTTCAATACTGTAAAACTGAAACGAAGCTGTTCTGCTTGAAAAAGGCGCCATTTTCTTCTTATTCATATTTATATCGATTCTTTGCTTAAAAAAACTAAAGTAATTACGTGTTTACTTTTTTAATATCCCATTTTGCTGTTTCGGATTATTTTACTAAAGTAAGTAAAGCTTTATTATTTTTCCAAACTTGTTTTGTTTCTTTGTTTTTCGATATTTCGTCGATATTATTTAGTAAGAGTGTTTAGCAGAAAATCGAACAAACGACTACCCCAAAAAATAAATATACAAGAAATAAATGTTACCATAGTCAATAAAAGTTCAGTCATGTTTTTTTTTGTTTTGAAATAGTTTTTTAATGCTCTTTACTTGAAATAATTTCAACGAACCGAAATTAAAACGAAATTTGAGGCGATAACTACTTAAATGAAGTTTTATATAAACTACACATGCCATAATCGAATATTCCGTAAGCACAAAATAACGGAAAACATTAAAATATGTTTATAAATATTCCTTACGGTGACGAAACTCTCTTAAATTGTTAACACAGAATGCTCAGGTGCCCCTCCTTCAAATTGAAAACGGGGCTCTCCATTTCAAAGTCGCTGCCATTTTAATTTTTTTTTAAACCGGTTCGTGAATTAAAATTTTTTTTTTTTTTTTTTACAAACTACTTAAAAATACAAACCAATGAACTTTTCTACCATAAAAGTAACTTTTATTGACTACGGTAACATTTATTTATTGTATATTTATATTATTATATATATAACATTTTCTCTTTGTAGGGAAACATCATTTTGTTGGTCACTCTTGGCTACGAATGGAAACAAAGTTGATATAAAAAAATATATTTTCGGAAAACCAGCTTTACTTTCATCATATTTTGCTTAGGGTAAAATTTTTAAGTATCAAAACCTATCTCTTTACAACCCTCTCCTTTTCATAACCTATCATACTTTCATCAATCACAGTCCATTTTCTGTAGGCTGTTTTTGAACCCAGTCAACGACGGGTACTTCTGCTAGTGTATATATATATATAATATATGTATATATATATATATATATATATATATATATATATATATATATATATATATATATATATATATGTGTGTGTGTGTGTGTGTGTGTGTGTGTGTGTGTGTGTGCGTGCGTGTGCACATTTGGGTAGCATTTATTCTTGAAACAAATATTTAAAAATTTATCTTTGATTATACCTTTTTTTTATTTTTCATTTTTCTTTTCGTATGAAAATCAAAAATTTTGATAAAATTCCCATAAGTATTCTGTGTAACGTTTTCTCTGGCTCAAACCGGCATCATTAGCAAAAGTAAGTGGAACACTGGTGTGTGTGAGAGAGAGAGAGAGAGAGAGAGAGAGAGAGAGAGAGAGAGAGAGAGAGAGAGAGAGAGAGATTGACGGTAGAAAGTTTTTAATAGTAACAGTTAGTGTCAGTACAAGATACAGTAGGAGGTATAGGCGAACCAGTTGCTGTCAGTAATTGGTTCGTGTGTAGAGAGGACTCCAGCAACGGGCTCACCAATTGCCCCATAGGGGATCTAGCAACTGCTAACACCTACCTGCTACGGCTTTATATATATATATATATATATATATATATATATATATATATATATATATATATATATATATATATATATATATACCAGATAGGTGACCATTTGGGAGGTTAGGCGCTGTATGTACTGCGCCAAGCCGTAGAAATTTTCAGGTTGGTATCTGGAGGCGCATTAATTTACTGGGAGAGATTCACCCCCGTCTCTGTTAAAATATGCATCTAGGAGAAGGAAACTCTGATTTAAAAACCTGCGATCTATTCTATACCCTGTACTGTGGCAGCCATCTGCACTGACGGAGGTAACAGTAATACCAAAAGAATTGTTGGTTCTACACAAAGCCTTCACCACTATAAACAAATCATCTTAGTTATTGTAGTGGAACCGCATACATCGAAATCGACGGGAGAGTTCATTATATATATATATATATATATATATATATATATATATACATATATGTATATATGTATATATATATATATATATGTGTATATAAAATTGGATTTAAACTTTCTAAATTAGAATTTACAACAAATTCATTATTCAACAAGAATTTTGTGTTGTGTATTACAGACTTCTTTAATATTTTGCAGTTATCAATTTGTATACTAACCAGCAAAATTTGTAGCCTACAAATGAATATCATTTTGCCAACTACTTTCCTCTGAGCATAAGAGACATTTTTTGAAACTTCATGGGATAAAGAGAATTTATTTATAAATAAATTTGAAACTTCGTGGAATAAGGAAAATTTATTTATAAATTTGTATTCCTTGTCGAATAATGAATGTTGCAAATTTTAATTCACAGAGTTTAAATTCAATTTCTTGTATATATTGTACTACATTTGTCATTCATCGAGTCTTGGCTTTCTTCGGAATATCCTTTCAACCTATACATTTCTGCAATACTATCAGCTTTCATACAAACATGGCTTATTTCATAAGTTGTAGTTTTCACTTTATGTACTGACCAGCAAAATTTATAGCCTGTCAATGAATATCATTTAGTTAACTAGTTTCCTCTGAAGAAAAGAGCCATTCTCTGAAACTCCATGGAATGAGGACAATTTTTAGTATTTAATTTGTTTTCCTTGTCGAATAATATATTTATTGTAAATTCTAATAATTTAATTTTTTCATATCAATGCTCTATCTCGAATAATGAGTTTTTTTTATCTAGTTAGGATTGTCATATAAATATTAATATTTGTACTTCCTTAATTCGACACAATTATTCAATTTTTACACTTGGAAATTTTTTTAAATTCTCTCTCTCTCTCTCTCTCTCTCTCTATATATATATATATATATATATATATATATATATATATATATATATATATATTAAGGATGGTATATATATATATATATATTACGGATAGGGCGATTCCAATATTTTTCCGATACAATTATCGATTCCGTGTTAAATTCCCGATTCCGATACAATTACCGATTTCGATACAATTTCCGATTTCGATTATTTATAAATATCTAAATATTAAACTATAAAGTTGGTATTTTTCACGATTACTGTAAAAACACGTGTTAAATGTCCAGATATTTTCTCAAACGTAAAGATACACTCGTGAGGGATGATCTATCGATTTTAGTTTTACTAATAGTTTAAAATAATAGCTATTCATTATTTTAGTATTACTATAAGCAGGAGAATATTTTTCTTTAAACAGAAATAAAATAAAAAAGGAAATTAAAAGAATCGTTTTGGCATCGAAAAATAAGAAAATTTTTTTTCCGATTCCGATACCTCAAAAAGTTCCGACTTTTTCGATCCCCGATTCCGATTAATCGTCCCAACACTAATAAATATATATACCAACACTAATATATATATATATATATATATATATATATATATATATATATATATATATATATATATATATATATATAACATGCCAGAAATTTATAGGCCATAGTTAATATTTTTATCAGTTTCTTTAATTTGACGATAATATTTTCGAAAGTATTCTTTAGTACGGCACCGAAATATGGAATTTAACTAGATAGTTAAACAAAATACGTTCCCCAAGGCGTAGTATCTGCAGCAAGCTTGTTAAAAGATTTATTATTTCGTGAGAGCATCTTTCTTTAAGATTGACGTCGCCATTTTCACCGTTTGAAGTTCGACTTGGTAGCTGGTAGGAACGAACATCCAACCTACAGGCTCTAATTATTATCGGCCTTGTAATTCTTATCATTACGGCCTACCATAGCACTAAAAAGGGATGTTTTCTTCCACGTAGGATTGGCACCCAATTACCAAAGAGAAGAAAAATCCTGCTTACAATCGTTCACGATACTGAACAAAGAGAGTAGAGTTCCCATTAATTATTCCATTTATGGACTACACATAAGATTAAAGATTTAAAAAAAAATTAACCGCATTTTGTTTATAGAATAAATATACTCTGCATATATGAACTATAGAAACTATTGAAACGAGGAATCATGAAAGATTGTGAGTACGATCTCAGCCACCATTTTTAAATGCATCCAATAATCTCTATAAGATGTTCTGTCTGTCGGTCGGTTTCTGGTGTCATGTCAGTTAGTCGAGCGATTGGTCTGTCAGGTTTAGGTTTAAAACAGCATTTCGTCGATTCGTCATTATTAATTTTGAAATAGCAGTTTTTACAAGCATCAACGCATCTCTAGAGGCTTATCTATCTATTAGTCAATCAGTCACAGTCTGAACTAGTATTTTCGTCAGTCTATCACAAAATAAAATACGTTTAAATATGGCATTTTAATTCATGCAGATTTCATATTTATTATTATAGAACCAATTCTCCACTGATTATTCTATTGTACCCAATCTATAGTAGTGATGTCTTAAAGTTTAAAAAATATGACTTTGGTGCCATTAGCTAGAATAGAAATCAAAACATTTAGATCTCCAGCGTTATTCGTTGCCATTTGAGCTACGGTCAAATGCTCATCAAAACTTTTCAAATTAACCGACATAAACTTATATTTTCGAATGCATAAAGAATACACATTAGTTTTACTTACGTCCGATTTTTCAATTTTGACCACTTAGCAGTTCTTTTTCGGCTAAAAACGAAATCGAATTTGTTCCACATGTCTGAAAGGCTCATATATCAAGTTTCAGGTCTATAGATAAAAAAATTGATAGAGTAGTTTGGTAGGGATTATTGCACAGTCCTCAGAGTACCTTGGAACATTCTCGAGATACAGATCCTTTCTATATTGTTTGGTGCATTACCAATCTTTTCACTGTTACCAAAGGAAAGCTCTACCTGCCTGTGAATCTGGTCAGAGCAGCAGTTTTGATGCCTACCATAAAATTTTACTGGGGAACCAGGAATGTCGAATTCCAAGTTTATCGGATCGATTGTGCTCATTTACGCACCAATATCGTAAGAGAAGGTATGAACCCACAATGGTGATTTCCCTACCGTTATTGGTAATCTGTGAAAATTATTAACTGTATAATAACTAATTAATCTTATATAGCGACCCATTTACTTCGGCATTGAAATCGCACAAAAGGGTTGATGTGCTGTAAAATGGACAAGTCAAACCAATCTTCTATCCAGTTAGAATCATTTTTCGTGTGAATAGATAACCAAAATATTTTGTTTACAAACTTAATCGTGTGACGACGGCAACCGGTTGCATTGCGGAGTCTTTTCTTCATGGCCGAACGGGTGTGAATCATTGCCTGGTCGACGGTTTTGTTCTCGACGGCTGCCAAGAGAGCCAGTCAAACGAAACATTCTCGCGTTTTTTTTTTATTTATTTATTTGTATTTTGGCCGGGGGACATCGTAAATTCGATTTTCCTTTTTCTTCCTTATTTGTTTTTTTTTATATCCTGTAAAAGAGGAGACAGTTTTTGGTGCTCACAAGTAGAAGATTAGCAAAATGTTCGCCTCAGTTTTTCGTTACAAGAGAGACCACGCGAGCAGTCACAAAAAAACAGAATGTTTACGGCCTACACCAGAATAAAAAAGAAATAAGATTACAAACAATTATCGCTTGGTTGGAACTTTACTCATAAATAAGTATATAAATATGAAGATAGAAAGGCCAAGTTGGTAATTGTACAGTTCAA
This sequence comes from Euprymna scolopes, assembly GCF_053919585.1. NCBI lineage: Eukaryota > Metazoa > Mollusca > Cephalopoda > Sepiida > Sepiolidae > Euprymna > Euprymna scolopes. Next base: position 24,736,730 of record NC_136484.1, on the reverse strand, counting down.
TGTTCTTAGAGATTGCACTCGACGGATTAACTTCCATGCTGTTTATATAAATATACACATTATATACTAATGTTGCTTATATACATACAGTATATACTAGTGTTGGGACAAGTAATCGGTATCACAATAAAAAAAAATCTTTTAGTCTAATTTCCGATGCCAAAAACGATTCTTTGAATTGTTTTGTTTTGGTCCCCCGACAAAAGGAGGGTGGACCTGTAAATTCACCCTTGCACGTTTGTCCGTTCGTCCGTTTGTCTCTCCATACTACGCCTTGGAATCTTTTGAAATTTTGCACAAACAATAAACATGATATGAGTAAAAAAGTAACAGTAACTTCGGTTGTCCCTCTAGGGGTGTCATTCGAATTAAAATGGTTAAAATTGACACTTTTGTGCTTATTAAAAAAATTGATGCCTTGGATTTTTTATAAAACTTTCTGAAAAGTTGTAGCTAACTGATTTCTATATACTTTTGTTTGTCTATACTTTGCGATAACTCTTGCGTGTGTCCTAGAGGCTTTTTTAGGGCTAATAAAACACTCCATTTTTTGGACTATTTTACCATAATTGTCCAAAATTTTATGTGTATGTCTATTTAGCAGTTTTGCATCGTGCTGAACTCAAATTTAAATATGTTAAGGCCTTTGAGGATTTTGGGGCTGAATGGGAGGGGCAAATGATGGACTCATTTCCTTTTTTGCATGATGCAGAACTCAAATTTAAATATGTTAAGGCCTAAAACTGCACCGTTTGATCATTTTCACCAGGATTTGACGTCACCTGGGGACTTTTGGCGTTAAATGGGGGGGGATGCTGAACTTAGTTATATTTTATGTCTCGTTAACTGTGCAGTCACGGGGGATAATGCATGCTTCACTTGTTTTTAGCGGTATTTGAGTAAAATTCAACATTCTATTACTGCTACTAATGATAAGACGATACCTATTTATTGATTTTAAACAACCAATACAACTAAAATCGATGGATCAATCCTCCCCTCAAGTGCATTTTTTACATTTGCGAAAATAATTGCATATATTACACGGATTTTTACTGTAACGCGAAAATTAAAAACAACAACAACAAAAACAACTTAACTAAATATTTAGAGATTTTCTGGGCTTGAAAGGCAGAAAGCTACGGACATAGATGTTAAGGTATTTGGGTAGTTAAGCAACGGAACTGCTCCCCCTTAGATGCCTTCGAACCTAGCTCTGGTGAAAAAGCGTTTGTTTTCGTTGTAATTCACTTGATTTTATCAACCTCTCTATGTTCAAGATAATTGTGCGTGGCCGTTAAGGCATATCTGTCACGAGGTGACACCTCTACATAGACTACATGTTCCAGACATCACAATTAATTTAGAGGAGGCAACCTCGATAAAAAACCAAGCAAATGAAGCTTGTCAGCCATGGAAGGCAATCATCTAAGAGAGAGAGAGAGAGAGAGAGAGAGAGAGAGAGAGAGAGAGAGAGAGAGAGAGAGAGAAAAACCCTCCAAAACTAAACTTATGCTGGCTTTCGGCTACATCCATATTGGAGTAAGGCTAAGGGAGACAACTCCTACAGAAAATTTGGAGTGCCGTCTCAATAACAGATAAGAGCTGTATTTAGCACTAAGCTCTATTCTGGCAACTGCTGCAGTAAACTTGGTTCCAGACGTACTGATTACTCAGTTCCTCTGGACACCACTAGCGACACCGAAAGAGGGATTCTGATAATTGGAAAACTCAGTTTCTCCTTAAATATGCCCAGGCTTGTGCACTAGAGCTGGCACGAATTACATTTTGGATTAACACTAGGAACGGCAGTTATAGGTTATGTCACAACTCAATTGGCGTAGACCTGGGCGCCATTGGCCGTACCTGACAATGAGAGAGCTTATTCAAATTCATTGAACAGCTACCGCTCACCTCAAGCTAAGCAGCACTCAATCAGTAAAATGCTGTCCCGTCACTGACCATCTGCTCTACAGGGTCGTAGGGCGTATGTTCTGAAATTATGTTGTCTGGCTCATTAAACCACATCCAAAACATTTCAGACATACTCAAAGCTTCATCCATAAATAATGAGCTTTCACGCCTTCAGGTAAGCATAGCTACATTGCAGGAGATACGTCTTTCCAACTCAGTGATTATCAAGGAGACCGACTACATATTTTTCTGGAAAGGAAGCAGGAAAAAGAATCAAAACAGTGGTGTTGGTTTTGCCGGACACAACATGCTCTTGAACAAAATATAACTGGGTCACGCAGCAATTGATCATCTCACCTAAACACCACGGATGACCCAATCATCCTCCTCTGCGTATCTGCGCCAACGCTTACATTTTCTGAGGAAGCCAAAGATACGCAAGCTAGAATCATCCAGTCAAAGGTTCGGTAGAAACAAGAACATCATTCTGGGTGTTTTCAACGCGCAGATTGGTAACGACAATGATTCTTGGACAAACTATCTTGATAGAATCCGAATAGGGAAAAGTAACGAAAACTGCCAAAGATGGCTAGAACTGTGCATCTTTCATGAACTCTGTGTCACCAACACATTATTTTCCACTCAGAAGTACCATCGTGCGCCATGGAGACACCTGAGGTCAAAACATTGGCACCGGATAGATCTCATACTTACTAGGCCCAAATTCATCCTAAGCTTGACAATCACCAGAACTTACTACAGCGCTAATTGTGACAAATGTGTGCTTTAAAATCAAACTCCATTTGAAGAAATATTACCGCACTAAACAACCGGGTAAACTAAAGATTGATTTCAATATGACAAATCCCGCAGACAAGATGAGTGAAACATAATGCTTTACATGGTACAAAAACATGCAAATGGAGCAATAATGTCAGCGTTGAGGTCCGCAAGGAATTGTGCAAAAGCTACGGTGATATTTCCAAATCTTTTCCCCATAAGTCTAAGAGAGCAGTAGAAATAATTAATAAAACCAAACAACTTGAGAGGTGGGTGTGACATTACTCTGATCTATATTCAAAGGAAAAATACGATCAGTCAGACGACTCTTGATGCCATTAAACGCCTTCCTATGATGTACTGAACTGGACCATCCCCCATACCTAGAGGATGTCTCAAAAGTGATAGACAAACTGCCTTTATGGAAGGCTGCAGGAAAAAATCGCATACCAGAGAAAGTAATCAAAAGCGGCAAACTGTGCCTTTTAATGCCACTTCATAATCTGATGTACACATTTTGGGAGGAAGAAGTACCTCAAGACATGAGGGATGCAGTCATCATCAACCTTTACAAATATAAAGGTGATTGTAGCGACTGCAATAATTATAAATCGCTGGCAAATTGTTGACACGTATCATCCTGCAGAGACTTCAAATTTTGGCAGAGCTAATCTACCCAAAATCAGTGTTGCTTCCGACTCGAAAGGCCCACTGTATACATAATATTCTCTATGCACCTACTACAAGAAAAATTCAGAAGGCAAAACTTGCTACTGTATCTAACTTTCATCAACCTGACTAAGGCTTTCGACTTAGTAAGCAAATATGATATTTGGAGAATGCTACCTCTTATTGACTGCCCACCGAAATTATGAATCTAATTAAATCTTTTAAATATTTTCATGGCGGCATTATGAGCACCGTGCAGTTCGATGGTGACATTTCAAATGAGTTTCGAGTAAAAAGTGCCGTAACGCAAGGTTGTGTCTTAGGACTAACTCTCTTTGGCATCTTCTTCACCCGCCTTTGGACCATTACGCGATGGCTTTTAGTTGCACGCAAGAACCGCTGGTCATCTTTTTAATATTACTCGTTTGCGTTCAAAGATCAAGATAAAAGAAACCATGACCAGGGAGCTGTTTTTTTTTCAGATTATGCAGCTATTGCTTGCCAATCTGATGAGGGATTGCACAGTTTAATGGATAAATTTTCAAATGCATGTAATCTGTTTAGTCTGTCCATATGCCAGAAGAAGCCACGGGGTTTGAGCTAAGCAACACAAGAGCCACCTGTTATATCCATCAACAGAGCAAACATAGAAGTTGTGAATCAATTCAAGTACATAGTCTAAAAAATAACAGACACCCTCTCACTAGAAAACGAAATCAACAAGAGGATTGGAAAAACCGCAATAACTATGGCCAAACTTACCAAACGTCTCAGGGAAAACAAGCATCTGACGATCAAAACAAAAATCCAGGTATATCAAGCATGTGTCATGGGCACTTTGCAACGTATGATCACCAGGAATAGAAACTCCATGTTTTCCACGTGAGATTGCTGCGCAAAGTTCTTGGTGTCACCTGGCAACCAAGATCACAAATGATGACGTGTTAAAGCAGGAATACCCTCTGTGTACACCCTCTTCCGTTCACAACGTTTGCGACGTATGGGCCATGTCTACAAAATAGACGACACACGCGTTCCCAAGGTCCTTATGTATAGTGATCTGAAACTGAATAAACGCAAGAAATGTCTTCCACACCTGCGCTTAACGAACGTCTGAAAACGCGACATGTTTGTATGTGGTATCGATCAAACCAGCTGGGTCGCACACGCGGCTTACATGGAAAACTGATATCCGAAGAACTTACTCTAGGCAAAGAAAAATACATGGACCAGGAAACAGGGAAAATACATAAATTGAAAACTGCTCAATAAATCTCCCAACTCGATCCTGCTGCTTCATCCAGCGCATCTACGTATACCTGCGACATCTACATATACCTGCGACGTCTACGTATACCTGCGATATCTACGTATACCTGCGACATCTACGTATACCTGCGACATCTACGTATAACTGCGATATCTACGTATACCTGCGACATCTACGTATACCTCAGAGTGGACCTGGGAGCTAATCTTCAAACCAAATTATTCCCATGAGTGAATCATGGATAGATGACCTAAAAGGTTAAAACAGAGTATGAGGTCAGCTGGATTAGACACAATCTGTTATATATACATGATATCTAGATATGAATCGAGATGGCGAATGATGTCATTTTTTGTAAAGCGGAGAAAGAAACTTAGGTTTCAAATAAGTGCGCACATGGGGCGTTGTACGAGACAATTGATCACTAATGTTGTAGACTGGAAGAAAACTTTGATAATCGCCAAGCGTTAAATGACCCCTTCTCCCAATTGTCTGAGAAGATATTAACTACTTAAGAGAACTTTCTCTCTGTCTCTCTCATTATTGTGTGAGTTAATTCCCTCCAGAAATAAAATCATTAGAAACTCTCAGCGAATGTCTCTTGTTTCCATTCTGTGTGAATAGATTTATTTGTTTAGCATCACTGAGGAGAGGATAAAAGCCATGCAAAAGAGAAAGACAAAGCAACCATTAAACAAAACGACGACGAAAAGAAATGGTAACGTCAAGCAACAATAGAGGAGAAAGAAGACGCCAGTAAACAAAAGGTATACCACACACACGCACATCATAATGACTATTGAAGTTTTCGGTCTCTCTCCTCGATGCATCCATCCTCTTTGATCTTTCTCCGTCATTTTTATTTAATTAGATTTGAAGTCGGCAATATTTCATTTATTTTGTTCATTCAGGAAAATGAACCTTGACGACAAACGAAAATAGTGTCAATTTTTATTAAATTAAATATACGTTCAAATACGAAACGAGGAATTATTGATAAACAATAAAATGAGATGTTGAGTTAATATTTAATCAAATAAAATTAAATCATTAAATAAACAATTAACAACTAAGTTCTGCGATATTTGGCGTCATTGTATAGCATTTTCTACATTTTATCTATATAATATTCTGCTTGTTCCTTTCTAGTTAGTCTATACGTTACGCGTTCAAAAAGGCCAAATACAATTTTTAAAGGACAAACAGTTTCAAAAAAAGTAACATTCGCGAAACTTTATAATGGCGAATCTAGCAAACCTCGACAAGAATATAACAGTGACCTCCCTTTGATGTAGCCTCGTTTTCAAATATCACTATAATAATAATGTTTGATCTTTTTTCTTTGCGGACGTAGTGCAGTTGCTTTTTTAAAAATTCTCATATGCATACATTTGGGTGTAACAAGATTATTATGACATGGTAGTAAGCGTTCGTGCGGTTGTGTGTCCACACATGGGAGTGTATCTTTGAATGCGCATGCGTGAACTATATGTATTATTATTATTATTATTATTATTATTATTATTATTATTATTATTATTATTATTATTATTATCTTGATTGTTCTGCCAGTACAACGTAGCGGTTGGGTGTCCAGGTTCCTTTGGTAAACATATCGGCGCCGCAAGTGACATAAGGCATGTTGATTTGAATGGTTTGTTTTAATTGGGCCCTTTAAGCAGATACCTTGACTTTAATAAGGTCCTCCGCTCCACTTTTTACGTTCATCTCTGAACTGTCTCCGTGTCCAGGATCCTTGCAAAATAAAACATGCATACATACATACATACATACATACATACATACATACATACATACATACATACATACATACATACATACATATTGTGTGCATTTGTATTTAAATATGCAGAAGGGATTTAGAAAACACACACGAATGGCAAGCAAAAAGACTAAAGAGCGCAAAAAAACGAACGAATTATTAAATATCTAGGGAACATAGAAAGAACAAGAAAGAAAAATGCTAAGAAATATTAAAAAAGAAAGAAAGGAGGAAGCATAAAAAGAAAGAAAAAAGAAGTAATAAAAATAATAGGAAAGAAAACGAGAACAATGTTAAAAAAAAGAAAAACGGGCGAAAAGAAAAGAGAAGTAAATAAGGAAGAACACAAAAGAAAAAAAGAAAAAAGGAAGGAAGACAAAAGAAGAATTAAAAAGGTGAAACAACGAAAGAAAGGAGGATGAAATAAAAAGCGAAAAGATGGACAATAAAAGGAAGGAATACAGAAAAAGAGAAAAGAAAGAGTAAATAAGAAAAGAATAAATGAATAATAAAACGAAAGAAAGACGAACAGAATAAAATGAAGGGAATATAAAAGAAGAAAAACACACCAAATAGAAAAATGAAAAACCAAGTAAAAAATATAAAAAGAATGAAAGATATAAATAATGGTGAAAGAAAGAAAAGGAAAATATAGAAAGAAGAGAAAGAGTAAAAAAGCAAAATGGGAGAGGAAGACAACAAAGAAGGAATGAAAGAAACAACAATAAAAATAATTGAAAATAGAGAATTACTTCTAAGAAGACAATAGGAAAAATAAGCAAAAAAAAAACAAAACAAAAAAAACAAAACAAAAAAAAACACATACACATATGAACGCAACAAAAAATGAAATAAAATATAAAATCAAGAAGGAATAAGTAATAAAAGAAAATATGAAAGAATAGCGAAAAAAAAGGTCACAAAATAGCGAAAAAGGCGCAAAAATGAAAACGAAAATATATAAAAGTAAAAACATGGTAATGAATAAAGAAAAAAATACAATTAAAAATATGAACAAGAAAGAAAAAAGAATGAAGAAAAGGGTATAAGAAATAAAATCATAGCCCTATCCTAACATAGAAAGAAAAATATACAATAAAGTGGAAAATATAATTAAAAAAGACAGAGAAGAAGATAACAAATAAAAAAAATCAAAATGGAATAATTTATTTAAGATATAAACAATAAGAAAACAAAATATCCTAATGAAAAATATCCCCAGAAAATTTAGAGATTTATACTCGACGAATTGATTTTTTTTAAGATTTTCTTTTCAAGAGTTTACAGCTCGTTCATTTACAGAGTTGTCTCCCTTTCGCCCGTTTATTCGTCTATTTTTTTTTATCCCTCTACCTCCCTATCCCACACTAACTCACGTTGTATTTATTCCTGCTATTTTATTTTCAAAAACTCTAAACTCTCAACATTTCACGCTAAGTCTCGCGTGATTTCCTTCCTTTGCCCTGAAGTCACATGACCTTAATCAACCTGCCACTTCACAATTTACCGACATTTTTACTTTGGTAAATGCTATTTTGTTTCCCTCACTAACCAATATGGCTGGCGTGCACCAGAGGTAAAAAAGGGAAAAATGAGTTTTTCTCCTTAATTTCTTTTTCTTTCGATATTATGTTTCTTTGTATTGTAATCGACGCCGGTATGGTTTTGTCTTGAAGGTTTCTGCAAAAAAGAAAATGTTTACCGCGATTTTTTGTTGCTCGTTTCTCGTATGCACGTCCCCAGCCGAGGCGAATAATGGCCGACCAGTGATCATCGGAATAAAATGTCGTGTGCCACGAAGCTAACGTGTGCGCGCATGCGTATATATATATATATATATATATATATATATATATATATATATATATATATATATATATATATATATATGCGCGCATTACGCATGCGTATTGATATACATGTGAATGTTATCCGTTATTACATGTGACTGTGTTGAGTTGTCCGTGAATAGGATACCATTAAATCAATTATAGAATGCACATTCTTCATATGTTTGAGTATCGAACAATGGTGCGTGTAATATTTCCTTTCTTTTAAATAATTTTATTGTACATGCTGATGTTTTCGATATTTATGGAAGGTGACAGTGATTAAGTAATTAACTTTACGGACCTTGGGTGATTTAGTGTTTAATATATAGCATTTAAGATGAGGACTGATGACCTTGGTGATCCGCATTCACATTTCGTTTTACAAAAAACAAACCTTCATTTTCTCATTCCTGTAAGTTAAGCGTGTTCCGCGAGCTGGCAGACCTCGAAACGTCCAACCCCAAACCCTGCAAGAATTGAAGAAAAACATCGGGAACAAAACAAGGGAGTTAAATCGCAATCTAGAGCATCTGCAATCTGTCATGGATAATGTTTTGGAAATAGCACAAATATACGAAATTGAAAATGGGCAACATTTAAAAGACCTTATTTTTCATAAATAAAAAGTGTTTTAATATTGCACTTTTTAAAAAATTTACAAATGTCTTAGTGAGATTGTGTTAAAATCACAGAAAGATGTCATCAAAAATAAAGAATTTACGTTAAAAAACCTGTCAGTGACTTTTTATGACTACCTTTATTTAATGACTACCTTTATTTAATGACTACCTTTATTTAATGACTACCTTTATTTTATGACTACCTTTATTTAATGACTACCTTTATTTAATGACTACCTTTATTTAATGACTACCTTTATTTAATGACTACCTTTATTTAATGACTACCTTTATTTAATGACTACCTTTATTTAATGACTACCTTTATTTAATGTCTACCTTTATTTAATGACTACCTTTATTTAATGACTACCTTTATTTAATGACTACCTTTATTTAATGACTACCTTTATTTAATGACTACCTTTATTTTATGACTACCTTTATTTAATGACTACCTTTATTTAATGACTACCTTTATTTAATGACTACCTTTATTTAATGACTACCTTTATTTAATGACTACCTTTATTTAATGACTACCTTTATATAATGACTACCTTTATTTAATGACTACCTTTATTTAATGACTACCTTTATTTAATGACTACCTTTATTTAATGTCTACCTTTATTTAATGACTACCTTTATTTAATGACTACCTTTATTTAATGACTACCTTTATTTAATGACTACCTTTATTTAATGACTACCTTTATTTAATGTCTACCTTTATTTAATGACTACCTTTATTTAATGACTACCTTTATTTAATGACTACCTTTATTTAATGTCTGAATTCTGACTAAAAATATCAGGGTAACCAATCAGAATCTTCGAATTAATAAAATATTGACGATGATTAAGTATTTAATATATAGTATTTTTAATGATGCTTAAGTATTTAATATTTAGTATTTATAATGAAGATTAAGTATTAAATATATAGTATTTATAATGATGATTAACTATTTAATATTTAGTTATTATAATGATTAATTATTTAATATATAGAATTTATAATGATGATTAAATATTTAATATTTAGTATTTATAATGATGATTAAATATTTAATGTATATTATTTATAATGATGATTAAGTATTTAATATATATTATTTATAATGATGATTAAATATTTATTATATATTATTTATAATGATGATTAACTATTTAACATATAGTATTTATAATGATGATTAAATATATAATTTATAGTATTTATAATGATGCTTAAATATTTAATATATAGTATTTATAATGATGATTAAATATTTAATGTATAGTATTTATAATGATGATTAAATATTTAATGTATAGTATTTATAATGATGATTAAGTATTTAATGTATAGTATTTATATTGGTGATTACATATTTAATATATAGTATTTATAATGATGCTTCAATATTTAATGTATAGTATTTATAATGATGCTTAAATATTTAATATATAGTATTTATAATGATGATTAAATATTTAATGTATAGTATTTATAATGGTGATTAAGTATTTAATATATAGTATTTATAATGATTATTAAATATTTAATATATAGTATTTATCATTATCATTAAATATTTAACATAAAATATTTATGATGATGATTAAATATTTAATATATAAGCCAATACCTTTGTATGCATTAAGATCATGGAATTATGCATGCGGGTAGACAATGATATTTTGCTTTCTGTACAAACGTTTTAATAAAATTTACTTTAAGCATTCCTATAGTTGCTGTGACAACTTAGAGATGATAATAAAACACATAATTATAAAATACTAAATTGGAACGGTAGAGAAAAAACAAATAACATCAAACGTACCAATATAGTAACAATAAAATAACTCAAGAATAATAAAAAAAATAATCAGTCGAAATAGAAATAACTGGAACCTGAATACAATCATACAAATAGAAATAAAATAGTAACGGAGAAAAACTGCAAAACTCCTGCACTTTATCCACCACAAAGTAAATTCCTAACAAAAAGCATTGTTTATCAAACCGCAATTATTTAACAAGAAATATTACATAGGTATTACATCTTTAGATATTAAAACCAGATATTATGACCATAAAAGCACGTCCAATAACAACAAAAAAAGTGCCAAATAAAAGCAACACTAGCAAATAATTAGTAAAGAAAGCTGACGCTCACCAATAGTCGATTGAAAAATAATACGACAGGTCATTGCATGTAGAAATTTAATCGACCTGCATAGATTATAATTAAATGAGAAATATGAAATTCTAAACTTTCAGAACTCTCGAAACCTATTAAACTGTAGAGGCGAATTAGCAAACAACTGTAAACACAGAATAAACTTTAATTTCGGATAACAATACATAAGAACATGGGAAAAGAGTATTTATTATGTATGGATCAGTTCATCCGTAGATAACACAGATAGTTCCGCCACAACACCCCTTCCAAGCTACTATATGAGTATTTCACTTTGGGTAAACCATGAGTTTGGGCTATATGAGTATTTTCACTTTGGATAAACCATGAGTTGTTAACTTTTTTCCTGCCAGAACGTTGTTATTCTGGTGTAATTTGAGGAGGTTCAACATAAACTGTGTTTTGGACGGTTTCAATAGTGAAAGTCCTTTCTGAGATCGGAATGGCTTTCTTTAATACCAAATGACTATGTAATATGATTTTTCTCTATATTGTTGACTAATAGAACATTTTCCTGTTTTTGAGTTGAGCAATATAAGTAAGAAGTTTTTGTAAATATTTACGAAGTGCCAATGATTTGAATTCTGTTTTTGTTTTCTAAGGGTGTCGATTTTAATAAATCAGCAGAAAAACTACTTTTTGGTAAATATTTTTCTTTATATTTTATTTAGTTATTTATTTGTTTTACATTTAACTACGGATAGTTCATTTCTATGTGACTGTTTTTGGTAATCTTGAGAATTAGTCTTAACTTAAGAGTTTCCTTAATTGTAGTATTTTAAAAAGGTTTTATATGAGACTATTGGGAGTCATTACTTTGCTCGGAAAATTTTCTTTAAGGTTTGAAATTTTTACTCGCTGTGATTTTACCATTTCTTGAAAATGGGTACCATTTGGTTGCTGATTTTTTCCCTTTGCTTCAGATTCCTGAAGCTGATTTGGTCGAATGTTAAAAGAATTTAGATTCGTAATTTTTATTCTATTTTGCCTCTTTCATTTTTTAATGAAACTGATTCTGCTTTTACAGAAAGTGGATATTGGCAGGTCCCATGAATTAAATTTCTGCACCCAGTCCGAACCGAGTACATTTGTAGTATTCCTTAGTACATAGACATTTATTTTGTTGTTTTTCCGAATAGTGTAACTTTAGTCCAAAGTTTTTCTTTGAAGTTAATTTATGTGCCATCCACGGCCTTTGTTATTTAAATTTAATATTTAAATGTCTGACCCTCAGTCCAACAGAATTTTAATTTCTTTATTCAGAATTTTTACCGCGACAAACCTTCGTCATTGTTTTCGGTTTTTGTAACACACATCCGGGTTTTTATTTTTCATTTTATTTCTGCAATGGAAATTTTTGTATCCTATTTTTTACATGCCAAGCATTTTTGGGCAATCTTTAATCCAATTCTAATTTCTGCATCGATTACAAGAGGACGGACGTTTTCTTTCTGAAGATTCTTTTTTTTCAGAAGAGTGTGGCTATGTGTATTTTCCGAAGTGTGTGGATATGTGTAGCCTGTATTTTATTTCTAACGTACTTTTTTTTATATGTGCGATTCAAGATTCAATATCTTTCGAGTCGTTTTTAATAATTTCTATTTTCTGACGGTCTTCTGTTAATTTTTATAGAGATCAACTCGGTTTGTTTTCTAGTTTTGTTTGGATACGCCTTCCGGTTTCAGCATCTCAATTTGATCTCAGTCTTTGCGCAAATACTAGACATTTAAAATTGTCCGCACTTAGATCTGATAATTTAAATTCGTCGCAATATTTATTAACCACGGCCACATATTTTGCGAAATCATCGTCGTCGTTTTTTCACCAGATTAAAGCATTTCCATCGTTTATGGGGGAAAAAAAATTGGGGGCTAAAAGTTATGTAAAGTTCCCCGTATCTGCGAAACATAGCTCTGAAGTTTTACGTGGCAAAATAAAAACCACAAATCTATTATGTTCAACAGTTTCCAATTTGCACAATAGCAAACGAACTTTTCATTGTCGGACCAATACTAAAGGAGTCCTCGTATCTTCTGTAGTAAGCTGAAAATGATTTTATTTTCTTCTGAAGTTGTCAATCACACTTCATATTTAGTCGTGTGAAAATGCAGTATTATTCTCAGTTTACTTTTTTTATGACTTGATCAAGTAATTCCTGTTAATTTTTATGTTGCTGTAGTTTTACTAGTTGTTTCTCTGTGCGTTCTTGTTATTTTAGCAATTGTTCTTGTAGCCGATATTGTTTCTCATCTGTGCGAATAATTGTTGTTGTTGTTGTTGTAGAAGAAGAAGAAGAAGAAGTAGGAGTAGAAGAAGTAGAAGTAGAAGAAGAAGTAGTAGTAGAAGAAGAAGAAGAAGAAGAAGAAGAAGAAGAAGAAGAAGAAGGAGAAGAATTTGTAATTTCATCAACTGTTCTAATGCTGCCGGGAGCGCATCCATCATTTATGGTTGGTAAAATAAAGAATGTATAGATTTTGTTTAAAAAACCCTGATCGATTTAACATTTTAGTCCTTTTAGAACAACTGAGAGAGATTCAAACAGTAATTAATTTCCCACCAATGCTGCACCCCCCCACACACAAACCGCTATAATTACAGGTGTAATGTTCTGTTTTAATTTATAATCCCTTGGAAATAATAATATTTCCTCCAAACCAAAAGTCTTTGCGACATATAATTTCTCTGAAATATTTAACAGAGAATAGAAAAAAAAACACGAAAATCTGTACTTCTCTTTCCTACCAACTGCTTACTGTCACGTAGGAGACGAGCAGAGAAAAAGCAAAAATATATATTCTTTCACTCCGTGTTTTTTTACGCAGACGTTTCTCAGGTTTTAGATCTTACACGAAGATTCTCTCAGAGTATTTGAAAAAAACAAAAAACAAAAACAAAAACAAACAAAAAACGCTGTGTATTTTTTTTGTCAATACGGAGTTCGTCATTAGATATTTTTTCCAATACCACATACCCTTTTTTCGTTGTTGTTTTTTTAATACGAAGATATTGATCTGTGCATTGTTATAAAAAACAATAAACAAAAAAACAAAACAAAAAACAAACAAACAAAAAAAAACTGCGAAGTTCGTCCTTAGTTTTTTCACACTATGATCTTTGATCATTTTGGACACATGATTGTTTTTCGTGAATTCTCAAATCCTTCCGTCGTCTGTGTTATACAAACGCTGAGGTATTTGGACCCTGATTTCCTCTGTAATACTTCGAATCCTTATTTCAACAGTGTTATGCGAACATCCGGTGCTCTGATATCACATTCGTCTATTTAATGCCATTTTTTCCTGTACGTGAATTAATACTGTTAAAGGAATAACATGATAAAGAATAGACAAATAGATTAACAATAGATTACGCTTGTCTTTTTACGGATCTGTCTCCGTTCCTTGTTTTTAGCGAATCTGAAACTATACTTAAAACAATGAAATAAGTAAACAAACAAACAAACAAACAAACGAAAAATACAAACACAACTATAACCCCCAATCAAACATCCACATTGTACGAATTATCCATGTCAGCATTATTGTATTATACAGAAAAACACAAATATATACCAGGAAAAGAACTATTGCTTCGAATCTGATTTAAAGCAATGTAACATTGAGCAATTTATGGTTGGTTGGGGTTGTTTTACGGCATATCAACCCTTTTCGGGTTATTTAATGCCGAATCCAAAGATTTTGAAGAAAAATCTTTTTTAATAGAATATATTTGTTGTTTTCACGTCGGTTTCTATTTAACCCATAGTTGGGACCCTAACAGGTACTACCACTCCGGGTCAGAGTGGACCTGGGAGCAATGGTAATTAAAGGGTGGCTCCACACTCCCCAAAGCCCACAAGCTGGGACCTTACAACTGGATATAGTTTAAGGTCATATCCAGGACCCCCATTGAGGGACTTTTACCCTCTGCAGGGGGGGGGGCAGTCGGCGTATTCTAATGCCCCACCGACAGGGCCAGCAATTTATGGACATGTTCTATGTTCTAATAGACTGCGATAAAAATACAAAATAAAATCTACACTAGCAACAACAAAGAAAAGCTAAAGTCTAATATACTGCAGAAAAGTGTCCCATCTTCACCATCTGTCAATTTGGAATTTAAAATTAGTTGACTCGCCCGTTTATATAGGGCGAAATCTTTTGTAAGATAGATGGTGAATAATAAGAGCAAGTGTGTATCTCGATATGTATGGCGTACAACGCCTCTCCCACCCCCAAAACCCACGCGCATACACACACGAAACCCACACATACAAAACCCCCACACAAGCGCGTGCACACATGTATGTATAAGTAAAGAATGGTATGCTAAATTCTAATGACTAAATCTTTATTCATTTTTTCTTACCAAAATTCAAAGAAATGTAGTTGAACTTGACGACCGTTTCATGCACAAACAAACAAACAAACAAACAAACGGCAATAAACGTGTAATTCCCAGGATATTTTATTTATATAGCTCATCAGAAGACTATATATATATACTTGGAATAATATTTAAAAATATAAACAAATAACACAAAGTTATTTTTTTTTGATCGTTCAATGATGCAATACCTGAGCTATAAATATATTTTTTATAATTTACCGCTTTACAAGGATATAAACCCACATTTTCTTTTGATCATTTTAAAACAGGTTTCATTTGCTACGCCTGTGTTGAGTTGTTTTGGCACATAGCTGGGGTATAAAAATATAATAGTTCATTAATTATAATTTTACCAACTGGGCAGCTCATCAGATTTAAAGTACAAATAAAAAAAACAATTTTTCAAAGTTCTCAACAGCTTAAGAGACTTTCGTACTCAACTGTCCGTGTGTCTGTGTGTGTGTGTGCTTGTACTTGTGTGTGTGTGTGCACTTTTGTGCATCTGAATTTGTCTGCATAAGGTTTATGTGTTCATAACTCTGTCACGTACACTTGTAAATGCACTCTCCCATTCTTAAGTTTGGTTTCTTGTGTTTTTCTTTTGTTGTTGCAAGTGCATGCACATGATCCCCTAATTTATAAAAGTGTTCCCGTTTTTACCTTTGTTGCGACCACCAGTCTCGGGCCTCTTTTGCTCTTCTCAGTATGTTCGTGTGTGCGAACATCGTCGCGCCGTGGCGTAATCATCAAACTAGTGTCCGTGTGCGTGAGGAGACAAGCATGCTAGTGAACGGAATAGAGAGATGTGGGAATAATGGAGAGGTGGCGAAGTCGTATTCCGCTCTGACTAACATCATCTTTCGACGGGACCACAACTAACGCAACACGCAACCGTGAAGTCATTCAGTGCATTCGAATCGCCTTCCCCTTTAACTCATCCTTTTTCCCTCGTTTTTCTTCTTCATCTTTCCACCACTTTGCTTCCCTATCCTAACTGATCTCGCCTATTGCAAAATCGTCCCCTCTCCTTTTTTTCTCTCGCTTTCCGCATTTTGATACTTACCCCGTTCTCACTATCAAAGTTTTTCATCTAAACATCTCCGTTATTATTGCTTGTATGTTTAGAAAATGTACTTCTACGAATAGGGTATTCGTCTTTATATTATTGTTGTCCTTATTCTTTTTTTATATTTGTTCGTGCTGTTGTTTCTTTTAGGCTTTGTTGTGTTGTGTATGTGTTAGAACCCGTTCTAGTAGATACGTTCTAATTTTGATCTGCGACGCTAGATAATGCATTTTGACGACAGTAGCATTCTTATTAATCGGACTTTTTTTTATAAGGAATTCACCACTTATCAAGACCCGTAGGCCACTCGGGGATAAGGGTTATTGCGTGTACAGTAATCAATGGGATAATATCGTAGTAATCGCTAGTAATGGAGATCTGATAAAGTGTCTTACTTAAGGAGGCGGTTCAACAGGAATTTGTTTATGTTGGACTTGAAGACATCCAAGTTGTAGTCAGGTGGGAAACAGGCAAACGGAAGAGAGCTCCACAGGCGTTCACTTCTAAGAAAGAAGCTTTGTTCATGGACTCTACGTTTTGATTTAGGCACAGATAAAGAGTGGGGAAAATTACCGGCAGTGGTTTCAGCTAGATGGGTGGTTTTCGTGAAAGATTGACGAGGGGGATCAGATATTGGAGCCCAGACGAGAACTTCCCATGGAAATAACGATAAAACAACGACAGGCTCGCAACGTCCCTTCTGTGGGAGAGAGGTTGCAGGGAAGAGAAAAGGGCATCCCCCACTAGGCTACGAAGTCTATTTTGTACTCTGTCAAGGCAGTATAGGCTGTTTTTAGCAACTCCTGCCCAGATATAGCAGCAGTACTCCATCCTTGGACGTGCTTGGCTTTTATATAGATAGAGAATTGCTTCAGGAGTGAGATATCTACTGGAGCGGTAGAAGGATCTCACAATTTTTCCAGCGACCTTGGCAACCGATTTGAAGTACGTGTTCCATTTCAGATCAGGAATAAAGGTCAATTCCAGAAGCTTGTCAAAACATGGAACCTTCTCAAGACGAGAGCCATCTATTTCAATTGATGCCAGATGGGGATCAGAGCGTTGATGATGTAAGGATAGAAGCTTGGTTTTAGATGCATTAAAAGTAACCAGCCACCTCTTCCCCCATTGTACCACGCGCTCAAGATCTGAGGAGAGAGAATCAGAAAGAACTTTGTCATTTACGGCCTTTGATGTGTTGCCATAAATGGTCGTGTCATCAGCATAGATGTCAACGAATGATTTAAGTATATGTTTTAGGAGATCATTGATGTAGATTAGGAAGAGAGTTGGACCTAGGATGGACCCTTAAGGGACTCCAGCATTAATACTGTGGGCTTCTGATTTCTGCCTATCAACCACTACTCTTATGAGCCTATCAGAGAGAAATTATTTAATAATTGAGAAAACATTTCCAGTTATACCGTAGCTGGAAATCTTGTGAAGTATACCCTTATGCCATATCTTATCAAAGGCCTTTGATATGTCAAGAGCAATTGCTCTAGAAAGGAAGCCTTTGTTGAGAAATTCACTAATCCTATGAGATATAACCGTTAGCACATCTGCTTGTGATCTAGCAGAAGGCATATATGGCATGTCACTAAGAAGGTTATTTCTGCTGAGGTGGTTGACTACTTCTCTATTTAATATGGATTCCAGCAACTTACTCCTGACACACAGGAGACTTATTGGTTTGTACTGAGAGGGAGATGACCTGTCACCTGAGTTCTTAAATATAGGGCATACTGATGAGGTTTTCCATGGTATTGGGAAGCAATTATCGTTAAGACAACGCTTAAACAGTTTTGTAAGTATGGGGGCAAGTTCTGGTTTAAGCTTTTTCAACACTATAATTGGAATGCCGTCAGGGCCAGTTGGTTTACTGGAATCAAGGTTCTTGATTAGCTTGGCGACATCACACACATATATTTGTATGTTGCATAGCGTGTTGTCTGTTATAGGATGAAATACGGGGAGTTGATGGACTTGGTCGCATAGGGTAGAATTAGCTGCAAAGTTTTTGGCAAATAGTTTGGCTTTGTCTGATACTGACGAGATGAACTCAGGTCTATTAATAATGGTTGGGATAGAATGCACGCTTCTGTTCAGGATCCTGTTTGTTATTTTCCAAAACTGGTGGGAACCAAGCCGCTGCTCAGCTACTTTGGATTTAACGGACTGAGCATATAGCACTCTTGCATTTTGTATTACTCTTTTACAGTGGTTGCTGGCGGTCCTGAAAGCAGCTTTAGTCTCAGTACATCTATTACGTTGGTAGCTATAGAAAAAGGGATTAGTGTGTGCGATGGCAGCAGCACATTCTGGGGAGAACCATGGCTGGCTGTCAGGTTTTTGTTGGAATTTTTTGGATGGTATGAATCGGTATATACCTACAATTAACCACTCGGTCAGGTCTGATACTACAGAGGACACCTCCTTTTTAAAGATGGAATGCAGAGGTAGATCAGATATAAATGTATGGAAGCTATCACAGTCAGTCATAGATTATCGATATACTGTACGGTGGAGAGGTACATCTGAAGACTTGTTGCATGCTAATTAGAGAAGGATGGGTGGGGGTCATACGTAAATGAAACATTGAGAAAAAAAAGGTCTCCAATCTAATAGGTTCCAATTTGTCAACTAAGCTCCAACCCCTGTCCGATCGTCGCACTGTTGCATCCTTGTGCCTGTTTTACAAGTATTTTAATTGAATGTGCCAGAAAGCTTTCTACTCAAATAGCTTCTTCTCTCGAACAGCTAAACTTTGGAATTCCCTTCCTGCTACCTTCTTTCCCGACTATACTGATATGCAGAAGTTCAAATAGAACACAAAGTAGAAACTTTTTGACGGCGCAGGTGGCCATTCAACGAAGTGAAATGTCGATCATTTTGCAAAATTTATTAACAATGAAATTCTCTCTTTTATTGGCACGACTTCCAAAGTGATCGGACGTTGTTTGATCCGCTCTCATTCTCAGCATAATAATGCTTTTAGTATTAAGTTATTTGCAACACGGTGACAACCGTCTCTAAGACGACTTTGTTCGTATATTTGTCTCCGAGTAGGATATCGATAGATTTGGGACTGTGTAAGTAGGTTTTACATGTTTGTTTATTCAAACATGTGCCTCTAGCCTGTTTAAGATCACCCGCATTTCCTGCAGAAAAGTTTCAGTCTCTGTTTCGAAAGCTTTTTCCAGAGTGAATAAAAAGTATAAATGGTACATAACGATGAGCATATTCCATAATAATTGAATGCCTTATAGATCTCTATCGCGGGTTTTGTTTTCATTAATTATCTTGTTCAAGTTTCGCTTTGTAATGCTAATGCAAATCTTATCAAAATCAAGATAGGGAATGGATGATATACTGTCTTTGACTATAGATGTAGCTTCGAATTTAGATTTACGGACTATGTAAATAATACTGGATGAGATTACTTGGTAAATCAGTAACTTAATAGATTTAACTACTGACGCAACTACTCGTGCAGCGTCCTTATATAGGTTTCTGCATGGCAATTTCTGGATTATTCCAGATTGCTCCGAAAATGTTCTAAATAGAGTATTTTAATATTCTATTTACTTTTTGTAAGAAAAATGGAATGTCATAGCACTTATAACAGTACAAACATGTTTAGTTGTATCCAGTTGGTTGAACCCAAGTAAATCAAAGATGGCGTTCAACTGATTTTTGTACCTATTTACAATGCCTCCCCAAGGGACAGAGTTAGACACCAGGATCGTTTTTTTTAACGTGGAGAAAAGGTACAAAAATAAAAAATTATCTCAGTCGTGAAGGACTGCTCCTCCACCGAAAGAGAACAAGAAATGGAGGTGCAGCATTTGAAGAACAGATACTACACTTTGATCTTTATATTTAATTTATTTCGTTTAAAGAAAAAATTACAATTAAAAAAATTCCAATATAAAATTAAAACATTTAAAAAAGTAAAATCTCCAAAAGACAAAACAAATTTAGGCACAAGGCCCTATAAGATCTGGGGAGGGGAGTGTTGCAGGGTCTTTGTAACTAAAGTAAAAATGGAGTCTGTGGCGACTTTACTCTAGACTGGCAACATTTACCACAATACCTCATTCACTCTGTGGAATCTAAAGCTAACTAATGAAAACCCCAGCGTTTTTACAAAAAGGATATATATATACAATTTCTGTATGTGTGTGTGTGTGTGTGCGCGCGCGCGCGCATTTTTTTATATATTAAAATGTGTGTGTGTGTGTGTGTGTGTGTGTGTCTGTGTGTGTGTGTGTGTGTGTGCGAAAAAAGTTCAATTTTGATCTTGGTCAACTGATTTTTGTAATTCTAGGTTATGACTCAATTATCGTTGGTACTTCGCTTGTGTATCTTCGCGTATTACATGTTTTTATTTTAACGTATCCAACTATATGTAAACGTAAATGTTATGTTTCCTCCTGTTTCGACATGCATGTGTATTTGTTGGTACAACAACGGAGACACGCAACGTCGTTGTTGTAGAAAACAATTATATACTGCCTGCATGTGTGCTGACAAAATTATAAAGCTTGGCATCAAATATTTGTGTGCTATACTTGTATATATTCTCGTTACGCATACTGTGACGTATTGGGTCAGTGTGCTTTTGAAGTTAAGTATATAAGTTACCTCCTCTACAAAAAGTTAGACAAAAGTTCATGTGTGGTTTTGAAACGCCAGCACACTAAGATTAGCGCACTTTGTTCGACAATCTGTCTACCGTATATGAAGGGCTTGTCGGAAAGAATTCAGAGGTTGAGTAATCCACATGACAAAAAGGCAGTATTAAGAAGCGATTCAGCTTTCCGAAAACACCTCGTCCGAGTCAAACTTCGAACAAAAACATCATAACCAACTACAGTGTGTATGTCATTCCATATAAATATGGAAAAATATACAAAGGCGAGACGTTCCACCGATTAAAACTAAGGCTAGAAAAATATATGGGCGATATTGAAAAGTCGGGTATGAAAAGAAGTAAAAACTAATAGACAAAAGAACGGTGGAAAGTTTATAATTTTATCGTTTATTTTTTGTTCATCGTTATTTTTATTTTTAAATCTTCTATTTAATATTTCCCTTTTTAATTTAATTTTCCCCTTTTTAATGCTGTGATTTTATGTAAGAATTTTTGTGAGCTTCTACACTATCAGAACGAAATTTCGTAAATCGTAATACAGAATTCCACATTAAAACAATGGTATTTATAGATTCCTTGCATTTTTAAGATGATTATATCCAAAAATTACGAAAATCGATAAGGTAGAAAACTATTTATTAAAGAAAATAGGGAATAGAAGTTGCAGAGAACGATCGTATTTGCTTGTGTAAAAACACAGCAGAGTTCAAAAGGTAGGTAATTTTCCGTTTTGATTAATTTTATAAAAACAAGATGGCCGCAATTTTTGACCTACTAACACGATTAAAGTTGTTTTGTTTTAATAATTCAGTAATATTCAGGTAATTTCGACTGCAAAATTTGGAAGCTAACATTGTCATTTTTTAGAATTGACAAAAAAAAAACTCAGTTGAAATCATTGTTTTTTTTTTTTTATCTTAAACTCCATTTCTTGACTACAAATTTTCGTTCTGATAGTGTAGAAACGCCAAATTTTTCGTGTATCGGACCATAAAAATCACGTGACTTTATAACGGAAGTAAGAATTTCTCATTTTCTAATCCATCTATTTATCTATCTATCTATACATCGACATACGGCCCTGTTTCGTTGTATCACAACTCATCGGTGCCGCTAGACTAGCACCTCTCCCAAGCCGAGGATTGAACGTAGAACCATCGCGTTGATAGTCATCAGCTCTAGCGATCAACCCACGGGAGCGGTGCCCGCAAATAACCTCGCAAACTATTTTAAACAAAAATTCGTCCGACACTTTGATAGTGCTCAAACCGCATATTTATAACCAAACAGTGAGCCTCACATTTTTCAGCTAAATAGCAGGTGAAATTATTTACGACAGTGCTCTGCTCAAAGAGGGGGACTTAAAATATATTTTTAGCCAACGACATACAGTCTTGTTTCGTTGTATCACAACTCATCAGTGCCGCTAGACTAAAGCAGTAGATGTACGTGTGCATGTAAATATTTAACAATTAAACTCTTAAACCACTGGTCACATAACACTGAAATAACCAGGAAATATTAATTATACACCAAGGATGGTTTATACCGAGTAAAATCTTTGGGTTTACGAATAAAGTATCCAGACATATATCGGCATGTTGAAATGCGAAATGTTCTTTTTCAACTGGTCGACATGTTTATACTTCTTTCTGCGCATGATCACATCATATTAATTATTTCAAGTGTGTTAATATTTAGACTATATTATATTTGTCTCGATTACAAACTCGGTAGATCACCCGGCTGGGAAGCGAAATGCTTTGGTTTCGATTCTAACTGATGGCACTAAGTCACTTTTTTAAAATCTTTTGCCATCATATTTTTGTATTAATAAATGCGAATGTCTGCATGATTTTAAATATAATTAAACGTATTTTACGGCGAGCGAAATCAAAAGCGCTATCGTATTGATATATAGATTCTTGCATCATATTTTGAAAGAAGAAGGTCTAAAAGATAAAAGATTAAACTAGAAAAGAGAATTGGTGCTACTGGCGGGGCGTCTATAAAATAAAACGCATCTACTGCTCCTACCTCATGGGGGATATGGCAAAAGAATGCATTATGAACTAATGTTTCGTTTAATCAATAAGATAACTATGTATGAGGACGGAATATTCACATATATAAAATACAACATGACAACGCCGGGTACTTCAGCTAGTATTATTATAACACTCTGTGGTGCGCCTTTGCTTGAATCTTGTTGTCGACGATTGGATCGATTAAATTAAAAAAAAAGGGATGACAGATGAATTTGTATATATATCTATATATATAAAAATGTAAATTTGGTTCGTTACAAAAGAATAAAACCATATTTCTACGTTACCAATTTATTTGAAATTTTCAGACAACCTATCTTTAGAGTCGAGGTATGTTTTTATGTTATTAAAATAAATTTACCTCGCGAATTATTAAAATATTAAATAAAATAAATATATTTTTTAACCGTTACTACGAATCTGTTCTGTTGATAAAACTGAACTTCCGGTTCGATTCATTTCACAGCCACGAATTGACGAAAGATTTAATTTTCTGTTAACTCGATAAGTAAAAAACAAAACAAAAAAACATAATTCATTTGTTTATCTTCCAAATTTTTTAATTTACACATCTTTTCTTTATTATATAAGGCCAAAAAAAAGTTTGTCGCTTGCTATGCTAAAACAAAGTTTTTTTGTTTTTTATTTTTCTAATTTCAAAATATGTTGCACCATTATTGTGATGTTTAATTTGCAGTATATTTCAATTTAACTTTTATTATAAAAAAGTTTGAGTTTATGATTTGTTTCCTGCAAAAAAGAAAAAATACCCTCTCTGAAAAAAAACAGGCAAAACTAGCTGATAAAATATGTAAGCCTTCTGGGGAGCTAACCGCTTCAATATAATTCCAGAAACATATAGTGAGAAAACACGGAACATTTTATATATTGAATATACTATATTTATAATTTTTTTTTATTGTAGGATTCTCCTGATCTCGCGGTTTTTTTTTAAATCTCAGTTGACAACATTGCATCACTAAAAAAGACACTACAGGCTTAATGTAAACAGAATGTGTTTACAGTATCGGTAAATTTTCAATGGGTTTAATTACATGATTATTGATAATGTAACCATGTGATTGAAATTTAATTTAAATTAACCACACGTGGTCGCAAAATGAATGCCGACGCTCAAAGTGTATACACATTTTGACTCCTCCCTTTACTTAAAATTTCACCAAAAATCAGGAAATTAACGAATTTTAATGAAAATTGCAGTATTTTTCAAATAATGATCGCAGAATATAATGAACTAATTATTTTTACTTAACTCTTAGTGAAAATGTTTTATTTTGTTTAAACAAAAAATACCTTTACTAAAGTTATGGTTTTCAGTAGTAAATAAAAAAACGCAAGAATTTATTTTTGCTTTTTTTAAAGCACCGTAATTTGTAACAATAAAAATAATTTTTACAGTAACATTACGAAAAAAGCCCCTAAAGTCCGTATTAATGAATTCGATATAATTCAAAGAAAAATGAATTCTCGCATACTATTCAGGAAATTAAAAATTCAATTAGATTCCTATTTCAGTCACCTTAATTATTTAGGGTGAAATGAGTTTAGGAATTTATAGCCAAACCTAAATATTTTTTTTGGTAAATATCCAGATACGCTATTACAGAACACCGACCACTCTAATTTGTTTGGGGGGGATGTGATGTTGGGGGGCGCGCGCGCCCCAACATCACATCCGCCCCGCCCGCTCGCACCCCCAATGTACAAAGTAAAATCTTCGGAAAATGTTAAATGGTGTTCTAATTGGTAAATGTCGGTGCGTTACTTACGGAAAATTTGAAAATTCTATGTTCCAGGTAAAAAAAAAACCCAGATAAATTACCCCCCTACTCCAACTTGGTGTGCTTTCCTTTTCTTATTTTATTTCTTTTTCAGCTAATTTTAAATTTTCCACCCAAAAAGCGCCATAATGTATCTTTGAAAATTAGAAAATTCTATGTCCTGGAAAAAAAAATCCCCTCCCCCACAACGTAGTTTGCTTGGTGAAGCCGTCGTTTATGCTACAGCGTGCATGCGCGTAGCATAAATGGAAGCTGCAAAATGGTGGAAAGAAGTTCGTGGGTTCAGGGGTAAATACCATGCAAACGGTAAATTTGCCCCAAGTTTGACTATCAGATTCGTTGTCAGCGACCTCAATTACCTGTAAAAAAACAAATTAGAATGGTCGGTGTACTGTAGTAGCGTATCTGGATATTTACCTTTTTTTTTCTTGCTTAAAAAATAGCATTAATACAGTAAGTTAGGTAAAATTTGCATCGAATGCTCTGCTTTACGGTTGTAAAAATGGAACGGAAATTTGAATTTCGTTCCCTTTTAAATTCGGTACATTTTTACATTACGTCCAACTCATCGTCACGTCAACTTTATAGCTTTTCGGGTATTCTGGCAAGGTTAAGGGTGTCTATTCCGAAAGCCGTTCTTAACATGGGTAGATTGGTAGGTGTGTAAGAAATTTCGTGAAAAATAGTGAATAACTCCACCCCGTTTTTCCAAGCTTATAGCTCCTCGAAAAATGTAACTCAAGCCCTATTTTTTTTTCCAATTAAAGGAGCAAGGACCAAGGTTTCATTAAAAAAAAAAACAAAAAAAAAACAAACAAACAAACGTGTTTTAAAAAAAAAGATTTTAACTTCGGGCTTTACAGGTAAATTTCTAAAAAACACTACTTTTTTGTTTTAAATTTGAATATATTATATATTGACCTTTTCTCTTCAATTTGTGATATATAACACTTTGGTGAATAAATTATTTACTTTTTAATAGACATTTCAAAATGAGAGGCATGAATTATTCTACCCCCTGTCTTTCCAAGCTTATAACTACTCGAAAAATGTAATTCAAGCCCTAATTTTTTTTTTCAATTAAAGGAGCAAGGACCAAGGTTTCATAAAAAAAAACAAAAGAAAAAACAAACTACGTGGTTTAATAAAACAGGTTTTAAACTTCGAGCTTTACAGGTAAATTTCTAAAAAACACTACTTTTTTTGTTTTAAATTTGAATGCATTACTTATTGATCTTTTCTCTTCAATTTGTGATATATAAAACTTTGGTGTGTAAATTAATTATTTACTTTTTACTAGACACTTGAAAATGGGGGGGGGGCGTGAATAAAAAAAAAAACGTTTGTCTAAAATATTATATTCGGTTTATTGGAAAGAGCATAAAATTTCACATTGACCCTGAAAATATCGTAAAAATAGAAAAAATTTTGATAGATTTTTAAGGTTTAAAAATTCAAAAATATTGAGTTCGTAAAATTCATTACTGTTTTTTAAAAACTGTTACTTTTAAAACAACTTTAATAGTTTATTTTGGAAGTATAATCCATAAAGAAAATAAACAAACCACTTTTAAAAGAGAAATTACGAGATTTTTATATTTTATTCGCAGTTTCGTGATAGGGGTGTAAAAAATTCCTACAAAAGTTCTGATACATCTACTAGATTGGAGTGTTTATTCATTGTAAACGTACCCGACAACCTATAAATGGCGACATTTCCAATGTGAATGGTAAGCTGGACTTATGTAAAAAATAACAAAAAGATATACCAAACTGACTTTTTCGTTTAAAAATGGAATTATTTCCCTTTCGTTATTAACTTAAAAAAAAAAATTTTTTTAATAAATATTTTGTGTCTTATATACATAAAGTATAATTGTTGAATGTTACTGTTTTGATTATATTTGTTTGAAGGAGGCACAATTAAAAAATTAAGAAAGATTAAAACGAAGCAAAATTTAAGTTTCCGTTCCATTTTTACAACAACTGTAAAACAGTGCATACTCAGCAAGTTTTATCGTAATTTATAAGCATATTGAAACACTAAATCAACATTTTATTTATTTTTTTGCATAATTAATGATGGAAGTATTTTTCTGTTTATTTTCTTAACATCTGTTAAAAAAATAAATAATTTGTACATTCTCTTGAAAAAAGAATCAAACTTTTCTCTACTTTCACATGTGTTCCATTTTAACAAACTGAGCCACAGCAACGCGTGGCCGGGTACAGCTAGTATATATATATATATATATATATATATATATATATATATATATATATATATATATATATATGTGTGTATATATATATATATATATATATATATATATATATATATTTAAATAAGGGGGTAGTCACCAACAATGTGTATTTTTTAGCATTATTTTATTATTCCGTGTCTTGGTTTTTCATTGAGAATTATGTTTGGATCTTGTAATAATGTTTTTAAATCATTGAAATCGTTTTTACGCGTTTCAGACGTTCTGTGAAGCGTCCTCGTCAGAAATTATTTTCAAATGTGTTGGAGATGTAAAAATGGCATTTTCGTAGTTAATTTGAAGTGTTTTCAAGGGGTGGAGGCGTATATATATGTGTTTCCTATTGGCATGTTGAAATTTTAAATATATATATATATATATATATATATATATATATATATATATATACACATATATATATATACATATACATATATATATATATATATTATATATATATATATATATATATATATATATATATATATATATATATATATATATATATATATATACATACAATTAAACCCCCCTCTTTGGGTTGAGCACTTTGTAAATATATTTTCACCCGACGCGTATTTAAAAGCGAGTAAGCGGAGCCCACTGTTAATTTGTTTGTAAACAAGCTGATGGTTCAAGCACTGTGCGACGGGAGGGTATGGATTTAATACACACTCTAGGAGAAATATTTACGGCACTGATTCGTAGCCGAATAGTGAGAGCTACCGACTGTCAATGCGGCGGTTGTAGGTCCAATCCATGGTTGGGGAAAGGTGTTTGTCTAGCCGCACTGATGAGTTGTGACATAACGAAACAGTACTGTATGTGGATGACACACACATATATATATGTATATATATATATATATATATATATATATATATATATATATATATATATATATATATATATGTATGCATGTATGTAGTAAGTTATAAAAAATATATGGCAAGTAAGCTACACAGTATATTCCGCGTTTCATTCTCGTGAGAATTCGTCAGGCTTATGTAAAGAGTTGTGGTTACCTCGTGTTTTTATGTACGCGCATGTTATTGAATTTTTAGTTAGCCAATCGGCTTCCTAGTTTCCACCGCGCCCATCCTAATCAGTTAGGCATATTCTGTTTTAATGTTTAGAAAATCAAGCTCCCGAAAAAGAGTATATATTCATACAGTCTAGAATTTCTCCTCTTGCTGCATATACTACACTTTTGGTTTTAGCTGGAGGCTAGTCTCTGATATCCAATATTCCGTGATTAATTTAACTTGAATTTTACAACAACGATAATCATTTACACCACACAGATACTGAAAAAAAAAAAAAACAACATTTAATAGTTTAAGAAAAATCTTAGAGTGTGGGAACCAAGTTGACTGTACCTAATTACCACTAAGTTGAAATAAATTGTTCGCGAAAGCAAAACACAACATGTAAAAATGAGCTCAATTCAGAAACTGAGAGTGCGTGATTAAAGTCTGGCGATATATAATAAGAATATTTTCATTTGTAAACGCCTTACCACGAAAAAACTAACACTACTTGAATCTGGAGAGACTCATGGTAAAGTCATCAGTTTTTATCAACAAATAATAACTTGTAAGGGCCGGTGTGAGAAGACAATGGAAGAGTACTTAAAATCTGAGGAGACTTACTATCACTCAGATTCCAGGGAGTGCCATCTGATTTTATCTATAAAATAATAATTAGCTGATTTTAAAGCTCTAAAATTCTTATTCACATCAAATAAAACATTGCTACTTGGACGTAAGGGGATTCTATTTGGGACCATGTCTACAGGGACGGTATGTGGGGAGTTGAGTAGCGAGATGTCTTTTTACATTACATTTAAATTTCCTCATGTTTGTTCAATTAGGGAAGCAAGAAACTGAGAGGGAATTCCAAAGTATAGCAGTTTGCGGGAAGAAACTATTAGAGTAGAGTTTTTTTTTCCGGAACCTAGAGATCTCTACAGTAAAAAGGTATAATTATTCTACTCGTCGCGTTAGTCGCAGTATTTATGTCGAGGGGACACAAGCGCAACAAGTTCGCCAGAGCACATCCCATTAAAATGCTTGTAAGACATGCACAGGGAATAATAATAATAATAATAATAATAATAATAATAATAATAATCATAATAATCATGATGATGATGATGATGATGATGATAATAATAATAATAATAATAATAATAATAATAATTATTATTATTATTATTATTATTATTATTATTATTATTATTATTACATGGACGATCTAAAACTCTTCGCAAACACCAAAAATGAACTAGAGACATTAATAAACACCACCAGGTTCTTCAACCAGGATATCCAAATGGAGTTTGGTAAGCAAAAGTGCGCACTACTAGTTATAGGAAATGGAAAACTAGAGACGACAGAAGGCATGGAGCTACCCAACCAAACAGAGATGAGGGCACTAGGGGAACAATACGCCTATAAATACCTAGGAATACTGGAAGCAGACACCATCAAAGCAACAGAAATGAAAGAGAGAATTGGAAAGGAATATCTCAGGAGAACAAGAAAACTTCTCGAAACCAAATTATATAGCAGGAACCTAATAAAAGGCATGAATACATGGGCAGTATCACTAGTAAGATACTCTGGACCGTTCATAGGGTGGACTAAAGAAAAACTGAGACAACTCGATCAGAAGACCAGAAAACCCATGACCATGCACAACGCCCTACATCTGAAGAACGATGTTGACCGACTCTAAGTAAAAAGGAAACACGGCGGGAGGGGACTGGTTAATATAGAAGATTGTGAATGACAGAAAAAAGCACTAGAAAAATACTTAATGCAAAACACTGAAAGAATAATCATAGCAGCGAGAGACACGGAAAAAAACCCAACAAAACAGAAAACAGAGAGACAAAGGATAAGATAAGAAAAGAAAAATGGGAAGAGAAACAACTACACGGAAGATTCATAAGGATGACAAAAGATAAAAATAACGAAAACACCTGGACATGGATGCGAAAAGGATACATAAGCCAGAAACTGAATCCCTAATAACTGCAGTAAAAGACAACTTCATAAGAATCAATCGCATCAAAGCAAAGATCGACAAAACGCAAGAAAACATCAAATGTAGACTCTGTGGACAAAGAGACGAGACGATAAATCATATAATAAGTGAATGCAGCAAACTGGCGCAAAAGAAATACAAGAACAGACACGACCAAGTGGGAAGGGTAGTACACTGGGAATTATGCAAACAGCTGCATCTCGAACGCAC
Source organism: Euprymna scolopes (assembly GCF_053919585.1). Taxonomy (NCBI): domain Eukaryota; kingdom Metazoa; phylum Mollusca; class Cephalopoda; order Sepiida; family Sepiolidae; genus Euprymna; species Euprymna scolopes. The sequence continues at coordinate 24,706,189 of NC_136484.1, read as the reverse complement.
AGACAAGTGGTACAAACATAAGCTGGCAACGGTACTTGAAAACGAAAATCACAAAGTCCTATAGGACATGGACGTACAAACTGATAAACCCACCCAAGCAAGAAGACCGGATGTCGTAATAATTAACAAAAAAAGAAAAATCCTGACAAATCGTAGACTTTCTATTCCAGCTGACCACAGGATGAATATCAAAGAAAAGGAGAAATGGAGCAAATACACAGAGCTAGCCAAAGAGCTGAAAGGGATATGGAAGATGAAGAAAATCAAAATAATATCTATAATAGTAGGAGCACTATGAGCAATCTCGAAAAACTTTGAAAAAAAAATGGGAGAAATTGGAATCAAAGGAATGACTGGAAAAATACAATGAACAACAATCATGAAAACAGCTGAAATATTAAGAAAACCCTTGAATGTGTAAACTAACACACAGGAGCAACAAGCGCGGGCCAGACAAAATGCTGCAAAGCAAAACATGAAACACTACATGGAACCAAGAACACAGAAACCGCATATCTATAAGTTCTCTAACCCAACCCTACCCCCATTACCCCCTCCCCCCAAAGAGCGATACCAAATAACCAAATAGAGTCAAGGAGGAAGGAAAGACCGATGAACTGATCAGACCTCAGCCGAATAAGTGCGAAGAAAACTGGGACCTTGGAGAGGCTTATTGCCACTCAAATCCCAGCAAAGACTAATAGCTGCTGGCCACGAGAAATCAATAGCAAGTAGCTGTTGCGATAATGCAAATTTATTTGCAAATGTTATCGAAAGAGGTTGAGAGTACTGGAAACCTGGGGAGACTTGTTATTACTCAGCTTCCAATGAACACCACAAGCTGTTTTCAGGGGGAAATCTCTGAAGACCTGTGTGAAAGCTCCTTGTGAGCCAATAATAATAATAATAATAATAATAATAATAATAATAATAATAATAATAATAACAACAACAATAATAATAATAATGATTATCAAGATAGTATCATTAATAGTAGGAGCACTAGGAACAATTCCGTAAAACTTTGAGAAGAGAATGGGAGAAATTGGAATCAGAGGAATGGCTGGAAAGATACAACGAATAACAATGATGAGAACAGATGAAATATTAAGGAAAACCCTTGAATGCGGAGACTAATAAACATGAGCCACATGCGCAGGCCAGACGAACTGTTGCAGAGACAAAACACAAAACATTACATGGAACCAAGAATATTGAAGCTGCATATATATATATATGTTCTCATTCCCCTTTCGTATTAGCCAATCACACCCAAAGAATGATGCCAAATAGTCGAGAAGGCTCAAGGAGGATGGAAAGACCGAGGAGAGAGAGCGCTGACCAGACCACCGCTGGACAAATGCCAAGAGAACTGGTACCTTGGGGAGGCTTATTGCCACTCAAACTCCAGTGGAGACCAATGACCGTTGCTGGCAAGAGGTCAATGATGGGCGGCTGTTGCGATAATGCAAATTCATTTGCAAATGTTATCGAAAGAGATGGAAAGTGTTGGAAATCTGGGGAGACTTGTTGTCACTCAGATTCCAGGGAACACTACTTGGTTGTTCTCAAGGATAAATCCTTTATGACCTGTGTGAAAGCTCCTTATGAGCCAATAATAAATAAATTAATTAATTGGATTGAAAAGAGGTGAGTGCCAG
>NC_136484.1:24604528-24699528 GCF_053919585.1 Euprymna scolopes | reverse complement strand
ATTTGCTAATCTATTTATTTTCTGTTATATATGTTTTTAAAATGTTTTAAGGCGAAACGTTTAATATAAAAAGATATAGTCAAGCGTTTAATATAAAAAGGTATATTCAAGCGTTTAATATAAAAAGATATAGTCAAGCGCTTAATATAAAAAGATATAGTCAAGCGTTTAATATAAAAAGATATAGTCAAGCGTTTAATATAAAAATATATAGTCAGGAGTTTAATATAAAAAGGTATATTAAAGCGTTTAATATAAAAAGATATAGTCAAGGGTTTAATATAAAAAGATATAGTCAAGCGTTTAATATAAAAAAGGTATATTCAAGTGTTTAATATAAAAAGATATAGTCAAGCGTTTAATATAAAATATATAGTCAAGCGTTTAATATAAAAAGGTATATTCAAGTGTTTAATATAAAAAGGTATAGTCAAGCGTTTAATATAAAAAGATATAGTTAAGCGTTTAATATAAAAATATATAGTCAAGCGTTTAATATAAAAATATATAGTCAAGGGTTTAATATAAAAAGATATCGTCAAGCGTTTAATATAAAAAGGTATAGTCAAGCGTTTAATATAAAAAGCTATAGGCAAGCGTTTAATATAAAAATATATAGTCAAGCGTTTAATATAAAAATATATAGTCAAGCGTTTAATATGAAAATATATAGTCAAGCGTTTAATATAAAAAGGTATAGTCAAGCGTTTAATATAAAAAGGTATAGTCAAGCGTTTAATATAAAAAGGTATAGTCAAGCGTTTAATATAAAAATATATAGTCAAGCGTTTAATATAAAAAAAGATATAGTCAAGCGTTTAATATGAAAAGATATAGTCAAGCGTTTAATATAAAAAGTTACAGTCAAGCGTTTAATATAAAAAGGTATATTAAAGCGTTTAATATGAAAAGATATAGTTAAGCGTTTAATATAAAAAGATATAGTCGAGCGTTTAATATAAAAAGGTATAGTCAAGCGTTTAATATAAAGAGATATAGTCAAACGTTTAATATAAAAAGATATATTCAAGCGTTTAATATAAAATATATAGTCAAGCGTTTAATATAAGCAGGTATAGTCAAACGTTTAATATAAAAAGATATAGTCAAGTGTTTAATATAAAATATATAGTCAAGCGTTTAATATAAAGAGATATAGTCAAGCGTTTAATATAAAAAGGTATAGTCAAGCGTTTAATATAAAAAGCTATAGTCAAGCGTTTAATATAAAAAGGTATAGTCAAGCGTTTAATATAAAAAGCTATTGTCAAGCGTTTAATATAAAAAGATATAGTCAAGCGTTTAATATAAAAAGATATAGTCAAGCGTTTAATATAAAAAGATATAGTCAAGCGTTTAATATAAAAAGGTACAGTCAAGCGTTTACTATAAAAATATATAGTCAAGCGTTTAATATAAAAATGTATAGTCAAGCGTTTAATATAAAAAGATATAGTCAAGCGTTTAATATAAAAAGGTATATTCAAGCGTTTAATATAAAAAGGTATAGTCAAACGTTTAATATAAAAATATATAGTCAAGCGTTTAATATAAAAATTTATAAGTAGTCAAAATATCGTGGATAATTACTCTTTTTGTTACAACTTATGTTTAAAATAAATAACTGAAAATAAATAAATAAACATTAATAAATAAAAATAAAACAAAATAGATGGTAAAATAATAATCTATATAAATTAAACAGTTGATGCATGTATGTGCCTCTCGCTCAGTGTGTAATTATTTTACTGATGGACTCTTAAACTGCTGGTCATATTACACTGAAATGAACAGGAATGAGTAATCGAACGCCAAAGATGGTTTATAACAAATAAAGTCATTATTTGAGTGAATGAATAACGTACAGAAATCAACAAGTTAAACTGCAAAATGTTCATTTTAACTTGCCAGCATTTACATTAGTTTGCGCATGCGTAAACCAAATCATAGCTAAAAGTGATTTAATTTTCTCATTTTCTCATATGTTTGTCTGTTTAACGGAAACTGTAGGGAATACGGTTAGAGCGCTAAATGTTTTGATTTCGATTCGAGCTTCAATTTAAAAAAAATATTTAGCTGATAGATTGCAGCTAAATATTATTTTTTACTTATTTTTGAAATCAGTACTATATTTTAGGTACAATATAATATTCAATAGAGAATTGTGTCTGTAATGATAAATACGAAATCTAGATGAATTAAAATGTATTAAACGTATTTTACGACCGGCTAGCACTTAATAAATATTTGTTTCTCAACATAAGTGTTTTGTTTTTACAAAAATCAACTTCCATTCGCTTCGTTGTATTTCCTTTTTCAAGCAGCTTAAAGCACGTCCATCTTGTATTTTGTTATGCAGTGTCGGCTAACGTTAAACATGCCTGCTTTGCATTTCTAATACTGATTGTTTTAAACGCTAATACTTTCACAATTTTACAATACTTAAGTAATATTAAAAGAATACAATTTTTGAGCTGAGTCGAGGAACCACATGATTACCAAATATTTTATGCCATGTAGCAATTTAAGGAGAAAATAAACCACGAAGAATTCTTTGTGTAGTTTTTCTTTATGAAACTCTGCATCACAATAAAATAGGCGAACTATTACTTTACTAATAAGCGTTAATTATTCCTTTTTATTTTTATTTTAAGTAAACGTTATTTTTAGCCCCATCTTTTCAATAAAAATACCGCACTCATTAAAAACCAATCTGATTAATTTGTAGAGATTTTCCTTGTTTTTAGACATTTCTGCCTACACATTTTGATTAATAACTTTCTTGGTTAAAATTTGTGATAAAATTAACTTGAAAAAAAAAGTCGTCTGCTTCTTATTTTGAGATACAAGAAAAGCTGTATTAATACCATACTGCATCGAGTTTGAAGGAATTATCTCCCTTTAATTTAGGGCACGCACATTGCCAGTTATGGTTGTACTAACTAATTAATGGAATACTGTTGCCATATCTGGGCAGGAGCGGCCAAAAACAGCCTATCATGCCTTGACAGAGTACAAAATAGACTTCGTGGCTTAGTGGAGGATGCCCTTTTCTCTACCCTGCAACCTCTCTCCCACAGAAGAGACGTTGCGAGTCTATCCTTGTTTTATCGTTATTTTCATGGCAGGTGCTCGTCTGAACTCCAATCTCTGGCCCCTCGCCAATCTTTCACGAAAAACACCCGTCTAGCTGAATCTACTGTGAAAAATTTCCCCCACTCTATATCTGTGCCTAAATCAAAACGCGGATTCCATGAACAAAGCTTCTTTCTTAGAACTGCACGCCTGTGGAACTCTGTTCCGTCTGCCTGCTTCCCTCCGGACTACAACTTGGATGTCTTCAAGTCCAATGTTAACAAATTCCTAATGAACCGCCCCCTTAAGTAAACACTTCATCAAATCTCCACACTAACGTAATGTACTTGCAATAACCCTTATCCCTGAGTGGCTTCCGGGCATTGATAAGTGGTGATCACTGTGTAAAAAAAAAAAAAAAATTGAAGGACAAGCAGAGTACTTATATAGATTGATTGTTGTGGCAGACAGAGGTATTTTGCGTTATTAGGACATTCTGTAAATGAAATGGAGCCTGGCTTTTATAAATAAACTCCTGTAGGATTGTTGCGAAAAAAAGCTGTTAAGAGTACACTTCAACAGGAAAAAAAAAAGAAAAACGACAAACGACAAACGCATGAGAAAATATGGTACCATAAAAAAAGACAGAGTTAGTCAGATTGACTTGTTGCGTATGTATAGAAATCTATGAATGAAGTTTAACCGAGAAAGAAAAGAGAGCGAGTAAGAGTAAATACTAGTAAGGATAGGGATAAAATATGTGTACAAATATAAAAGAGGTATTTCTCTCTCTTTTTTTTTTGAATCGGTAATAGGTAAGAAAGAGAAAAAAAGGAGAAGGAGGAGGAATAGGCGATATACTGGGAGTGTGTTTGAAGTATCTTTATGAATGGCATTTCTGTTCGTGTGAACGTTCGGTCTTTAGTTTAGTGAAAAAACAAGTTAATGAATAAAAAGAAAACAAAATGATCTGGCGAGTAATGTTTATTGTCAGTATTCGACGGAGTTGTCTGTCATCATTTAATTTGATACTTTGCTATCAAAAGTTCGTTTTCACCGTTAGTGGGAGGTCGAAAAAAATATTTAGTAAAAGACTGCCTAGGTGTTTTTTTAAAAATTCATTTCGAAACAAAGTCTTCTTTCATATCTATGATGTTCTTATTTGCCAAGTTTGTTCCTGTCCAAATCCATTCGTTTCATCTGAACCCACGCACCCACACAGGTACTTGCTCGAACACACGCACAAACATATACCCTCTGTCTCTGTCTCTGTCTCTGTCTCTCTCTCTCTCTCTCTCTCTCTCTCTCTCTCTCTCTCTATATATATATATATATATATATATATATATATATAAATTTACATATTATTCTATGTATGCTTCTAGAGAAGTATCTTCAGAGTTATAGGTGGTGGAAAGATCATAAAAACGTGTAAAGAAGCATAAAAATGCTGTTGTTTTATATTTTTATATTTCGAGCAATCCTCTGCTGTTTGTAAAAAAAAAGAAAAAAGAGCGGAAGACTATTGCAATATCAATATAAAATATGATAAATCTTTCCAACGTTGGGTTAAAAATTGTAAATTATATACAAATATCCACAATCTTTTTTTATATTCCGTTATATACATAACAAACCGTCCCCTACAATTCTTTATTGTATGCGTATACTACACATTATTGTTCAATATCGCTTCTTATGTATGAGTGTCTCAGTTTCTGGTTCACTAAATGAGAAAAGATGAAGAATGTATATCCATTGTAGGAACAGTTACTCGCTTTATTCGCTTTCCTCTTATGTCGCTACTAACAGTCATTATGTCGTGTGAGAACGTACGTCTGTTACCATACAAACATATGCTTATTCAACGAGGTACGTTCTTAGTTATAACATGATACGAGCGGCTCAATAGTAATTTTTATCGATACATTTAATCTATATTTAGTTTATAGTTATATTTCATTTTAATTATAATACTCTTTTAATTTCTGTTCATATTCACATTCGATTTTGCTTCAAAATATTCCTTACTCTTAAATCAAACTAGTTAAACGCTGATATTCTAAAAAAACAAGTGAAGCATGTATGGTTCCCCAATAAGTACACAGTGAACGAGGCATAAAAAATGATTAAGTTCAGCATTTGCCCCCCCCTCATTTATCCCCCAAATCCCCAGGGGACGTCAAATCCTGGTGAAAATAAACAAACGGTGCAGTTTGAGACATTAACACATGTAAATTTGAGTTCTTCACCATGCAAAAAAAAAAAAAAAAAAAAAAAATGACTAAGTCCATCATTTGCCCCAAAAGTCCCCAAGGCCTTGACATATTTAAATTTGAGTTCAGCACCATGCAAAACTGCTAAATAGACATACAAAGAAAATTTTGGACAAATATGGTAAAATAGTCCCAAAAATGGAGTGTGTTTATGAGCCTTAAAAGAGCCCCTGGGGCACACCCAAAAGTTATCACGAAGTATAAACAAACAAAATTATATAGAAATCAGTTAGTTCAACTTTTCAGAAAGTTGTATAAATATCCAAGGCATCATTTTTTTTTTAATAAGCACAAAAGTATAAAATTTTAGCCATTTTTACCCGAAAGACACCCTATAGGGCAACCGGAGTTTTCCCGGAGAATCCGTTCTGTTACTTTTTTAATGTTTGTGCAAAATTTAAAAAAAAAAATTCAAAGTGTAGTTAATGAGAAAAAGTGCGGACAGACGAACGGACGAACGGACAAGGGTGAATTTACAGGTCCACCCTCCTTTTACCCGAGGACAAATAATGGTGTTATTCCTGTAGAATAGTAACTTTCATTCAATGTATGCGTATAAATATTTATTTATTCAAGCTAAGTGTATAACTTTTCAAATTACCCTCTCGTGGGATGTGGATTACTTACGTTAAAGAATCGACCTCGTCTACATTCAGTCTTGTGTTAGAAGCTTAACAAGCACTAAAGACAGCGCCATATAATTTAAGAAATACATACGCTAAAAGAATACTCGTTTCAGGACAGGTAAAATAATTTATCCCAAACATTATTGTTTGACACCATTTTGATGTCCATTTACAAAAATTAAAATCAACATATAAAACCTCACCCAAATATTGATCTAAATCGATTACATTATTTTGATTGTATATAATGTCTAAAATTTAAGGCTTAAGCTGAAAATGTTTAAGAAGAAATTAAAAATCATGGAGTCTTGCTTAATTAGTGTGTAATAACTATGGATACAATTCTATACAAATCTGAAATATCTGAATTTTTAAATTAAAATTGTGTTCCTATCATGCGATCACTCTTAAAACGCTTTTAAATACACCAAGAATAGTGAAGTTTGAAGGAATATTTATTAATCGATGTTTAATACCTATTATTAAAAATTAACAAAAATTTACAAAAAAAAAAAAAAAAAAAAAAAAAAGAAAGAAAACATAACAACTGCCCCACCGGAATTTTCTATGATGGTTTTCTACTATAAGTTACTATATACGGCATAATCATAGTGACATATCGGTTGTTGTTAGATCACCGAAGTTAAGCAACGCTGAGCCTGGTCAGTGCCAGATTGGTAACCAATTTGGGAATTCCAGGCGTTGTATGTAGGAGGATGTTAACACCTCCCTGTAAGAACTGTCGTCATCTCCCCTAGCGGAGATATACATGTGACTGGGGACCGCTTGTGAATTTCATACTGTCACGGAAATTCCTCATTCAACCCACTATAAATGATATTGCATTCGAAAAAAGCAGTAATGTTCTTAAATGTCTTGCGTAGTTCGTAGTGGACGGGCTTTGTTAACAATGTCCACGAACTTGCTGATTTTAATACTCGAATTTTTAATCGACTTTTCTCTATATACTCTATATATTTTAAGTTATCGTCACCTAACGCCGATTACTGTATATTTTAGTTTTTACTTTTAATTCTTATTTTCGCTCCTTCGCATCTGAAGATGATTCGTGGACGAATTGAAAGCGCTCGGGACAGCAACAATTATGGAACTTTTATAAATATTTTTGATTTTGATATAAAAAGATTTTACTGAAAATCGAAAAACTAAAAAAAAAAATCAATCGTAAAACAAAATGTCTCCGTTGCATTTAATAATGTTAGCTTATATATATATATATATATATATATATATATATATATATATATATATATATATATATATATATATATATATATATGTGTGTGTGTGTGTGTGTGTGTGTGTGTGTGTGTGTGTTTGTGTGTGTGTGTTTATATATATAACGACATGCCGACACACATGTAAGATTAGCAGCTTTACCAGGAGTGAAACGATTGCATAAGATGCCATCTATTTGAACAAATACACTCATGGACACGTTACATACATATGTATGCATACATACACATACGTACATACATATATACATACATACATACATATTTAATTACATACATATATACATACACAATCAAACGAACAGATGCATAAAAAACACTAAGAAATAATAACACGCACAGACACGCTTATATTCTAAAGTACATATTAAGAAACAGTAAAAAAACAGTAACTAGATTAACGGCCCTCTCATCTATCTCCTACGCACGTACGCACACATCAAAGACAAACATTAATCTTCCAAGTCTAGGGGTCCTTCATCTCATGTAGTACATTCATACCTTCGTCAAATGGGGTCAAATTAATCTGTACTGTAGGGCCCAACAAAAAGAAAACAAAATGTCGAAGAATTGAAATATGTAAATGTCTGACTCACACGTAGGCGTGCGGACCCCCCATAAAATTAAACAAAACAAATAAAAAAGCAATCCTGTGTCATATCCGCTCTCGTGGGGAGGCGGATATATATGCCCACCCCCTCTACGCGCTCACACTTACCGATAGAGATACTGACACAAACACAAACTTAAATACACATAAACTATGTCTATACCCAGACGCCCACCCTGCCTATTAACACATGTCATTAACTTTCTTCAAGCAAGCCGTCTTTGCCGGATCATCTCGCCTATAAACATGATTATGTATGCTGTTCAATTTAAAGTGTTTCGTTAAATGCGATCATTAAGATCTTTATTTTCACGTCAGGGGGAAACCCAGGAACATTCTTATACTGGGGGTCTGGCTTGTCCTTATATTTTAATGAGGTTATGGTTCAGTTCGGTCCTAGGAAGCTGTCCTCCAAGACATTACCTCCTCTTTCAGTTAGTGCCAGTCACCTGAAGTGTCTTTATCATTCCAATAGATCTGATCTGATTTAGAACATTGTGTGTGTGTGTATGTGTGTGTATATATATATATATATATATATATATATATATATATATATATATTATTATTATTATTATTATTATTATTATTATTATTTTAAAAAACAGTAATCTACGGACGCGTGTTTTGGAGTCCGTACCCTCTTCAACGTAGCTTGACTGTTGTTGGAATTCGAACCCCGGACCTTATGTATTTCAGTCCACCGCCCTAACCCATTACACTATAATGCCATAGACTATTTACTGTTTAGTTTTTATCGTTTATCTGTTTACGTAGTTTTTGTTGTTGATTTTTAGAGAGTGCAGCACCTGTTAGGGTTGAGAGTCATATATTGACTGTGTCCGAGAGAGAGAGAGAGAGAGAGACAGAGAAAGAGAGAGAGAGACAGAGAGAGAGACAGAGAGAGAAAGAGAGAGAGACAGAGAGAGAGAGGGACAGAGAGAGAGAGAGAGAGAGAGGGAGAGGGAGATAGATAGATAGAGATAAAGATAGAGACTACTTTTAGAAGCACCAGTAAAAATGTTGCTACATTACTTGGACATAGTATATATATATATATGTTGTATTTCAGTCCACCGCCCTAACCCATTACACTATAATGCCATAGACTATTTACTGTTTAGTTTTTATCGTTTATCTGTTTACGTAGTTTTTGTTGTTGATTTTTAGAGAGTGCAGCACCTGTTAGGGTTGAGAGTCATATATTGACTGTGTCCGAGAGAGAGAGAGAGAGAGACAGAGAAAGAGAGAGAGAGACAGAGAGAGAGACAGAGAGAGAAAGAGAGAGAGACAGAGAGAGAGAGGGACAGAGAGAGAGAGAGAGAGAGAGAGGGAGAGGGAGATAGATAGATAGAGATAAAGATAGAGACTACTTTTAGAAGCACCAGTAAAAATGTTGCTACATTACTTGGACATAGTATATATATATATATATATATATATATATATATATATATATATATATATATATATATATATATATATATATATCATAAACTATATAAATAAAACTTGGTCTGTGTGTATGTATGAGTTCGTTCCTTATAGATTCCGAAATCGGGACAGATTTTCTTGAAAATTTACAGAACTTTAGTTTATAAATCTAGGAGTGATATTAATGAAGTTTTTTGTAAGAATACCCCGATAATTACCGATAATCGATAATCGAAACCATTATTTTAATTTTCTATCATCAATAAAGCCATTTTCCATGTCATCGCTTAGCAACAATGATAGAACAACGAGCCGTGAAAATTCTAGTTTGGGTAAGTTGACAGCGTGTTTTTTCTTTTTTTTTTTGCATGACGTGGTCTCTGCACGTAAATTTCTTAATTTTTTATTCATTAACTGCAAAGAATTTTATAAGACCTGAAAATTAACGGTTATTTTAGCAGTGCAAAAGTAAATTATGTTTCTGTTTTTGAACGTCCATTGAACAAGCAACTGATCCTGAAGAAATTGCAAAACAGTTTACACACACATTGAGTGAAAATGTGATTCAGAGGTTTCTTATATGTTGATTTAACAAAAGATAGGCCCCAACAACTAAGCACAAATAGTATTCCGGTAACATAAGATAAGGAATTTTTCGACATAATTGACTTACAACGAATAGTCGATATTGATCCTGTGGTTTCTTTCGCATACGGTTCAAGAAATCATGGCCCCCAAAACCTCGCAAAAGTAGTTGGTTTTGAGCCGGAAGAATAACTGCTAAGTGGACAAATCAGAGAAATTGAATTGTTGCTGGCACGTTACATCCACTGTGTAGGGGCTACGTTGATCAGTAAGATGTTAATATAACCGAAATTTACTAAAATAATTTTAGGATTACAAAAACAAATATATTGGAATTACCAAAGTACAGATCAAAATAAGCATTAAAAAGGCATCAAATCAATCCCCAAGCACGGCCGAGTAATACTGCTAGCGCCACACACACACACACACACACACACACACACACACACACACACACACACACACACACACACACACACACACACACACACACACACACACACACACACACACACACACACACACACACACACACACACACACACACACACACACACACACACACACACACACACACACACACACACACACACACACACACACACACACACACACACACACACACACACACACACACACACACACACACACACACACACACACACACACACACACACACACACACACACACACACACACACACACACACACACACACACACACACACACACACACACACACACACACACACACACACACACACACACACACACACACACACACACACACACACACACACACACACACACACACACACACACACACACACACACACACACACACACACACACACACACACACACACACACACACACACACACACACACACACACACACACACACACACACACACACACACACACACACACACACACACACACACACACACACACACACACACACACACACACACACACACACACACACACACACACACACACACACACACACACACACACACACACACACACACACACACACACACACACACACACACACACACACACACACACACACACACACACACACACACACACACACACACACACACACACACACACACACACACACACACACACACACACACACACACACACACACACACACACACACACACACACACACACACACACACACACACACACACACACACACACACACACACACACACACACACACACACACACACACACACACACACACAGCACGCACGCACGCACGCACGCACGCACGCACGCACGCACGCACGCACGCACGCACGCACGCACGCACGCACGCACGCACGCACGCACGCACGCACGCACGCACGCACGCACGCACGCACGCACGCACGCACGCACGCACGCACGCACGCACGCACGCACGCACGCACGCACGCACGCACGCACGCACGCACGCACGCACGCACGCACGCACGCACGCACGCACGCACGCACGCACGCACGCACGCACGCACGCACGCACGCACGCACGCACGCACGCACGCACGCACGCACGCACGCACGCACGCACGCACGCACGCACGCACGCACGCATTGCTTTGGTAAAATATACTTTTCAATTATATTTCACTCTTGGTGTATACCAACCATTTTTGTTTAAAAGCTCAATGTTTGTTACATATAACAACAGAGCACATATAAAAGAATAACACGATAGTTACATTCTAAGATCCAAATATTTATTTTTCATGCAAAACAACTCTTTAAAAAAAAATTCAGTAAACATTTTACAAATCCATTTCGTTATGCAGAAACAAAAGGTTATTATTATGTCAACACCGTATTTTTCGTGTATTTACTCTTCTCAAAAATGAGAAATTCTTTGCTTAAATGGTAGAAAAAATGTACGATAATACAATACTGCAAGAAGTAAAACTTCATAGGAGACTCAACATTGTGTGTTTGCTCCGGCAGCCATCTTTGCTAATATAACCGCGATGCTTGACTTTTACACATATATAATTAAACCAAGCCATTATATATAAAACTATTTTTATAAAATTCATAGTAGGTTCTCTATAGTGCAATGTAGACTACAATGTATTCTAGACTAATCACTGCTAGGAGTTATGTAACGCTTCCTCCTAGTGTACCGCGTTGTGGCTCCTACTAGAGCAGCCGATTTTATTGAAAACTTGGCGATTTCACCGATTAATATATATATATATATATATATATATATATATATATATATATATATATATATATATATATGTGTGTGTCATCCACATACAGTACTGTTTCGCTGTATCACAGCACACACACACACACACACACACACACACACACACACACACACACACACACAGGAGGGTCGTTGCAAAAGTAAGGCTTCATTTTTTAACGCAAAGAGCTGTACCATAAAAACTAACAACCTTTTATACTCCAGAATTTACTTTTCTACATAGTCACCACATTCTCAATGCACCTTTACCTCTTTTGATGCCTGGCTCGTGAAAGTCCTTAGCGTGCTTTGTCACTCTCATCTCTGTCGCCACTCTGAAATCGACGAACCCATCTCCTAACTGTTGAAACCAACTGCATCAGCTTCGTAAACGTTCAACAGTTAGTGACAAGCCGATGTCTTGTTACATGTTACCACTGTCTTCAGATACTCATCAATACCATTCTTATAGCGGGAGAGAGACTGCTGAGACAACTCGACCCTCTTCCGTTTGCGCTCAGCAGTAAGCGTCTTTGGAACCGACAGATCAACTTCGAGTAGCCAAGGTCATCATAAACAATTTGTGGACTATCCCAATAGATAATCTCAAAATCCTTGCAATGTGATCTAATGTTCTTCTGTTTGACTGAATAGTGTCATTGACTGATTCGATCAACTCAGAAGACCTCACTTCTCTAAACCTTCCAGGCTTGCCTTTATCATCAACACTGCTCATTGCTCTTTAAACAATTTAACCCACTTGTAGACATTTTCTCGACTGACACATACACAGATGACATACTCCTATTAACTGTAACAGCCAAACCTTGATAACTGACCGCTATTCAATCACGGGGCACGCTTCTTGATCGGCTATCTTTGTTAATCGTCAAAAAAAAAAAGAAAAAAGAAATCAAATCCACGTGAAAAAAAAACCCCAAAAAACAAAACAAAACAAAAATAAAACAACTAAAGTCTGTACTGCCAATCACCTTAATTATTGAATGCTTTATATATATATATATATATATATATATATATATATATATATATATATATATATATATATATATACTTCAGAATAATCAGAAACTCAACCACTTCATTTCAATAAGGGTATTTTGAAATTCATTAAATCACAATTTAATATATATATATATATATATATATATATATATATATATATATATATATATAGAGAGAGAGAGAGAGAGAGAGAGAGAGAGAGAAAGAAAGTGAGAAAGACAGAAGGATATGTGTGTGCGTATTATAGAAAAACATCGGTACCTCAGTTTCAAATCCAAGCAATGAGAGAGAAATATCTGGTCGCCTATGTCAAACTCTCTTCAGCCTTTATTTATATCTGTCTCCTGAATTTAAACTCGAAGATATCGATGTTTTTCCTGATTTTCTGAAACGCAATTATGAATTCATATGACGCTTTTATTTTTGAAATTTTTTAACAATCGAGCACTCTGCTGGTGTCCTTTTCAACTACTTAATTTAAGTTTTTTAGCCCATTCATAATTATATGAATGTAATGTTTATAAATGAATACACATGAGAATTTTTAGTTATGTTAAGACATAGTATATAGTGCTTACGTAATCCATTATTATACTCCGTCGAAAAACTTATATATAATAACTGGAATTTAACATAGAAAAGTAAATACTACTCGAGATAAAGAAGGGAAAATATAAAACATTGACAAACATAGAATTTTATAAATGAACGGTGAACGTATTATTATAAACATCTGGGCATTCTGAAACATTCTGTAATATGAATCAAAAAGAATACACGAGAAAAACACGAAAGCTCCCTGAGAAACGTATATTAAACATGGATGTGGTTTCGAAAAGAAAAACATAAACGTAGAAATTGTGGACACGGAGACGAAACAGTATAGCATATGAAAGCTTCCTGAAAAATGTATTAGTAGTAAAAGAAATAAATACTTGGTTAGTATTGCTAGTAAGATATATTAGATTTTTCATTAACTAGACAAATGACGAACACTGGAACTGAGATCACTAAATCAGAAAACTAATGACCTGGCATAACGCATTACCTTCGAAGTATGATACTGACCGATTATGTAATAGGGAAAGAAAGTAATGAAGATTAGGTGAACGATCCAAATGAATAGCTAAATGAGTAAATAACACAAAATACAGCGAGGCTGATTATCGTCGCTAAAAGGCAAATAATATGGTGTACAGCGAAACAAGAAACCAAAAAGATAGGAAAGAAAAATGAGCCAAAGAAACAATTATATGAACTACTTATAAGAGAACCGAAAAAAATTAAGCACCATTAAACATGGACGTGACTAAGAAAAGAGAAACCAAAATGTAGAAAGTGTAGACAAAAGACGACACACAAGGCCACGTAATAAGTGAATGTGTAAAAGTAGGCCAAGAAGTATATAAATTAGTAAACGACATGAAAATAAAAACGGACAAACTCGCCCAAGCAAGAAGACCAAACGAGATAATAGTAAACAATAAAATAAAGACCGATGGATTTTCAATATATCACTGAAGAAGACAGCAAAACTACGTGAATACATGGAGCTTGCTTAGTATACAGCACATAAGCTAACTTTCACCATTATGTCAAAAATAGTCCAAATGTGAGCTATATTTAGTTGACTGTAATTTCGTGTAAAGAGATACAAAGAGGGATGAAACCGTTTCTAAATTCAGATATTTTCATTTTTTGTGAAATTTTATCAATAAGTATTAGATATTAATAAATATTCCACAAATTTCAGTCTTTTTAAAGTTTTTTAAATGATCTTGAACACAAACCCCCATTTCGAAATTCAAATTTATCAGATTTGCATTGGATTACTAATTACCAGACAATAAGACACACTTTTTGAATTTCAATTTCTTTAGACACCTTAAGCATTGCTTGTTAGATAGTTTCTAAAATCAATATCATGTGTTAGATTATGCCGGGGCAACACTGGGTTATTTTGCTGATAGTCGATTTAGAAAAATCGACTATTATTATTAAAAAAAGTTAAAATGTTAGATAAAAGATATTATTGTTTGTCAGTATGAACAAAGACAAATATGTTATATGTTTTGAAATTTGGAATGAGTTAGTGGAACAACTTTCTTAGAAGTACACGCCCGTGGAACTCTCTTCCGTTTGCCTGCTTCCCACCCGACTACAACCTGGATGTCTTCAAGTCCAACATAAACAGATTCCTAATGAACCGCCCCTTAAGTAAGACACTTTATCAAATTTCCAATACTAACAATTACTACGATACTATCCCATTGATTACTGTACACGCAATAATCCTTACTCCCGAGTGGCTTCCAGGCCTTGATAAGTGGTGATTACCTTGTACAAAAAACAAAAAAACAAACAAACAAAAGAGCAGAAATGCGGCATTGAGAACTGAATGTTAAAATACTGAAACTATTAGGTTTCAAAATAACAGGTCAAAAACGTGATTAAAAGTTACATGTTAAAAGATATGAGTGGAATTACGTAATGGCAAGCGAATAGTAGAGATATATATATACAATTAGTTAGTGGTAAGTTAGTTAGAGAGACGGGAGACAGACGAAGAGAGTTAGAGCATTGCAGACAGGGGTAGCTAGAGACAGGGCTACGGCCCTATACGGCAGGGGAAGCAGGATATAAGACGCGTGCAATCTTCCAATGTGAAAGCATTTGGAATAAAAGTTGTCTGAAAATATAACTGGAGACTCTTGGTCGTTTCGTTTGGAAAGAATTTTCTTTGCAGCTATTTGCAAATTGGTCAACCAAGACCTGGATGAATGAAGGTAATGTTTTCCTGTTTGGCAAGATGTAATTCCCCAGAAATATGTTTCGTCCCTTTGTTGCAAGGAACTGTTTGTTTATAAAAAGTTGAAACTGTATCTATCTATCTATCTATCTATCTATCTATCTATCTCTCTCTCTCTCTCTCTCTCTCTCTATATATATATATATATATATATATATTACATGGAAGTCACCACTTATCAAGGCTCGGAAGCCACTCGGGGATAAGGGTTATTGCGTGTACAGTATCTTGGAAAGAAGCTTTGTTCATGGAATCTACGTTTTGATTTAGGCATAGATAAAGAGTGGGGAAAATTATTGAGAGTGGTTTCAGCTAGACTGGTGTTTATTGTGAAAGATTGGCGAGGGGGACCAGAGATTGGAGCTCAGACGAGCACTTGCCATGGAAATAACGATAAAACAAAGATAGGCTCGCAACGTCTCTTCTGTGTAATGTATATGTGTAATGTATATTTGTAATGTATATGTGTAATGTATACATGGTTAGACAGTTATGTACACATCTACAAGGAACATTATGAAACACAAGACGACACAAAGAAGCTCATTATATCCTCACATATTTTATATATACGCCTTACGTATATTTACACACGCGCCAACGTTAGATATAGTTAATTTAGTGTCGCGCCCCCTTGAAGGGAGTTCAACATAATATACACTTTCTGCTGACTATATAATTGATTTTAATCTAAATTAGAATAATAAATTCTAGATATAATGTTTCATATACAACTTATTAGATTTTATATTCATAAAGGTACATAAAGGTAGTGCAACACATCTTAGGAGTTAATTTCTCTTTATGTGAGGAATATGGGAAATCTGTACAACATAGACACAGAAAAGGTGCACTTGCACATCCTTACAAGAAAAAGCACACTGATACAAACATTGTCATCGGACAAACTGACACATAAACATAGAGAAGGAACATATACACACACTACATGAAGTAGAAATACACACCCACTGAAAAAAACGTACACCACCTCTAATACATAAATACATATATAGATAAATGCAGATACAAAAAAATGAACACACGCATACAAACATTTTTTACAGAAAGAAAACATGTATCTTAAAAGAAAGCTATAAACACCAGTATTTTTCAATCTACACACACAAACCAATGAGAATTAAAAAAACAGTATACACAAATACGCCCACACAGTAAAAAGGTTTTAAGTACATATGCACATACACATAAAAAATAAACATATAAAAGCTAAACGCAAAAACACTTCACAGGAAATAATAATAATAATAATAATAATAATATATATATATATATATATATATATATATATATATATATATATATATATATATATATCCAAAATAAAATCATAAAAGCTAATGGTCTTACAACCATACACAAAATGCAATAAATACAGAAGAGAGAAACGCGTACACACTTTATACAATAAAAACCAAGAATGAACTTATGATATTTTCTTATTATTAGAAAAAACACAACTTGAAAAGAGTGAAATAAACACTGAAACATGTATTGCATTTAAATACCTAAGCTTTATATATATATATATATATATATATATATATATATATATATATATATATATATATATATATATATATATATATATATAAAAATTAGTGGTGAGATGATTAATTGGAATCTGGAATAAAAAAATCAGAACTTTTGGGGATATCGGAATCGTTATCAGAATCGGAAACAAACTGTGCTTATTTCCTGATGCCAAAAGCAATTCTTTTAATTGTATTTCTTATTTGATTTTTTTTAAAGCAAAATCTCTTATTACTGGTAGTAATGATCAAATAATCTATATTTATAAAAGTGAAAATGACTGTGTGTGTGTATGTGTGTGTGTATGTATGTGTCTGTGTGTGTGTGTGTGTGTGCATTTCCCTACCAAATAACTCTGTAAATTTTCAGTCTAGAGACTCGAGATTTGGCATAAGGAGTATTGAGATTTGTGAAAATCTTTTTAATCGGTTTTCGGCCAGAAATTTGGTTATTAAGTTCAACGATTTGACTTTTGAAAACTCTGCTAAACTCCTCCGCCAATTTTGGGTCTAAACACTTGAAATTTTATATATCGGTTCCTTGGACATGGAGTCAAATTTTAATTTGTTTGAGCCCAAAACAATAAATGTCAAGGAGTCCAAATTGGGGTCAAAGTTTAAAGAAAAATTGACCTCTCAGACAATTTTTGGTCTAAACATTTGAAGTTTTACAAAAAGTGTATTCCTATATAAGGCAAGATTTTAATCGTTTTTTTTACCTAAAATTTTGCTACCAAGGGGTTAAAGTTCAAAAGATTTTACCTTTGCGGTCTCTAGCAAACTATTCAGCAAATTTTGGGTCAAAACTTTTGAAATTGTACATATTGGCTATTTAGCTTTTTAATCAGTTTTTTGGGGGAGGGGAGGAATTTGGCTACCAAGAGGTCAAAATTGACAGAGTTGACCTTTGCAGACTCTACCAAACTCTTCCGTCAACATTAGGTCTAAACACTTTAAATTTTAGATGTAGGTTACCTGGACATGAGTAAAACTTTTTAATATATATATACATATGCACATAAAGTAATGAACAGTACAAAGGCCCCAGCAAAACCGATCTGAACTGCTAGCAGTTAAATATTTAAAGTTTTATAAAGAATCGGAATTGTTATAGTATCGGAATCGAGAATTTAGTACGGACTTGGTAATTTTATCGGAATCGGGAAAATATTGGAATCGTCGTCCCATCAATCATGTAAATATAAACATTTGAAATTGTTAGTGGCCGCACTGTTTAATATATATATATATATATATATATATATATATATATATATAATTCGTGTTCCTGTCTGTTTTTTGTTTGTTTGTTCACAATTTGATTAATATATACAAAAGGCCCGTTATTTTACTCTTCCATTCATTTCTATATATAGTATGATTCTTGCAAAATATACAATTAAGAGGTCACCTCATTTGCATATTACATTAAGTAAAACTGATTTTACTAAATAGCAATATGTTAGATAATGTTTCTAGCGAGAGAATTGTTTTGAACGTTTAATTTAAAATTGTTATTTAATAAACTTTAAAAACAATTATATTGATAATATATTTAATTTAATTTATTTGGAATCATTATTTCCGACATCGACTTTTTAAAAAAACGGGCTAGAGTTATTTGCCTCATGGAAACATGAAAGCATACAAAAATAGTTAAAACAAACTCTTCACCAAATAAAATAATTTGGTAATCTCAATAAGTTTCTAGCGTGAAAAAATAATTCCGTGTAGACAGAAAAATGTTTCCTTTTTTCTTTTTAAAATATTCAAATAAACAAACAAACAAACAAACAAACAAACACTTACGAATACACTGAAAAGATTATAATTGTTTGTTTGTATTATTCTTGAAACAAATATACAGACTTTTTTTTTTTACCTTTCCGGGAATAAGAAACTTAAGAGTGCAAAATGAACCACGCAATCTAGTGGGAGGTTGACATTTTTCTCTCCTGTCAAAACAAAAGAGACGCTATTAATCTTTCTTTGTTCTATCGTTACTTTCATGGCGGGTAAAAAATTGACCCCAATCTCTACTTCACTTTGTAAAACATTCACAGCAAAAATCGTCTGCGAAGATATTTCCTTTTTTTCTTCTGTGTACCTTAAACAAAACGGAACTACCATGAACAGAGTTTTTTCAAGAAATTCCTCACTTTTGAAAACAATACCGAGGGTCTACTTTATAATTAAGAAGTTCTCAGCTGAGCTAACCCCCATACTTTCTAAGCTGAATTTTGCTTCTCTAATAATAGATGGAAGATGGCCTCTGTTATAGCAGTGTACAAGGATTCTGGTGAAAGGACCGACCCTCTCAATTATCGCCCTATTAGTCTCCTCCCCCTCTTCGCTAAAAGCTTTGAGACCTTAATTAATCAAGCACTAGTCCACCACCCCGCAAAAGCAAATCTCTCTGACAAACAGTATAGATTTAGGCTATGTCGTTCTACTGCAGATATTTTAACATTCATCTCTGAACACATTTACCATGTACTGGATAAGGCGGGTGAAGCCAGAGTTGTAGCCCTTGATATATCCAAGGCCTTTGACAAAGTCTGGCACTAAAGGGCTGCTAATGAAAATTAAATGGTACGGTATAACTGGACGTATACTAAATATAATTAGATCCTTCTTCGACAGCAGGGCTATTCAGGTTGTCATTCATGGACATACACCCAAGAAACATAACATTAATGCAGGAATACCTCAGAGGTCGATCCTCGGACCACTATTATACCTGATATTCATAAACGACCTCCCTGATAATATTGTGTCCGAGATGGGTATATTTGCTGATGATATAACGCTCTATAACATGCATGAGGGAAGAATGGATGTACATAAATCTAAGAAGATGTTAGAATCCTTAGAAAATGACTTCCAAACCGTAGTAAATGGGACCGAAAATGGATGGTAACATTTAATGCTAATAAGACAAAGTTGTTCTCCTTAAACAATTACAAGACGCCTCTTCAACCGCTTATATCGATGACAAATAATACCCTACCTGAGAATTATTCCTTTAAACTCCTCAGCCTAAAATTTGCGGGCAATATGAATTGGAACAAATACGTTGAGGACATTGCTAAAGCTGCTGCAAAGAAGGTGGGTTCCCTCTATCGAACTAGAAGACTTCTCACACCTGAAAGTAACCTCTACCTCTATAAGGCCACCATTCGCCCATGCATAGAGTATTGTTGCCACCTCTGAGCTGGTGCATATACCAATAGCCTTTCCCTCTTGGATAAAGGCCATAAAATAGTTTTCAATCTAATAGGTCCCACTTTGTCAACTAAGCTTCAACCTCTCTCCCATTGCCGCAATGTTGCAGCTCTATATCTGTCTTACACATATTTTATTTGAATGTGCTCTGATGAACTCACTGCACTTGTACATATCCCAGACAAACCCGCTTAGCAACAAAATCTCAGCCCTTCACTGCTGAGGACCCTAAATGCCAAATTTCTAGGCATGGTCGAAAATAGTAGCCCCTTATGTCCAAGTGGTTATCTGCCTTACTAGGGGTGAACGTGAGTCAAAAAAGAAAAGAAAAAGAAAGCAAAAGCTGATTACACCATGGTCGTTTTCAATTCCACTGTCAATAATTAATTGTCAAGCGGTATTTTCAAGTATTGTGCCCATTCCGCTTATTATTCTCAATCCTCTCATAATATTATTCATCGTCCAATACCAATCCCACCAATTCTTATCCTAGAGTGGTCCTTGGTATTGATAAGTTGTGACTCATTAGTGTTCAGTTATTGTATATGGTTAATCGTTTACATCCATTGTTTAAGGGTTTAGGCATGACAGTTTATATGCAGTTAAAAAGACCCCCAGGCAAGAAAGCGCACACTAGCATACACGCAGATGCATTGGGAAATTACATAATAAAATGGTAGCGCACACCCTACACAAACAGAATAATGTGTCACCTTTACCCTTTGATAAACAATGTATTTCGAAACTGCACACTCTTATTGAGTTAATTTGGTCATCGTAAAACCAAAAGTCAAACAACAGTCGTAAGATGAAACATATTGACAAACAATAATGTTTACACTTCTTTTTATGATTCATGCATCCTATGTCTATATGAAAAACTAGCAATTATAACATTTAATGACAAACATAAACTTCTAAATAAGTCTGAATGATTGATAACTTGTATATAACATATCACCTATACGAGGTGCCTCAAGTTTCCAGACGTGCACTTTTGTTGATAGTACACACATGTTATCTCCTCCAGCTGCAATGCATTTATTGTACCGTTCCAACAACTTCTGGAAGGCCACATGGAAGTCCTCTTGTGTGAGTGTGTCAATCACTCTCATCACAGCCTCTTATATCTCCTCTAAGGGTTTCCGTAAGTTTAGGGTCACAGAGAGCAAGGGCTGAACTATAAGGAGGGCATGGAGATGTTTTGATGCCCATCTTGGCCAAATAGTCTGTGATAAGGATGGAGTTGTGTACTGGTACATTGTTCTGGTGGAAATGGTACTGACCCGATTTGAAGAATGCTGGCCTTTTCCGACAGAATCTCTTTCTGAACTCTCTGAAAACCTCAACATAATAGTCTTTGTTGCCTGTCTGTCAAGTGGGAACCCAGTCCATGTAGATCATGTCTGTGCTCTCAGAAAAGAGATAATTAAAAGTTTCTGGATGGGTTGGCTCTGACTGGCCTTCTTGGGCCAGGAGAGCCAGTATGCTTCTACTGGGAACTTCTCTTTATCTCTGGTTCATAGCAGTAGATTCAACTTTCATCGCAGGTCACTAGAGCATCAAGAACTGCGGGATCTGAATTGATCAGCTCGACCATCTCCCTGCTGTCATGACATCTTTCTTTTTAATATTCTCTAAGCATCCTTGGGAAAAATTTGCGCAAATCTTTCGCATCTTCAGTTCCTCGCGAATAATTGTTACAGTTCCCACACTGACATCAAACTGTGCACGTATTGTCTCTATAGATAAACGACGGTCCTTATTAATGAAGTACTTTATTTGACCAATCAACTCTGATGTTCTTACTTCCCTACTCTTTCCACCAATAAGCAACAGGAGAGCAATAATTATATAAAAAAGATCTTTTTCGTTTAATGATCGCTACGTGATAGCTTCCCAGTAGTATTTGTTCGTTATGTTCCCCCAAAGTAGTACTTACCCCTTTGGGGCAGGTGATAGTATAATATATGTGTTCATAGTCACGATACCATCATCATTATCTGCTCCTTTGACAGAGGTTAGTGTAGTATATGTTCTGTTGGCATAAGATCCTATTCTCAGGCATTATTTTCTCCTTTTAGAACTGGGATAATCTCAAATTAGCGATTAGGCAGTAAGAAAACTTTGATTACTCGCGTGTATTAAACGGAAAAGGATCCAACCTTCGTATTAAATGTACCACGTAGTCCAAAATTGAAGTTAAAAGTTACATTTTTCAACAGAATGCTGTTTCGCATTTTTAGTTAAAACATAAATTCGATTTGATTGCTCTAAAGTTTTATATAATACGCAGTATTGGCCAAGATTTGTTTAACAAATGGCCATTACCATATTTGGATATGTTTCAAGTAAAACTAAAAGCAATTACTCGCATTTATCTTTTTATTGCATTGTTGCGAGTATATGTATCATGTGTGTATGTGTGAGTATGTGTGCGTTAGTATGTGTGCGTTAGTATGTGTGCGTGAGTATATGTGCGTGAGTATGTGTGTGTGCACAAAATTAAGGTTAGTGACCAGGTAACATATTATTCGCAGAGATTTAATGTTTATTACATATCACCATGGCACGCGTGCAAGTACACCTCACCCACACATGCACAGATTTATATCATACAATGACGTTTTTTCTTTTGCTTGTCGTTCTTCATTGCTTTCAATTTAAAGAAAAGAAATATAATCTTTTCTAGTTATTTGATCTACTCGCCCCCCCCCCGCTGGATTGTCAAAAAACGTGCCCGGTATCCCTCCTCCTCCTCCTCCTCCTCCTCCTCCTCCTTCATAACAACAACAACAACAACAAGAAAACAAACAATAAACCATAAAAGAAACCATAAAAGAAAATGGCGGCTTTTTTCTTTTTAAACATATCGCCAAAAATCGAGATGTGCAGTTTACTTTTTGCATTCTAGAATTTGGCCACATTTTTCTTTTAATGGAAATCGCCCCAGACAAGCTAACGAAAAATGATTGTAGCAAAGATAGACGATTCTTATTGACCTTAAAGAAAAGAAAAAGGGCAAAATGCTGATAAATAATATTCTTATTACGAACACCTTTTATTTCCATACATTGATTTCGACCGCACCTTTGGTAGTGACGTAGATGCCTCAAGAGTAACATAATTATATTTATTGAGTGATGGGGGGGGGAGGGGGATAGTAGAAATTTTGTTCGATTTGGTGTTGTTTGGTAACAAATAAATTTTTATTATCAACAACATTTCTCTTCATAAGTTCAATTAAAAAGTAATTTTGACAGTTCTGTGAACCGTCCTCATTAACATTACATTATTATTTTGTTTGTTGGCCTTCGGGTCAAGATCAAAGTGTAGTATCTGTTCTTGCTACACTTCAATTTTTTGTTCTCTGTCAGTGGAGGAGAAACTTTTTGTTCGCTGTCAGTGGAGGAGAAATCCTTTCCGACTGAGACAATTTTTATTTTTGTTCCTTTTCTCCACATAAAAAAACGACCCTGGTGTCTAACTCTGTCCCGTGGGGAGGCATTGTACATAGGATCATTACTTTATTATAAGTGATAACTTATTGTAAGTGATGCAGGGTGAAGAGAGCTAACATAAACTTATATTCTACTTATCATTGTCAAAAATCAATATAATTATCGTTATTAACATAACTCCATTATATTTGCTAACTAAGTGTAACATAATTTTTTGTTCTACTTGGAGTTGTCCAGGATCAGTAACTTTAAATTACGATATAACATTATATCTCTTTAGACTATTTTCATTTTCAACAGGATTTCTCGAAAAAGGGAATCACCTACAAACAAGAATATCTTTGTGTTTTGTTCTACTCGGCATTATCCAGGAGCAATGAATATGTGATTACTCTCTTACATTTAAAATGGATATTTCTAATATATAAATTACACTATTATTATTAGACACATTAAAACAATCAAGGTTGTGGGTGGGGATAAAGAAATGGTTAAAAAGAAGAACCGAAAATGGGAGAGAAGGAAAAAGAGGAAGATAAATATATATATATATATATATATATATATATATATATATAAGTTTCGTGGTTAAATTTTAAATTCTGAAAAAGCAACATATAGAGACATATATTCGATTTAATAATGACAAAAGGAATATATAGAAGGGGTTATGTGTATTTCCTTAATCCTGGAGTTATAACCCCGAAGGACATTGGACTCCTTTCGATAATGGATTAACCAGGTTGTATCAACTTCTCTTTTCGTATAATTTTTTCCATATAATTATCCACAACCACTCAAAAAACTATTTTAAATAATTGTGCTGAAAAGCAAAATTAGCGTCCATTCGCAGCTGAACATTTTGCTAACCGCATTTCATTTCCTCATTATTGAAAATCCATGGATTAAGGAAATTAACATAACCCCTTCTATATATTCCTTTTGTCAAACAATAAATTCTTAAATTGAATATATATCTCTATATGTTTTTTTTTTCATAATTTAAGAATTAACCACGAAACTTATATATTGCTCTATTCTTATATATTGAGCTTTTCCTTTTTGGCTAGGATCACCTTGAAAGTATTACCCCAAGTAATATCTATCAGGATTTTCAGCTGAATTCTATCAGTGTCTTATATATATATATATATATATATATATATATATATATATATATATATATATATATATATATATATATATAAAAACTGTGTCCATCGCTTTATTGCAGATTACAAAATAATCAATATTTCAGTAAATATAAGTTATAAAAAGCTGAAAATTACACAATCCAAGGACTGTATTAAGGTGAGATAAATCCTAAAATTTCATCAAAATTCATATCATATTTAAAAAGTTATGTTATTTTTTTAATATTCAAAGAATTTTCACCGTCCATCGCTTTATTGCAGGTCTCATAAAATGCCAAAAAAAGGACGTTTAACAGCTACCGAGAAGCAGAGGATTATTGCAGGACTAGCAGAAGGACTCTCGATCATAAATTTAGCCACAGAACTAAAAAGGGATCCCCGAACTTTAGCTACATTCGTCAAGAACCCCAACATCAAGCCCAGGAAAGATAAGGGCACAAGGAGGAACCTTTCTGATCGGGATCTTCGAAAAATTCGTAGAGAGATTGTGCGCAACACAAACAGCACCAGTGCAACAATTTTTGCGAGGGCTGGAGTCATACCAAGGTCCAGACAAGCCCGATGCAATGTACTGAATGAAATGGCAAGGAACATCAATCCTATTCCAAGGCCTCCATTGAGCCAAACCCACAAAGAAAAACGATTGGCTTGGGCACAAAAATATATGAAAATGGATTGCCAAAATGTTCTGTTTACAGATGAGGCTCGTGCTACCCTTGATGGACCGGACGGATGGGCCAAAGTTTGGAATCCAAATGGAACTCCAACGCCTTATAGATTTCGTCGCCAACAGGGAGGTGCAGGCATAATGTTTTGGGCGGGAATTATTGGGGATAAGCTATGTGGACCATTCCGAGTGCCAGAAGGTGTCAAGCTCACCAGCAATGCCTACACTGCCTTTCTAAATGAGAATTTGCTACCATGGCTAGATGATCTTCCCTTGTCACGTAGTTTTAAGATTATTTTTATGCATGACAATGCCCCATCTCATGCTGCTAGGGCAACTACATCCTTCCTTGGATCTCAGGGCTTTGTTGGAGAAACCCTCATGTCCTGGCCACCGTGTTCTCCGGACCTTAACCCCATCGAACACCTATGGTCAATATTGAAACGAGGAGTTTATGAGGGAGGAGAGCAGTTTTCTTCGAAGGATGCCCTTTGGAACAAAATAGTCGACGTTGCCAGAACCATTACTCCATCTCAGATCAAACAATTGACCGCCTCGGTGGACAAAAGGTTGTTTAATGTAATTTCAAAACATGGGGGATATGTGGACAAATAATTCGTTTGTTTGACACTTAGCCCTCAGGATGTGCCTTTGTTTTTGTTAATTTTCCCCAGAAAATGTGTTCAATGTAAATTTATGATGCTTTGGTATTGTTTTATTGAGCTAAAACATTATCTTAGAAGACTTGCAATAAAGCGATGGACGGTGTAAATTCCTTGAATATTAAAAAAAATAACATAACTTTTTAAATATAAAATGAATTTTGATGAAATTTTAGGATTTATCTAACCTTAATACAGTCCTTGGATGGTGTAATTTTCAGCTTTTTATGACTTATATTTACTGAAATATTGATTATTTTGTAATCTGCAATAAAGCGATGGACACAGTTTATATATATATATATATATATATATATATATATATATATATATATATATATAGATAGATAGATAGATAGATAGATAGATATAGATATAAAGATATACACATTATTTAACTTTTATATAGTTTAATATGGCTCCGGGCAACGCCGGATAGCTCTGCCAGTAATATATAATAACAAACAATTAGTAATAATATATAATAAATAACTCGTATATATAAGCTATACTATTATATAAAAGTCAATTTTATTGTGTGAATTCCCCCCTCATAGGTTTCAAAAAGGCTAAATCTATCATTTGCAAATTTCACAAAAAACAATTTATATTTCTGGCAGTGTTCTTAGATATGTTTTGTACGTACATAAATTCATCTGATAAGTATCGAAAATCAAAAAAAATCCGATCATAAAAATAGGCTTTCTTCTCTTATAGTTGAAAAAAATAATTTTTACAGGGAATATTTTACGTTACATCGGTCAAACTATTCCCCTGTAAAAAGTCTTCTTTTGATCTATAGAAGATAAACTATTTTTAAGATCGCCATGCCCAAATATCAGCTGACGTGATATTGTAAACAAACACAGACGGAATTTGATAAACAACGTTATTATTATTATTATTTTTATTATTTTTTTTTTGCGAATTATTTATTTATTTTTTTGGCTAATTATTCCTCAGAATATATAATATTTAATTACAAATAACTAGTAATAACATATAATAATAAAAATAGAACTAAAACTAGGGAGTGATTGTGTTTTTAAGAGCATGCTTGAAGTCGTCTGAGAAAAGCAATGGCTTTGTGCCATTTTATCTCCGTTTAGTCACTTGTGTCAACAACAACAAAGTCTATAAAATTCTTGAAATTACTTTTTCATGTTAATTGTGGTATGTTACTGATACTGTGCAGTTCTAGGGGGTCCATTCTCCCAGGCTTTGCTTCCTCTCTATTAGAAGTGGTTAACTTGTTGCTAATCGTCTGTGGCACCCCACCGTTGAATACCGACTCGGCTGCTCAGATATATTTTTGCAGGCCAGGTTGCTCTTCTAGGTTGATGGCTATTTTATCCCATTTTTCACTCTTGTGTCACATCTCCCCACCGTGAGAGGGAAAGAACTTTACTTGTGCCACTTTTGACTTGTGCCATTTTTACTTGTGAAAATGTTTACCTTCCTATTTTATCAGCACCATTTTTCCTGCGCCATTATTACTGTGCACCGAAGATTGTAAGCTCACATTGCTAATACAGTATGCCTCAGTGCATTATTATAACCTAAGATCTGCGCAATTTTCGTTTAGTAGTAGGTGCTTTCAATAAGTTTCCAGAATTCTTTCGTATGGGCATTTTTATTGACACATGAAACTCTAGTCCCCTTCGAAGTATTCTCCTTCGCCTGCAAGGCACTTGTTGTACCATTCCAACAACTCCTGGAAGGCCCCCATGGAAGTTCTTTTCTGTGTGCATGTCAATGACCCTCGTCACAGCCTCTTTCATCTTCTCAACTGTCTTATAATGACAGCCTCTAAGGGTTTCCCTGTCCTTAGGGAATAACCAAATGTCACGGGGAACAAGGTTCGGACTATATGGAGGGCGAGGGATTGTCTTGATGCCTATCTTGGTCAAATAGTCTATATCAAGGATGGAGCGCCCTTAAAATAAACTTCATAAAAATTTTCTGCATCTTCAGTTCCTCGCGAATAATTGTGTGTACAGTTCCCACACTGAAATCAAAATAGGCACTTATTATCTATAGACACATAACGGTTCTTATCCATAAAATTCTTTATTTTGTCAATCACCTTTGGTGTTTTGACTTTATTCCTCCTCTTACACCTCTCATTCTCCCTCACAGACTCGCTGCATCCTTGAATCTCTTATGCAACTCAAAAACTGATGATTGATTCATGCAAGATGATCCAAAAACTGAAACATTTCATACGTTTCTGTTGCATTTTTCTAATTTTAAAAAAGAATTTGATCGCATATCTTTTTTCTAAAGTGTCCTCACGTCTGGATTGAACTTTTGAACTTTACCAGCTGTAACAATCATGCTTTAGTAGGGTGAATTCCAACTCCTGTTAAAGCTGTTCATTTGAAGCTGACATGAAAAAAATATTGGTCAGTTATCTCATAAGATGTATATAAATAAGTTACTTAATTTTCAAGAGTCTACGACAATTTTAAATGCCCGCAAAAAAATCTGGAAACTAATTTCAGTCACCTCGTAACTAATGTTTTTTACAACCGCACTGTCACGAAAAAAAGTGCCTTATTACTCTGTAAACATTCACATTTCAGGCGTGGCTACTTCACTTTTGCAAGCTATTTTAAATTTGGAAATCACGTAACATTGCTGAATGAGGAAATAACTAATAATGACTATAAAATATATGAGAAACTTTGAAATAATTTATTACAAAAATAAAAGAAGAAAATGCGTAAAAGAAAAACGAGAAATGTTCAAATAAGTTATTAAAAACTATCCGTATGTTAATAATTATGCAATTTTGGAAAATAAGATTCTACCAAAAACTGTGAAAAATAGGTTCCCGTCACACACAAACGTCAAAAATAACTGTTTTGTCTTGTTTTAGTCTAATACAGAAGCATATGGCTGAAAGGTCTAGTAATATGTATTAATGTGGTATATCTAGTAATATGTATTAATGTATGTGTAGTAATTTGTATTAATGGTATATATGTAGCAATATATATTAATATGCTATATGTAGCAATATATATTAATGTGCTATATGTAGCACTATATATTAATGTGCTATATGTAGCAATATATATTAATGTGCTATATGTAACAATATGCATTAATGTATGTGTAGTAATTTGTATTAATGGTATATATGTAGCAATATATATTAATGTGCTATATGTAGCAATATATATTAATGTGCTATATGTAGCAATATATATTAATGTGCTATATGTAGCAATATGCATTAATGTATGTGTAGTAATTTGTATTAATGGTATATATGTAGCAATATATATTAATGTGCTATATGTAGCAATATATATTAATGTGCTATATGTAGCAATATATATTAATGTGCTATATGTAGCAATATGCATTAATGTATGTGTAGTAATTTGTATTATTGTGATGTACCAATATGTATTATTGTGGTATATATAGCAATATGTATTAAGGTGGTATATATAGCAATATGTATTAATGTGGTATACGTAGTAATACGTATTAATGTGGTATATATAGTAATATGTATTTATGTGGTACATGTAGTAATATGTATTAATGTGGTATATATAGCAATATGTATTAATGTGGTATGTATAGTAATTCGTATTAATGTGATATATGTAGCAATATGTATTAATGTGGTATATGTAGTAGTATATATTATGTGGTATATGTAGTAATATGTATTAATGTGTTATATGTAGCAACATGTATTAATGTGGTATATGTAGCAATATGTATAAATGTTGTATATGTAGTAATATGTATTAATGTGGTATATTTAGTAATATGTATTAATGTGGTATATGTAACCATATGTATTAATGTGGTATATATAGTAATATGCATTAATGTGGTATATGTAACCATATGTATTAATGTGGTATATATAGTAATATGTATTAACGTGGTATATATAGTAATATGTATTAATGTGGTATATGTAACAATATGCATTAATATGGTATATATAGTAATATGTATTAATGTGGTATATATAGTAATATGTATTAATGTGATATATGCATTATATTTACATATTATTTTATTAATTAAAAAAGAACTTAAACATAACGTATTTATATACTTATGTTACCATGCTAAAACAATGATTTTATTATTTAGAAAGCCGTTCTTAACATGAAGAGAGGAGATTGTTTTGCAACTATTATGTACGTTCACCTAACAATCACATAAAAATATCGTGAAACGTCAATTTAACTTGTAAATACTATTTAAAAATAGCACGGTAACATAGTGCATAAGCCCCGTTTTTTACATCAATAAAAATAATGTGGCAATATAATCTCGTTGTTCACGAACGACTGTTGTTTGTTTTTGTGTTGTGTTTTAAATAAACACCGCTAATTTTGTGCTTATGCACTTATGTTACCGTGCTATATTTTAAAGAGTATTATTGTTTCAATATGGTAACGTAAATGCATAGTACCAAAAGAAATTTAAAATATTTTACAAGTTTTTACTCCGTAAAAAAAATTAATTATAAAATAATTAACCAAAAAGCGTTTGGAAAAAACACGATTTTTCCTAAAAATACTTAAAGTGGTATATTTTAATATCTTTATAAAATCTTTGTAACAATGTGACTAGTGTGGTCGACACCGAATTGTCTCTCCGCCGAATCGGTAATGCCATCGAATCGGCCAGTTCTCATTAGTACCAGCGTTCATATTTCAAACAATTAGAACTGAACCCTAGAGGTGTCTTGTGTGGTCCTTACAATTGATACGGCTGCAACACACATGGAAGCCAAACAAGATGGTCGCCAACAATAGAGATAGAATGCAATATTAAGTAACAGTTTGAATCAAAAATACGCTAACGGAAACAATTTATTGCACGAGCGTCCTCCCCTTTTAAAATTCATCATTCAATAAGATAAAAAGCTATAGCAAACATCTAAATGACTATTTTAACCACAGTTCCTGATTTCAAAAAACGAAAAATTAAAAGATTCATCTGCCTTACTTTTAATGCTAGGTTTATTTATGGTGTCTTTTAAATTCAATAAAAACCCTTCAAAATTTGCTGATGAGGAGATCTTACTTATCAAAAATCTATATATAATTATTGTACATAACTTGATGTGTACCACAATAAAAAGCATTGTTTTCCGAAAGGATCGTACAGATAATTAATTTTGTTGTTGTTCCTTCTTATGAAACGGATTTTTAATTTTTAATTTAATTATAATTTGATTTTTAAATTTTAAATTATCAATCACATTACTATATATATATATATATATATATATATATATATATATATATATATATATATATATAAATTCGTATTCCGGTCTGTTTGTTTGTTTGTTCACAAGTTGATTAATATATACAAAAATCCATTACTTTATCATTCATTCCTATATATACTATGATCATTGAAAAATATACGATTAAGAGGTAACTTATATTTAATTCAATTTATTTTTACCGACATCGATTTTTTATGAATTGGTTTGTAGTTATTTCTCTTGGGCGCGAATATTGTTCTTTGTTTTCTGTTTTGGCTGATATTAAAACTAAAAACTTTCAAGCATTATTTTTGGAATTAGTTTAAATGAAATAATTTCCGTGATTTCGTAATTAACGTAACCAGTGAATTTTTATTTTAAAATAAACAAACAATTCAATTCAACTACGATTCTTTATTTAAAACAAAAACAAAAAAACTTTCATTTAGGTTTTTTTACCAGTTTTTTT
Organism: Euprymna scolopes; assembly: GCF_053919585.1. Taxonomy (NCBI): domain Eukaryota; kingdom Metazoa; phylum Mollusca; class Cephalopoda; order Sepiida; family Sepiolidae; genus Euprymna; species Euprymna scolopes. The sequence goes on along the minus strand of NC_136484.1, from coordinate 24,667,148 downwards.
TTCACATTTTTTGACATCGTAACTGTTTTTTTTTCTTTTAATAACACAATAAGTCATAACTTATCATTTTTATAACATAAAAACGTGTATTTCGATTAACACAAATTCTATTTTGGTATTTTTTAAACTGGGTTATTTACAGTTTGTTTTCGTTATAACTGTTTGGCGGACAACATCCCTTGTTCGAGACGAAGTAGGTTGGCGGATTTCCCCGTGGATTGCTTACTCTGTGTAACTTTTATTCCACATCTTATATTTAATATATTGATTGCTCTTCTTAACCGCGTAGAGCTTTTACTTGATACGGTTGCTCTGTTAAAATAAAATTCTTTACACACACACACACACACACACACACACACACACACAGACACACACAGACACACACACACACACACAAACACACACACACACACACACACACACACACACAGACACACACACACACACACACAGACACACACACACACAGACACACACACACACACACACACAGACACACACACACACACACAAACACACACACACACAAACACACACACACACACACACACACACACAGACACACACACACACACACACACACACACAGACACACACACACAGACACACACACACACACACACACACACACACACACACACACACACACACATATATATATATAATCATAAATACTTTTTAAAAATATTAATCCGGAACAAGAAAGGAAATCCGAAATCTGTAAGTTTTTTGTTCGTTTTTTTTTAAGGGAGGTGATGTTTTATCAATATTGCTGGGGAGCCATGAGATAAAATGCTGTTTTATTTTTAAATCTCCGAAAAAAGTTTTTTTTTTTACGCGAAACAACTGATGATTCCTACAGTTATATTAAGACCAGCGTATATTATTGGAAACAAATTGATACAGTGATTGCAAGAGATTAATTGACTTATAAGCAACGCAGCTTTCTAACGAAAGAACTTGGGACTTAAAGTTATTTTGCATACAGTTTAAAACAGTGAAAAACTATATATATATATATATATATATATATATATATATATATATATATATATATATATATATATATATATATAGAGAGAGAGAGAGAGAGAGAGAGAGAGAGAAAATTCACAAAACGCAAATGTACCGAATAAAAATGGAGGTAATGATTTATCTATTTATATTTAATACATTTGTGAGTCGCACCTATAAGTCACACACACACACACACACACACACACACACACACACACACACACACACACACACACACACACACATATGTATGTATGTACTACACACTCTGCTTTAAACAAACTACAGGAACCTCTTGAGATCGTGTAATTATTTAGGTTGCAGATCTATCATGATCATTTGCTTAGATGACTTCTAACACGAAAAGGAAGTGCAAATCTACCACAACTTCGAGACACAGTAGATTTATACGTGATTACTTATCGTGTCCACGCATGTTTTTTCGTATCTTTCTTTTTACTGCCAGTCAACCAGTATGTAAACTGCATGTAATTTATTAAATAAACATAAGTAATCGCCACAGAGATAAGATAACAAAACATACATTTATATCCTGTCAACCTGACATCGTGACACCAAAATGTTGAAAAGTCAAATAATATGCCGATACAAACCTTTTAATAATAAATTATAAATTCTTATTTATATTATTTATTCGTTTCAAACTATTGTTATATTCCTGGTTCTCATATTCACAAAGTTTTATTTATATATTCCACCCCCTTTTAACACTTTAACAAGCCTGGCTATCTCCCAATTCGAAACACCCTCCCATAGACTAGAGAAACAAAACTAGAATCAGACGACCAGGCGTTTATGTGCTTTAGACTTAACATTAGGCACCGCCAAAACTGGGGGGGGGGCAGGTCAGTACTTTTTGACGGACCGTCTTTTTAAAAATCTACCAAAAATCAGGTAATTATCCGATCAATACGAAATTTTCAGCGATTATTAGGAGAAGAATGAACTTTATAACAGTGTACTTATTTTTCATAAACGATATTTATATATATATATTTTTTTGCTTACAAAACCCCCCCTTGTTTTGAAGTGGGAACAAATATGCTTAAAATAATCATCTGAAACTGAAATCAACATATTGTGTTGTAAGGGACAGAATTATAGATTCCAAAAAAAAAAAAAAAAAAAAATTGTTTGCATACCTTATTTTGACGTCTGAATATCAGAACTTCGATTGTGTTTAATTATCCCGCTTTTGAGTTTTGAAGTGTGAAATTCGGTGAATATGTTAAGTAAAATAATTAATTTAAGTTAAGCAAAACAAAAAAAAATTTTTTTTAATATTTATACGAAAAAAGCTATTTTAAAATTTTTGATAAATAAATTAACAATTTTTTTTAGCGAGCCGAATAATGCATGACCATTATTAAACAGGGCATGCTTTGAATAATCGATACCAAAAAAAAAAATTCGATAAATATTGTGCCCTTTGTGTTAAAAATAGCATCTTTTTTTTCGATCCCGTTTGAAAACGTTTGCCGCCTTTCGACTATGGTGGACCAAACGCGCTGAAATAATTTTTTTTTATTCTGCTTTAAATTGCCCCCCCCCATTTTGGGGAGTCTGGCCCCCACACACATATACATTAAAAACCAAACGCATGCAAATGGTCACCCATCTGGTACTGGCCAGCCTCAGCTTAATAATACATTGAAATTTTCATCACTAAAAAATAAGTTTTTTTTGGCCTGTTTGGTCTTCCATAGTTTGCTTTTTATCAGACGAAAACGTAAACAGAGTCGATCTGAACTCTACGTCAACGCGAATATCTGGTTACCTATATGAATAAGTGGAATTATTTGAAATTCAGGTACTTATATTATAATATTTTTGCATATTCTCTTAGAAAATCATCCTAAATCTTAGTTAGACAATAAATAAATTAATTAATTATTTCAAAAACCCTTTTTTTTTAATATTTAAGTACGTTTTTTGTGCAAGACAAAAAATGTCAATTGTTAACTTTTTGGGAAAATTTAACATTTAAAATTGAATTAAAAATAGTAGAAAAAGTTTTACATTATTCTGTTTTCTATATGATAAAATTCAGGGTTTTATCTTTCTGGAAAAAAAAAAGTTACTCAGAAATAATGGATTTTAATAAATGTAATTTCGTTTTAAAAAACAACAACAACTTGATTTTGCGGCCATTTTTGGCGGTGCCTACTTAACATGCAACATAACATTTGAGATGTTTTAGAAACACGTAAATACAAAATGAAGACAAAGCAGAAGTGAGGAGTTTATAAAATACTTAATAGAGTTGTAGACTTAAAAAATGACTGAATAGAAAGCAATTTATTGTAGGAGATCAGCGAATTACAAGAGAGAAGAAAACAGGTTACCACGTGGGGAACAAAGTTTATTAGGATAAAAGTAATACTAACACTATTCAAGTCTATCATAAGAAAGAAGGACGACAATAATTCTTATTGGTAATGCTTAAAAAATACTAAAAGAGATAGAAAACTATTGTACAAAGGCTGTGAAAAAGGCAGCTAAAATATATCGGAGATAAGCACCGGAAGCATCTGCCGGTGACTTGTCTGAAGAAATTCCCTAAGAAAAAAGGACCGACAAAGGAAATGCCAATTCTTTATCATTGTTGAGAAGAACGCCGACCCATCTACATTTTAAATTATGAAATCAACATTTTATCAAATTATTTTTGCATCACTATTTTATGATTGAATTGCTAAAAGTTAAACGTAATTATTACAATAGGATTTAATCATTAAATTTTCAAATTGTTATAAAAATAAAATAAAAAAATCGAAAAAACCGAAGTTTTAAATCGTTAATTTGGAGGCAAATTCCTATTTTAGTCACATAAATTATTTAGAATAGATACATAGATAAACAAACTTTTTCTGAACTATAACAAATTAGAAATTTCATGCTAAAATCATTCAGCAATTGCATATATTTTTAATCAACATTTTTGTCAATGCCCACACATTCTAAGATCGATATCGAATTAAGTTATAAACATCATTTCAAACTATTTACCATGCATATTAGAAACATAAAATTAATTTAAACATATATTCACTAAAAAATACATTAAATAAAAACTTAAAAAATTAGAAAATTGATAATAAAATATAATAAAATATAAAGAAATAGAGATAAGCTATAGTTAAATAAAAATGAACATCATTATAGACAATATGCGCGGTCCTGCATTTTCCTCATACAAAAAACAACATGGTTGACGAGAGCCTAACATTATTTACCATTAACTGGCCCCCTTATGTTAGGCTTGAAACCGACCTTACTAATGTTTTTCTGACCTTCTGTACAATTTTAAATAAAAAATTTTAAATAAAAAAATATTAAGCTCTTATATCGAAAATTTTTCTTTGTAATCGAGCACTTTGTTGGAATTCTTTCTCATAAAACAGTAAACAAATAAATATATATATATACATATTATATATATATATATATATATATATATATATATGATTAGTTAATTTGATCACATAAATTAATATACGAAAGTATAAATTTATGCGTAAACTTTAAGCATTTATTTCAATAGTGCTCAATATGTAGGTAGAGCTAGGTAGTAAGTTATAAAATATATATGGCAATTAAGCTACACAGAATATTCCGCGTGTCATCCACGCTAAGCCTGATGAATGCTAGCGCGAATGAAACGCGGAATATTCTGTGTAGCTTAATTGTCATATATATTTTATAACTTACTACTACTATATATATATATATATATATATATATATATATATATATATATTAGTGATTGGTCGATTCCAAAACTTTCTACGATTCCGATACAATTACCGATTCTGTTCTCAATTCTCGATTCCGATTCTTTAAAAATTTCTTAATATTTAATTAAAGATTTAATGCTTTTTAAAAATGTACAAATAACGCTACAACCCCATGTAACATCCGCATATATACCGCAAAACGTAAAACATACACTTGAGAGTGGGACGTATATTAAAAGAGTAAATCTTTCTAAATATTTTTCTTTAATATTTTCCGTGTAATTGATTGAAAATTGTGAGAGAAGATTCGTTTTTCATTTGAAACAATGCCGAGTTGTATTTGTTCGTTGTTAATCCTATTGGAAATTTTCATAAACAATTAACAAGAATCGATAGCTATGCAAAATAAAAATAAAACCGTGCAGGAGCAGAATAGTTAATAAAGCCCGTTATTATGTCAATAATGAGCTGCTACATAATAATGTTGCTATTAAGAAAATCATTCTTAACATGAGGAGGGGAGAATCTGTTAACTATTCGTTCCCGTCTATGGAAAAATGTTTATGTTTTCCTAAAGGTAAAAATTTGGTCGGTTATTAGATTAATTTGCTTTATTGTAAAGAAAAACAAAACACAAAGGAGCATTACATGAAATCATGAAAACTGAAACTGTATAATTAAGAACCCCCTGCGTTCCCAGATGCCCTCTTTTTGTGTCTCATCGAAAACTGACACCACAAAAAATAAGCGAGGAGTGTCAATGAGGATGGAAAGATCGAGGAGAGAAAGCACTAGCCAGACTTCCACTGGATGAGCGCATAGAGAACTCGGATCTTGGAGACGCTTTTTGCCACCCGAATTCCAGTGAAGACCAATGGTCGCCGCCAACGAGCAATCCATGGACAGCAGCTGTTAATTCATCTCCAAAGGTTATCGAAAGAAGTGGCGAATACTGGAAATCTGGGAAAACTTGTTGTCACTCAGACCAGAGAATACAAGTTTTTCTCAAAGAGAAATAGTGATTATTATTTGTGTGGCTACTCTTCGCGAGGAATACACCCCCATCATGCATCCCCCCATAGTTTCACCACCGCTCCTCCCAATAAAAAAGTGACACTAAAGAGCTGAGAAGGGTCAAGAAGGACTGAAAGACCGAGGAGAGAGCGCTAGCCAGACCTCGGTTGGACAAGCGCAAAGAGAACTGGGACTTTGGGGAGGTTTAGTGCCACTCAAATTCCAGTATAAACCATTGGCCACTGCCGGCAAGAAATCAATGGTAAGAAGATGTTGCGATGATGCAAATTCATTTGGAAATGCTATCGAAGGAGGTGGAGAGAACTGGACGTCTGCGGAGACTTGTTGTTACTCAGCCTCCAGAGAACACCACAGGTTTCCAATCAGATCATTTGTTGACTTGTGTGAAAGCTCCATGTGAGTCAATAATAATAATAATAATAATAATAATAATAATAATAATAATAATAATAATAATTATTATTATTATTATTATTATTATTATTATTATTATTATTATTATTCCTGGCTTTCACCCAGGCGGCCCAGGTTCGATTCCCAGTGTGGGAACCAATGGCCACTACCAGTGGGAAATCAATGCTAAGCAGCTGTTGGGATAACTCAAATTTCTTCACAAATGTTATCGAAAGAGGTGGAGAGTACTGGAAATCTGGGGAGACTTGTTGTCACTCAGCTTCCAGGGAACACTACAAGTTGTTTTCAAGAAGTGATCTGTGTGAAAGCTCCTTGTGAACAACAACAACAACAACAACAACAACAAAATTATTATTATTATTATTATTATTATTATTATTATTATTATTATTATTATTATTATTTGCTTAGCTGAGTCACTCCTCCAAAATGAGATTCCAGTTTTATTTTAGATCATTACGAAGCCGAAAAAAAAATATTTTATAAATTCAAGTAATAAATCAGTTCTCTATATAAATTTAATGTAAACTAACCATCCAGCAAATTGTAATATTGTAGGGACATTTACAAATTTTACTAATAATCTCATCTAATGTAATCACTCAAAAATCGAACATTAAACAAAATGCTGATAGATTATTAGATTTTCGCATGATTGTTGATATTTATTTTATGTGTTTCTACCAACATTTTGTTTAATTTTCGATTTTGAGTCATTCTCGAATGTCCTCGTCATGCAGGGGTTATGTGCAACCATTTTTTGTTTTAACTCAACAGATTGGCCACTAGATTTATTTACTAGTACGCGTATACGTAATGCTTACATACTTATCTACCTTACTGCATAAAATATATTCTCTTTATTATATATTTTTGATGTCAGTCTTGAAAATATATTAAATAAAAAGAACCGTTTTTTCTACTCAGAATGCGATGGCAAATTTATTGTAATACCTGTCTGCAATAACCACACGCTTGTCACACCGGAACTAAATGTAAGTCAGGGAGATTGTCATTTTAAGGAGTGACAGTGACTTGCAGTTGAGACACTTGCTTGCCTCAAGGTGTTTGACGTGAAAGGGTGATGTAATACGTCTATCAAGGAGCGGTCGCATTAGTACATTACGGGCTACTCTTTCACGACAGGTTCTCCGTGTTTTTGGGGTCAAGTACTTGTAAAAATACAAAAGGCATTTCTTAGTGGGTGGCAGGCCCTGTAAATAAGGGTGATTCTGAACGCGGTCCACTCAAATAATATGACAAAATTTGAATATAGGAGTGGTCATTTTTTTTCTTTTTCATTTACAATCCGAGGGGGGGGGGCGCCCGGCCTAACTCGTTCGTAAAATACGCTTGAATATATTTTGATTCATCCAGATTTCGTATTTATTATTACGGAACCAATTATTGAATATTATATTGCACCTAATATATAGTACTGATTTAAAAGTTGTAAAAATGATTGGTGCCATCAGCTAGAATCGAAACCAAAACTTTTTGCACACCAACCTTATTCCCTATCGCTTGAGCTATCGACATGATATAGATGAGAAGGATTTAAAATTAAACCAATTTATGGTAGGAATAAATTTGCGCATGCACAAAAGTATTAGAACTGTTTTGGCAAGTTGAAATGAACGTTTTGCATTTTAACTTGCCGACATAAATCTGTAAACGTTATTCATCCGTTTAAACAAAGATTTTACTCATTATAAAACATCCTTAGTGTATGATTACTCTTTCCTGTTAATTTCAGTGTTATGTGACCAGTTGTTTAAGAGTTTATCGGTTAAATATTTACACACAGACGCGCACACATACAGACATCTACTCTTTTAATTATATAGAAAAATGAATAAACTTTGAATCATGAAATAATTTTATCTATAATGGAATTATAGTGAAATGATTCATAAGAACTCTAAAAGTAAATGACTATAATAGCTACCCTCTTTCTCTACTTCGTTAAAATTCGCTTTTTTTTCTCTCACTGTGACGTTGTATCTTGAGAGAAACCCTAGTATCTGATTGGTCAGATTCAATTCCTAGGCGAAATTAGGTGTGACTGGAGCCGTTAGCTAACTGCTATAATACATAGGGCCCTGATTATATTAACTATAATCCACTAGTAAATATCAGAGTGGATGTATATATGTGTTGGATGATTGATAACAACGACCAAGCGAAAATGAGAAAACAATTATTTGTTTTGGCTAAGATTGGTTTCCCAGCAAAGAGCAAACGTTCATTTGCTTTAAGATTTCGATTGATGACCAAAAATGTTAATCCAGACGTTTACCCCGTTTGAACCTGACTAAAACCGACACGTGAGATCACACTTGTCCTTGGAAAGCATGGCTGAGGTGCAACCAGTCTGGAATAAATGGTTGACCAGTCATCTTTCAGCAAGAATCGACGTGACGAGTGTTGATTGGTAGATGAACGGAATGACAACCTATCTGATCACTGTCCTTAGTATCAACTGTACTGCGCAGCCGGTTTTAGTCAGTCAATCAGAGAGAGAGAGAGAGAGAGAGAGAGAGAGAGAGAGAGAGAGAGAGAGAGAGAGAGAGAGAGAGAGAGTTTCGTCAATCATTTTGACAGTGAGTTGCCGTCAGTCAGAGAGGCAGTTGAGCCTTAATCGAATGCTGATGGAGCTGTTTTGCGTGAAAAGTAAATTGGACAAGATAGTAATCGTTAGTAATGGAAGTTTGGTAAATTTGTTAACTTAAGTGGAACGGCTCATCAAGAACATGTTTACGTTGGACTTGAAGATAATTAGATTGTAGTCTGCTGGAAAGCAGGAAAACGGAAGACAATTCCATAGGCGTGCAGTTCTAAGAAAGAAGCCCTGTTCATGGAATCTACGTTTAGGTTTAGACACAGATAAAGAGTGGGGGAAATTATCGATAGTGTTTTCAGCTAAACGAGTGTTTCTTGTGAAAGTTTGGCGAGGGGAAACCATAAATTGAAGGTCAGTCGAGCACTTGCTATGAAAATAACGATAAAGCAGAGACAAACTCGCAAAATCTCTTTTAGAGGTTGCAGGGAAGAGAAAAGGACATCCCCTACGACGCTACAAAGTCTATTTTAAACTCTATCAAAGCAGGACAAGTCCTTTCTAGCAGCTCCTGCCCAGATGTGGCAATAGTACTCCATCCTTGGACGTACCTGGCTCTTATACAGATAGAGAATTGCATCAGCAGTGAGATATCTACTGGATCGATAGAAGGATCCCACCATTTTTGCAGCGGCCTTCGCAACAGATTTGACGTACCAGTTCCATTTCAGATCAGGAGTAAAGTTCAAGCCCAGAAGCTGATCAAAACTTGAGGCTTCTCCAAGACTTTTATGAGTACGGATATCTTAAATACTTCATATCACGTGGGTACAACATTATTGTAATTTAGTTTATGCAAATTTGTATTAATCAAACATATCACTATGAATTTATATCATTTTCTTTAAGATTTTTAAGGCATCACATATGTTTTTTTCAATATTTTCACACATGTTGATCCGAAAACAACCTTTTTTAGTCTACAGAAAGGAGTCATCTTCCATCATGATGATGTTCGTTATCCCACAGTACTGCTAGCCAAAGAAAATTTGGTTGAGAAATTTTGTCTGTATATTCTCCTGATTCGGATTATCACTAGGGCTGTGACAACAGCATATTATTTTCATTGTTTTTAGTCTTGAGTATATATCTGTTAATATCTTATATGTTTTTATATAGACGGATGTGGTTCTCGGTTGATTAAGCGTGTCTAACTGTGTCAAATATATACCCGAGAGTCAAAAGAATGAAAAGAATATGCTGTTGTCACATCCCTAATTATCACTTATTTTGAGGATCACAAAACCATTTAGATGAACTTAGGTTAGCATCACGAGAGGAGATTAAAAATGAGTTAGATTCGTATTTCACATAAAAACCTAAATAATTTTACAAGTGAGGCATTTATAAGCTCGTTGACAGATAGAATCTATAAATATAAAAGCGAAAATCTATGTTTGTATGTGTGTTCGCTTTTTCTGTATGTCTACAAAAGGCTTTTTTCAGAGAAGCGGTCGCTCGCTTCACAACTTTTTAAAACTTTTTATATCACATATAAATCGTAATATCTCACAGTTAACAACGAAGCTCGCCTATCTATTTAATTTGCTCGATTTCGGGAAGATAAATATTCAACATTTGTCGCTCGCCGCATGTGGGTTAGTCTTTTTCCTATAACATCTTGGGAAAATACTATCCCGCAGTCAAACTTGACCTCATTAACTCATTAAAACGGGCAGCTGCCAAATCCAAGTAATTAAATAAATTCAAACGTGTTTCCGTTAGCATCTCGCGGTGGGGCAATCGTTACCGTCGCACGTTTTTTTTTGACACTTTAATTTACAAGATTCCCTCAACGGTTCGGGTTCGATCCTCATACTTACCTTTTTTCTTTTTTAACCCCCCCCCCCAACTCCAGGAGTTTCCACATACACATATCCAAACACCCGGGCAACGCCGGCTACCCCTCGCTAGTCAAATTCTAAAGAGCAAATTATTGTTATGAATAAAGATTTTTAAAAACAGTTTTTCATTTTCAAAATGAAATTTAAAATTGGCAAAAATTCTGCATCTAATAATTTTCCTTATCTACCCTGAAAACCACCAAAGTATCAAAATTATGCACACAAGAACTTGTTTATGGGAATTACTATTCCATTTTTATCCGCCTCTCATAAACAATATCCCAGTATAATAATAATAATAATAATAATAATAATAATAATAATAATAATAATAATAATAATAATAATAATAATCGTCAATATATTTTGTTCATATATTTTGTTTCATGCTAATTTGCTTATATATTTTAAACTAAAATACGATGTGTCATTTTGGTAACCATTTCTACATCGAATCGAGTTTCTTCATTTTCACTTTTACTCAAACAACAACAAAAATAAAACAAAAACAGAAGACAAAAACGAACGAACAAACAAACAAACAAGTATATATTTTTACTACAACAAAACGAAAAACAAAACAATTATATTTTTTTCCAAAGGTGCTTCTATGGAAAACGAAATTTTAGGGTTATTCATTACTTTCACCTAATAATTTAATCAAAGGATATCGTATCGTTGTTGTTGTTCGTGTTCCTCTTCTTATTACTATTAGTAGTAGTTGTCGCAGTAGTAGTATTATGAGTATTATTTTTAGCATTATTATTATTTTACCGTCTGAAGAAGATATATTTAATATAAAAATCACACTATGAATGACGGTGCCCACCACTGGATGACATTGCTCGACGTTTAAAGCCACGCAATTTGCCGTCAATGCCCGCGTCTGTCAAAACGTGACAGTAACCACAGTCGATTTCATTTCAGAGTAGTCCAATGTGGCCCGACACTGCGCATCACGAATATTTACACAGAAAGCTGGTACCCGACAGTAAATACAAATAACTGCCTCAGATTTATTTCGGATATAATCCAACAGAGGCAAATACTAGTCATAGATATCAGTGATTGACAGTGCATCCGGAAACAGATAATGACAGTTATGAGGGCACCCAAGTAAACGCCAGCAATTGCCCGTAATCTTAGGTAACCACCCCAACACAGCACTAACTGAAATTGACCATCAGTCACAACCACAGGCATCCACTAACAGCCAATAAATGCCAGTTTCTGACAGTTGAAGGCAGACGGTTTCAGTTAGGAGCATTCTAATGAAGGCTGACACTGATCATGACCACCATTGAGTTCCAGTTGCAAAATGCAACCACCAGTAAACGTCAGCACCCGACAATAATCGTAAGTATTCGCCCCAAACCAGCACTAATCGATAGTAAAAACCAGTGATGACAATCACAGCCAGTGGATTCTGCTAGCTGTCACTGCCAGACAATGTCCGACAGTTGAAACAATTATCAGTATGAATCAAGATGGCTGCCAGAACAAACACACGATGGTGATTCTCCTATGAATTTTCTTTTTTCTCCCATCGAGATACTATTTTCATTAAATTTTTCTTTCTAAGCAAAGAATTTCTAATTCTCTGAAAATAATCGGTATTGACATAATAATAACTGATTGAATTTTTAATTCTCTGAAAATAATAATAACGGATTAAATTTCTAATTCTCTGAAAATAGTCGGTATTGACATAATAATAATTGACTGTTTGTGCATAACGAAACAGATATGTAAACAAATGTACCGAAATTTTAATATGCTAGTGGAGCTGTTTTGTGTGAAAAATAAATATTTGAATCTTGGAAGTTTACTATACTGTTATTCTTTTGTTATTGGTATGTATGCCTATATGTGGGTGTTAATTGTGTATGCATATATGTCTGTAGATATGCACATAGTTTTTTTTATGTAGAAGTTATTATTGGTCTGTGGTTAAATTAATAATAATAATAATAATAATAATAATAATAATAATAATAATAAAAATAATGATGATGATGATGATGATGATGATAATAATAATAATAATAATAATATAAATGATAATAATAATAATAATATAAATAATAATATAAATAATAATATAAATAATAATAATAATAATAATAATAATAAAAATAATGATGATGATGATGATGATGATGATGATAATAATAATAATAATATAAATAATATTAATAATAATAATAATAATAATAATAATAATAATAATAATAATACGCACAGAATGACTTTCGGGCCACGACCACTTATCTGCTCTGATATTTCACTTAACCTTTTTTTCTCCTCAGTCTATGAATGAGAATTCCTTCAGGATTGAGACAATTTTTATTCTCATTTTCATATTAATTAATATTAATCTTAATTAAAATTTTTATATTTACGAGGGGCGTGCAATAAGTAATGCCCCTGACACACTTCCAGTTGTCTGATCTAGCTGAAATTTTGAACTGAGTCAGGTGTGAAATGGAGCCAGTTGAATGTCGAGCAGTGATCCGGCTTTTGTATTTGAAAGGACGCACACCACAGGAGACTTCTGATGAAATGAAAGAAACTTATGGTGATAATGCCCCATCATATGACCTTGTAAAACGCTGGCATCGTGAATTCAAACATGGCCGGAAGTCTGTGGAAACAGCTCCCAGACCTGGTCGCCCCCCTTCTGCCATTGATGAGGCATCTGTCCGTCAAGTTGAGGCTGCCATTTTGGAAGATCGGCGCATTACTATTCGCCGAATAGCCTAAGATGTCAAGATTAGTACAGGGTTTGTGGAAACTATCATTCATGACCATTTGCATATGCATAAGGTGTCTGCCAGATGGATTCCAAGGTTGCTCACACCATTCCAGAAGCGAGAATGCGTCGAGTGCTCGAGGATGAATTTGGAGATGAGCCAAGAAGATGAATCAAAGTTTTTCAAAGCACTGATTACACATAAATTTGTTTTCATCGTTCAAGAATTTCGTTTCCGTTTCATGATACATATTGTAATCAATTGCGTCCTTTTTTGTCGTTTGAATTAAACGTTAATACTCTGCAACATTAAAAAAAAAATATTCTTCTTCCACAAACGGCTGTATATATATATATATATATATATATATATATATATATATATATATATATATATATATATATATATATATATATATATATATATAGTATGTTTATTATACAAACATTATTGCATACACGTTTCAGTTAAGTTCTAATTCAGGTCTCGACACCTATTTCAATATCAATTCTTTTTTGGTCTGATGAAGTGTTTCCCTGAATTGAGACTCCACTAAAACATGTAAGCACATAAGTAACCAATAGTATTTGGATAATAAACAGATTGAACACCAACTCTGTCCTGTATTTAACACTCTTTAAAATCAGGCGACTTTCATTAGATTTACATCTAGGAAACAATTCGATACAACCGATATATATATATATATATATATATATATATATATATATATATATATATATATATATATATATATATATATATATATATAAAAGTGAACGTGTCTGTCTGTGTGTCTGTGTGTCTGTGTGTCTGTCTGTCTGTGTACATTTCCCTACGCAATAACTCTGTCAATTTTTAGTCTATAGACTCGAAATTTGAAATACCGGGTACTGAGATTTGGGAACATCGATGTGACGGGTGTCAGCCAGAAATTTGGCTGTCAAGGGGTCAAATTTAAACGATTTGACCTTTAAGAACTCTACCAAACTCCTCCGACAATTTTGGGTCTAGACACTTGAAATTTTAGATATAAGTTCCTTGAACCTGGGTCTAACTTAATAAAGTGATTTGAGCCCGAAACAATAAATTTTAAGGGGTCATAATAGGGGTCAAAGTTTAAAAAAATTAACCATTTTTTTGTTTTTTTTTTGCTTTTTTTGCACAGCATACACCTGCTAGTATATATATATATATATATATATATATATATATATATATATATATATATATATATATATATATATATATATATATATATATATATATATATATATATAATGCGCATCTCCTCTAGTTTCCTATAAATATTTTATTTGCTCGGTTAGTGTCAATTAGGTTTTCCTTCTGCCCACCGTCAGCCTTGACAAGTGAATCAGTAAATTGAGTTGTTACTGTTATTTACATACGCTTTACGTCTTGACAACGCCATAAACAACAATTAACCGAATATTTTAAAAGGTCTTCGAAAAGAAAAAAATATAAAATTTCATATTTGTTCTCGACGTTTATTACTTTCGTCTTTTCTGGCGTCTCACAATTGACAAGCATGCCAAAGAGACGAAGGAATTCGCATAAATGTCGGCGACCGCCGAAAAGCGTTCAGTCTCCGAAGTTAAACCGACACTGTGTCATATCCAACATGATTTTTGGTTCTTGAATTTTATTGCAAACGAAGAAAGAAGGCTATATTTTCTTTTATTTCCTCTTTTTAGACGAGTTGCTACCATATGTGTTAGAATTGGTTTAACATCAATATTATTATTATTATTATTATTATTATTATTATTATTATTATTATTATTATTATTATTATTGTTATTATTGTTGTTGTTATTATTATTATCATCATCATCATTATTAACTCACTAGGAGTTTACGCATAGGTCAACATTAAAGAGTTTTCTTTGAGAACAATCTGTGGTGTTCTTTGGAGTCTGGGTGTCAACAAATCTCCCCATTGTCGTCATTTGAATTTAGGTGACAATAATAATAATAATAATAATAATAATAATAATAATAGTAATAATAATAGTAATAGTAGTAGTAGAAATAATAATAATAATAACATTAATAATATTAATAATAATCATAATGATGATGATAATAATAATAAGAATAATAACAATAACAATAACAATAATAATAATAACAATAAAAAATAATAATAATTACAATAACAATAATACTAATAATAACAATGACGATGATGATGATGATAACAATAATAATAATAACAATAAAAAAATAATAAAAATATTAATAATAACAACAATAATAATAACAATAATAATAATAACAAAAACAGCAACAATAATAATAACAACAACAATAATAATAATTCTAACAACAATAATAATAATAATAATAATAATAATAATAATAATAACAACAGCAATTATAATAATAATAATAATAATAATAATAATAATAATAATAGTAATAATAATAACAACAATAGCAATAATAATAATAATAATAATAATAATAATAATAATAATAATAATAAACCTAATCAAAGATATAAACACCTGGGATAAGTCACTAGTAAGATACTCTGGACCATTTATAGGTTGGACCAAAAAGAACTCAGGCATCCCGACCAGAAGACCAGGAAACTCATAACGATGCACAGGGCACTGCATCCAAAGGAAGATACTGACCGACTTTATGTGAAAAGAAAAGACAGAGAAAGAGCGCTGGTGAGTATAGAAGACTGCGTATATGTCACAAGAAAGAATTAGAAAACTACATAATATAGAACACTTGAAGAATAATTACTGCAGCAAAAGATACTGAAAAAACAAACAAACAAACAAAACAGAAACAGGAGAAACAAGGGATAAGATGGAAACAGAAACATTGGAAGAGAAACAACTACACGGACGAAAGATGGGACTAACGAAAACACTTGGACATGGCGACAAAATAGAAACCTTAACAGAGAAATGGAATCCCTAATAACAACCGCAAAGATAATGCGATTAGAACCAACTACATAAAAGCAAGGATCGGCAAGACTGAAAACAGCAAATGCAGACTCTGCAGACAAAAATGAGGAAGCAATAAACCAAATAATAAGCGAATGCAGCAAACTAGCCCCCCCCCCAAGAATATAAGAATAGATACGATCAAGTGGGAAAGACAGTGCACTTGTAATTATGCAAACAACTGAATCTTGAACACCCAGACAAATGGTACAAGTACAAACCGGCAGCAGTACTTGAAAATGAAAGTCACAAACTCCTATGCGTCAAAAGCCATCCAAGCAAGACGACCGGATGTCATACTAGTTAACAAGAAGGAAAAGACCTGTCAAATTGTAGATTTTGCTGTTCTAGCAAACCACAGAGTGAAGATCAAGGAGACGGAGAAACGGAGAAAATACACTGAACTGGCCAGAGAGCTCAAAGTGTATGTGCTGTGTCGCGGAACAACTGTGAAAATAAGAACAATCAAGTCGAGGTTCGGTTAAGGAACAAGTGTATTAACAATAATGTACTAAGATAAGAAAGCGTGTATATCTGTTGGGCACTCAGCTAGCAGTTGAAGTGCAGTCGCATCTCTCTCACAGGTGTTGGAATTACTAGCGCTATTTATAGTGCTAATCGGTGTAAATTCCTCTGTTCAAGGAAAGCCGGTATAACACCCCCTTTGAAAATATGGGATTAATAACGTTTTTGTTTTGGGCTCACCCTAATCAATTCTGTTGATTTCCGTTTTCTGTTTGATCTTCTGTTCTCCGGAGCTGTCTCTGGTATGGGCACCTGAAAAGTATCAAACACTGTGCCCATGATGTCCTCCTCGGGCGATTTGGTCACCTCACTGTTCGAGTATCTTTTCAGAATTTGGTTAGTGTGACGTTTGTACACGAAGTGTGGTCCCTTAATCATGTAAACCATGTTGCCTATTTGTTTCTCAACAATGCTGGACTCCCCAAAAAGTCTTATTATTTTTGTGAATCTTGAAGAAGACTCTTTCGCCAACTTTATACTGTTCTTTTGTTATCGTTTTTTTATGTTTGGCCTATCCTGGTTTAGTAACAACTTGTGAAAACCCGATCTAACCTTGCGCCCGAGCATCTCAGCAGGTGTCTTCGATATTTCGATGTTTGCATTCGAAGTGACTCTGTAGACTTGTAAAAACTGTTGGATTGACTTATCCGTCGGCGACCCACTAGCTTTTTTTCAGAGCTCTCTTGAATGTACCAACGAATTTCTCTGCTTGTCCATTACTTCTTGGGTGGTATGGCGGAATGGTTATTTGCTCGATTAGATGATCCTCGCAAAAATGTTTAAATTCGGTAGACGCAAATTGCGTTCTATTGTCTGTAACAATGCAGTCTACTACTCCAAACCTAGCGAATAGTTCATACAGGAGGTTGATAGTTACCTCGGATGTGGGATTCTTACATTTTAATAATTCCGGCCATTTAGATAGGCTGTCTACAACAATGAGATAGTAGAACCCATCTAGTGGTCCTGCAAAATCTAAATGGATCCTTGACCAATTGAGTCGGAGGAGCTTTCATAGCTAATGCGACGTTATCGCAAATTGAATAAATTTCTTCATTCAGTGATCCTTTCCTTTGTGCGTATAATAAATTCGTCCACCTCAGCCTTACTCTTAATCTCATCAATCGTACTGAAAGTTCTCTTATTGTGTCACATAACGTAGTTTTGTACTTCAACTTCCGCTTGAATGGCTGCTGTTACTATATCCTCCAATGGTTCTGTCTGCTTACGCATTAACCTCGATAACCCGTCTGCATGACCAAATTTTTATAAGGTACATACTCCATTTGAAAATTGTAATTCAGAAGTATGGTACCCCATATTTGGAGTCTATTCGCCGTATGTTGTGGTAGTCCCTTTTTCGATCCGAAAATCATTAATAATGGTTTGTGGTCTGTTTGTAACAGAAATTGCCTACAGTGCAGGAAATGATGAAATTTCTTTACCGCGAATATAATGCTTAGCGCCTCTTTTTCAATTTGTGAGTAGTTCTTTTCCATCATCCATTATGATGTGCCAGAAACAAGTCAGACGTTAAAGTCTCTTTAATTTCCCGAAATGCTTCTTCGCACTCTTGCGTCCAGACCCATTTTTGGTCTTTCCTTAACAGTTCATTTAAAAGCGGCCTTAGTTTATGTATATTTGGCACAAATACATTGTAGTAATTTGCCAAACCTAAGAAACTTTGTAAAGACGCAATATTTTCTGGAGTAGGCATATTCTTTATTGCACTCGATCTATCTGGATCCGGCCTTCTTCCATGTTTATCGATGATTTGCACCAAGTATTTTATTTTCTCCATGAAAAATGTACATTTTTCCTGTTTTACTTTAAAACCACAATCCTGGATCCTTTTTGAATACTTGGTTTACATGAGCTTTGTGTTGTTCTTTGCAAGCGCTTTTGATAACACATCGTCCAGGTACCCTACTACGAAATCCAACTCATTTAACAAAATGTCCATAATTTGCTGAAAAATCACAGGGGCGACTTTAACCCCCAAAAGGAAGTCTGTTAAACTTGTACAATCCCTTATGGGTATTAATACATAGCAGTTTTGAACACTTCTCATCGACTGGAACGCGTCACTGAGGTTGATTTTAGAAAAATATTTCCCTCCACTCAGTTTCGCAAATGTCTCTTCAGAGCTCGGAAGAGGATAATGGTGATCTTGTAATGTCCTGTTTAAGCCTGTCGCGAAGTCGGCGCAAACCCGAATCTCCTTACTCTTCTTTTGGATGTAAACCGTTGGTGCAGCCCACTCACTGTGATCAATTTTTTTCCGATGACACCCATGTTTTCGAGTCTTTCTAATTCACCGTCTATCTATTCTATAGCGGCGTATGGAACATTTCTTTTCTTTCTGAACATTTACTTTTACGTCAAATTTTGCTACCGCTTTTGTACACCTTCCCAAACCGCCTGAAAATGCGTCTGGGAAATTCTCTTTTAACTTCCTCTTAAGTTTTTCTGCCTCCACATTCGAATCCTCAACCTTTTGGCAAAATGAGCTTAAAGGCAGATCCCATAGTCTAAACTTTTCGAACAGATCAGTTCCAAAGAGGTTGTTTGATTTTTGCATGACAAAAATTCTTGCTTTTTCGGCCCTGTTCTGGAAAAAAAGATTCGTCAATAATTTTCCTTCGTAGGTAATTTTTTCGCCACTGACGCTTCTCGCCGTTTTATGTGATTTAATCATAGTGGGTCTCTCAAGCCTCTTCCATGTCTGTACATTAATAATGGAAATGTCAGACCCACTATCAAGCTGTAGCCTTACTTTCTTTTTAAACATTTTGTCCTGTACATATTTCCGGATATTTTGTTCCTCAGGTTCAATTTTCGTGTTTAATGGATGTCTTTCTACCAGATTTTTTTCTACAATGCGATGCGTTATGCCCTTTCTGGTGGCAGTTGTCACAGTGTTTGAATTTGTAGGTTCACTCATTGTACCAATGTTTATTTCCACACCTCCAACATGGTCCAAGTGGATATTTTCCCTGTTTATTTCTCTGGTTATTTTTTGAAGTCAAATTTTTCTTTTGATGGATCTTTTTAATATTCGACACTCCGGTTTCCTTTATGCCACGACTGTCTTGTTTCAACGCAATAAACCATTCACAGTCTTCCGCTAAGTTCTGTAGTTTTAAATTCGGTTCGTTTTCGAGTTTATTTAAAACACGACGCCTGATTTCAGTGTTTTTATTTAAGACCAGCCCTCGCACAAATATTAAACATTGAAAATGATCTCCTGATAATTCCTCCAGTTAAAAATCATCGCAATGCTTGTTCACTATACTTGCATGAGTAGTGTAGTCGTCTTCCTCTCTTCTAGTAACATTCATACATTTATATCGCCTATGGAAAAGAGACGTTTTTGCAGAAATCAGTTCTGTAAGTAGCGTAACTGTTTCTTGGAAGCTCAACTCACTGGTCTTCTTTGGGAGAATAAAATTCACGAACTTTGTATGCTCGGCTGTTCCCAATTTCCTTAGCAAAAGCCTAACTTTTTTTCGCGTCTGACCAGGTACCACAATCCAATATAAAAATATCCTCATATCGTCTATAGTACTGGGTGAAAGTGACATCGTCTTATTGATTATAATTTAAATTTTCAATAGTGGTCCACACAGCTGTTTGAGAAAATGCGTTGTGATTATCGTCCGCTTTAGTTAACTGTGTCGCTTCCAGAATTTTTCTCTGTTCCTCCTGTGTTTTCATCAATATTTCCTGGAAGCGTTTCTGTTGTTGAAGCATTTTTTCTTCAAATACTTGTTTAAATCTCTCTTCTCTTTCTACTTGTTGAATTTGCTGCTTTTGCAACCCGAGATTTTGCTCTGCTTGGAATTGGAACAATTCCAAAAATGAATCTTTGAATTTCTCATCCATCATACGAATTCAGTTTACAATTTACGTATTAAAGAAATATTCCTTGGTAAAAAAAATCAACCAAGTTTTCATTCCCAATTCTTTTATTTGAAGAACAACAGTTTAGCAATCCTTTTGTAACTTAATTTGTTGAACGCTATATTTCTAGTCTTACTAGAAGCAATCCAGCGAAATGATATTTTTTTAACATTTTTTTTATTTGCACATGTTTCTACGTAGCAAAAATAAAATTCGTCGCTAAAATATCCGACGAATTCCTATGAGAAACTTTTAGTTTTTTTTGTTGTTTTTAACCCTCTATGCCTTTTGCAAAAAATCACTTGATTCTTTACGTGTTTGCTAAGCACGAATGGCGTACGCGAATAATTATTTTTCACGGTCTGTCTCTTTTTCTCTTGACAAAGCGTGTTTTTTTTTTTAATCCCAGATTTTATCGAAATAACGATAAGCTTACACGGTATTTGCTAGTTGGTCTTAAATATTTAACTTTGCAGAAGAAAATTCTTACAGTAGGAAAAATGACTTCTGGTGAATAAAAATGAATCCTTTTTTCCTTTCTAAAACACTTGGTAAGTGTGTTCAATTATTAAATAATTGACAACATTCGCGTATTTCGCTGTAGATTTTGGTAGCAAGTTTTTTCCCGTCGCCAAATTACTATTGTAGTAATTAATTCGGTGTTAATACTTGCGTATCCAATTATCTGTTGAAATGACGAAGGTGCTCTGCTGTAAAGATTTTACGAATCTTTATTCCAATCACTTTTGATAATTCTCTGTAGTGATGGTCGTTTCGATTCCTTGTCACCAATCTGTTGTGTCGTGAACCAACAGTGAAAATAAGAACAATCAAGTCGATGTTCGGTTAAGGAACAAGTGTATTAACAATAATGTACAAAGATAGGAAAGCGTGTATATCTGCTGGGCACTCGGCTAGTAGTTGAAGTGCAGTCACACCGGTGTTGGAATTACTAGCGCTATTTATAGTGCTAATCGGTGTAAATTCCTCTGTTCAAGGAAGGCCGGTATAATAATATGGAAGATGTAAAACGTCAGGATAAAAGCACTAATAGTAGGAGCGTTATAATCAATATTTAAAAACTTTGAAAAGAGAATGTGTGATTACTCCTAATGAGTTAATAATAATAATAATAATAATAATAATAATAATAAAAAGGATAAGAATAAGAAGAACATTTTTTAACGTCTGTCAGAGTATATATATATATATATATATATATATATATATATATATATATATATATATATATATAATATGCACGTATATGTAGATTTGTGGGTGTGTGCATATACGTATATTTATGTCTTCTGTTGCTTTCTTTTATACATATTTTTAGCACTGATAGAAACTATTGAAGTAAAGATAAAGACACATATATAGCAAACACACACGCACACACATATAACTATTTACTGTAATAATTAAATACCTACAGACACTAGTTTTTCATCTTTTCGAGAATCTTCAGTGCTGGGTGTCATGATTAACACCAGTCAATATATATATATATATATATATATATATATATATATATATATATATATATATATATATAATATATTTTAGTCATCGACATACAGTCCTGTTTCGTTGTATCACAACTCATCAGTGCCGCTAGACTAGCACCTATCCCAAGCCGAGGATCGAACCTAGAACCGTCGTGATGACAGTCGGCAGTTCTACCCCTTGACCACGGAAGCGGTGCCCGCAACTAATCTGTCCGAATGTCTATTTAAATAAACATCTGTCCGCCACTCGTAAAGTGCTCAAACGCTTGTTTGTAAACAAACCGCGAGCTTCGCATTTTTCAGCCAAATTAAGTAACGAGTGAGATTATTTACGATAGTGCTCTACCCAAAGAGGGGGGCTATATAAAATATAAAATATTGCCTCGGTCTGTGATGATATATATATATATATATATATATATATATATATCATCACAGACCGAGGCAATTATTTGCTTATAGAATGAATAAAGACACTTTTGGGTGAACTTATTTATTAAGTGTCCGAGTAATGAATTAATCGGTAAAATATTAAAAGCATTTATAGCGCTAATATTGCACTATTGAGCTATTTAAAGAAATTTTCTGTTTTTAGTATTTATATCCAAATAGAAAATTTTATTCGACATATATATATATATATATATATATATATATATATATATATATATATATAATTATAAAACTCAAATGACCTTGTAACTGATGTTGTAACTCAACATCCGGTTTACAACTTCCGGTTTCGCATGCGTACAATAACATAAACCACCGCCTTCCTTTATTTATTGCTTTGGGCTCAAATCAAGTTATTAAGTTAGATCCATGTCCAAGGAACCTTTACCTAAAATTTAAAGGGTTTCGATCCAAATTGTCGGAGGAGTTGATAGAGTTCTCAAAAGTCAAATCATTTAACTTTGACCCCTTAACAGCTAAATTTCTGCCCGAAAACCGATCACATCGATTTTACTAAATCTCAGTACCCTGTATATAAAATTTCGAGTCTGTAGACTTAAAATTGTCAGAGTTATTGCGTAGGGAAATGTACACACACAGACAGCCACACAGACACACACAGACAAACACGTTCACTTTTATAGATATACTAGCATGGGTGCCGGGTGTCGCCCGGGTGTTTGGAGGTGTATGCTGAGCATTTCCCTACGCAATAACTCTATCAATTCTCAGTCTACAGACTCAAAATTTGATATACAGGTACCGAGATTTGGGAAAATCTTTGTACTCCGTTTTCGGCCAGACATTTGGCTGTTAAGGGGTCAAAGTTCAACGATTTGACCTTTGAGAACTCTACCAAACTGCTCCGACAATTTTGGTCGTAAACACTTGAAATTGTAGATATAGGTTCCTTGGACATGGATCAAACTTAATAACTTGATTTGAGCCCAAAACAATAAATGTTAAAGGGTCATAATAGGGGTCAAAGTTAAAAATAAATGACCGTTTTTTTGTGCACAACGCCTGGCTTAAATGCTAGTATATATATATAAGTGAAAATGTGTGTGTGTGTGTGTGTGTGTGTGTGAGTGTGTGTGTGTGAGTGTGTCTGTGTCTGTGTACATTTCCCTACCATATAAGTCTGTCAATTTTCGGTCTAGAGACTCGAGATTTGACATAAGGAGTATTTAGATTTGGGAAAATCTTTTTTATCTGATTCAGCCAGACATTACGCTGCCAAGGGGTCAAAGTTCAACGATTTGACCTTTAAAAACTCTACTAAACTCCTCCGCCAATTTTGGGCCTAAACACTTGAAATTTTAAATGTGAGTTACTTGGACATGGATCAAACGTTATAATTCGATTTGAGCCCAGAAAATAAATGTTTGAGTGTCAAAATTGGGGTCAAACTTAAAAATAATTTGACTTTTGCGGTCTCTACTAAATTACTCAGCCAATTTCTGGTCTAAACATTTGAAATTTTACATAAAGAGTATTCAGAGATGGGGCAAGCTTTTTAATCGATTTGGGTCGAGAATTTTGAGTTTAAACATTTGAAATTTATACATAATGAGTATTCACACATGCGACAAGCATTTAAATCAGTTTTTAGGCGAAAATTTGGCTGCCAAAAGATCAAAGATTAAAGAGTTGACTTTTGCAGACTCTACTGAATTCATCCGCCAATTTGGGATCTAAAGACTTGAAATTTTAGTGTAGGTAACTTGGACATGGGTAAAACTTTTTATTTTGATTTGAGACCAAAATAATAAATGTTCAGGGGTCAAAATTGGGATCAAAGTTAAAAAACAGTTGACCTCTGCGTTGTCTACGAAATTACTCAGACAAATTTTAGTGTAAACATTTGAAATTTTACATAAAGGGTATTCACACGTAGGGCAAATTATAAAGAGTACATAGGACCCGAGCAAACCCAGGCTGAACTGTTAGTATATCTATGAAAGTGAAATTATCTTTGTGTGTGTACATTTCCCTATCAAACTATTTTGTCAATTTTTAGTCTACAGACTCAAGATTTGGCATAAGGTGTATTGAGATTTTGGAAAATCTTTTTAATAGGTTTTCGGCCAGATATTTGCCTGTCAAAATTCAACGATTTCATTTTTGAAAACTCTACGAAACTCCTCCGACAATTTTGGGTCTAAACACTTGAAATTTAATATATTGGTTACTTTTATATGATTTAACCTTTTTAATTTTCTTTGAGCCCATCAATAAATGTTTAAGGGTCAAAATTGGGATCCAAGTTTTTAAAAAATTGACTTTTGCGGTTTCTACTAAATTACTCATCCAACTTCTGGTTAAACATTTGAAATTTTACATAAAGTATATTTAGACATAGGGCAAGCTTTTTAATCGGGTTTTGGCCGAAAATTTGGTTGCCAAGGGGCCAACGTTCAAAACATTTGATCTTTGCGATCTCCAGCAAACTATTCCGCCAATTTTCGATATAAATATTTGAAATTTTACATAAAGGGTATTCAGACATGCAGCAAGTATTTTAATTTGTTTTTTGGCGAAAATTTGGCTGCCAAGAGGTCAAGATTGAAAGAGTTAACCTTTGCAGACTCTACCAAACTCCACTAATTTTGGGTCTAAACAAATCTGAAATTTTAGATGTAGGTTACCTGGACATGAATCAATTGTTTTTAATAGATATATACATATGCACATAAAGTTATGAACAGTACATAGGGCCCAAGCAAAGCCGGGCTCTTCCCCATTTTTTTATCGAATGATAAACCCGATGCTACACTTTTATACTAACTCGAAGACCGGATGTTGTACAGCGATCGTAAAGTAATTATAAAACTGCCCTGCAAAAACCAACACATTTCTGTTCATAAGATTCATAAAAAAAGAAAATCTCTGACAGTTTCTTGGTGCAACCTGAAATGACTGATAAATAAAAACGACTTGAATCGTTTCCGCTTGGCGGACATTTTCTGATTGGTTGAAAAGTAAGTCAACGCAAATGGTCAACTAAATCCGGCTCCACCCAAACCACAACACACGAAACAAGTCACCCTTTTTTTTTTTCTATTACTTACCTATCCACTCCACGTACGGACTTTCATAGTTTTATATTTGAATAAACAAAGGAAATATTGGCGTAATCTAAACAATTATCATGACAAATATCAGATAGAAAACTATGCACTATTTTGTGAACAACCAATATATATATATATATATATATATATATATATATATATATATATATATATATATATATATATATATATATATATATATATATATATATATAATCGATGGGACGATTCCAATATTTTTCCCGATTCCGATGCGATTACTAATTCCGATTCCGATTCTTTATAAATCTCTAAATATTTTACTATAAGTCGCTATTTTCCCCATTATTGTAAAAGCACATGTGTGTGTGTGTGTGTGTGTGTGTGTGTGTGCAAGTGCAGATATTTTCTTAAACGTAAAAATACACTTGTTGTTGGGATTGATCTAGTTTTAGATTTACTTAGTTTAAAATCAATAAATATTTATTATTTTATTATTACTAACAGCAGTGGAACATTTTGCTTTAAACAGAATCAAATTAAAAAGACAATTAAAAGATCGTTTTTGACATCGAAAAATTCATTGCTATATGATACTTCAAGTATATATTAAGTTGAGTTTACGATATATTACAAGTAAGAATTGTTAAATATTATTACCAGGAACAATAACATTGAAAACAAATTAACTCTACTCTTACTTGTTAGGTATTTATTACAGTAAATAGGTACCTAAGTTATAATCTACAGAAATCATACATTTATGTAAAATACATTTTTTTTTAGTTATTCATTGAATGAGTCTCATTGCAGTTTCTATTTTCATCGATTGAGCTCTCCGGCGCTGCCATTGTATTCCGTAAGCGATCACGAAATCTACAATTTCTTGTTTCTGTAGCTTCTTTATGATTATATGTCTTCGAAATGACATTGCTTGCAAAACATAGTTGTCGCTAAACTAAGGACTTTTTTCTAAAAATTTTATAACCATCTCCATAGACTTTTCTGCATCACCCTTCATCAGAGTGTTCTTGGTTATTTACATTAGGGTCAAGAGAATGGGAGCTGTTGCTATTTTTATCACCATTACTGCCTTCAGGATATTGATTAATAGTTTCATCATCTTGTTGCACCCACATTTCAACATCATTTGCATTAAGTGATTTAAGAACAGCGTGGTTGGTCGGTAACCGTTTGGTTTCAAGAATTTTTTCTAGACCTATTGTGATGGGTTGTTTTACACTATTTTAGCAATCTGAAAAATTTTTACACTTAGTGTAAATTAATTATCAATAGCTAATCTACATTAATTACATAGTACCAATATTAACATTTCTGCGTAATATCTGACTAAATCATGTAAACAGTTTTACTGCAACTCCGCATCAAATATGCTAATACAATTTCAATGACGAGACAGTTCAAGTTTAGAAGAAGTCCAAATGAGAGGCAGCCCAACATTAGAGGAAGTTCAAATTAAAAGAGTTTTACTGTATATATATATATGTCTTTATTAATGAATTTATTAATAAAAACCTAAATAATAAAAACCTAAATAATAAAAGTATAAAGATAAATAATTGTATAATAAAAAGTAACCCCAAGTAGAAGAAATGTCATGTATAAAATGACGTAACATGAGGTATAAAATGACGTAACATTATGTATAAAAAAGAAACGAAGAATAGTGTTCTCATGTTCATTTAATAATTACCCCCAAATCTAATAATAATTAATTAAAAATAAAGTCAGCAAAGAAGTAAGCATAGAATAGCTACTTAGTTATAGGCTATCTGACGATTACTAGGAGCGTGAAAAATTTGGTAAAGAAATCGGTCGGCGGAAGATATACGATATAGTGAAGAAAACAAAACAAAAAAGCCTGCCATATCTCGAAACGAGATGAATGAAGAAAAAAGAACAGAAAAGAAAAAAAAAGAGAGATTCTTAGTTCAACAACAACCACAACAATAAGAGATCGCGGAAATGTCCCATAATGACTGACGATAGTTGATAAAATCAAAGTTGGAGTTGACCGACGAAAGTTTAAGAAATCAGGTGGCAAAAATAAAAAGAGGTGTTGTTATGAATTATGAACAATACAAAAATAAAAGGAGGTATTGTTATGAATTATGAACAATATTGAAGAAAATAATAGACAGTTAAAACAAACCAAACTTCTCTCTCTCTCCCTCTCCATCTCTTTCTTTCTCCTCTCTCTCTTTCTTTCTCTTTCTCTCTCCAACATATTTCTCTCATATTGACAGACTGCTATTTTTGTTAGTTTTGATTTTGTTATATAACGGACATATCCCTTGCTCGATAAACTTTTAATTAACAGTATATTGTTTTATCTAAATATATTCTTTCATTCCATTTTTTTTCCATTTTTTTTTTGCTAAATTTTATTTCTTTTTGTAAATAAAATTTTATTTGTCTGTAATCTACATTGACATTTCCTTGTGTTCCGCTGTCACCAATCGGTTTATTGAAAATCGGATCTCTCATCCCCTACGTGTCAGTGTCATTTTGCCACGAATTTGGGAACTTTCATTCTTTTTTTTAATACATTCTGTTACGTCATACGCCGTCCATAGTAGATTTGGTGATGTAATATATATATATATATATATATATATATATATATATATATATATATATATATATATATATATATATATATATATATATATATATATATAATGACCCAAGAAGAATAAAAAGATACTTTAAATGGAGATTTATCGGAATAACAAAAACCTCAACATATAAAGTGGAGCTTAGATACAAAAAGAAAAAAAATTGACAATACAAAAATATTTACTAGTGCATATTTATTATGGATGGAACGATGGCGAGACTATAACAGCAGGAATAAAAATGAAGCCCTACCAGACCCAAAAGAAACACTCCCCCAGAGTTCAAACCTTGGTAGAAAAAACTGGGTGACTCTAAATAGAGCCAGAGCCAAAGTAGGCAAAACAAAAGACAATCTCCACAAGTAGGGCATAGACACCTCACCTTTATGTCCATGTGGAGAGGTAAAAACGATGCACCACCTTAGGGAAAACTGCCGATTGGGTCCTCATTGCTCAAACCAAGACCTTAAGGAGGCAAACAGCACCGCCATGCGATGGGTTAATTTCTATTGTGATAGGATATGAAGATATGATGACTGCATAAAAAATGAACTATAGTTTTTAGAGCAGCAAGTTTCAATCAGTATTCCACGTTACTACATTTCTTTCTGCTTTTCTACCAAATATTTGACAGGGATACTTTCACCCTAACACATAAATTGCAATTACTTCCGGTTCAGCTTGGTTTATGTTTTTGTGACTAGTGCATATATATGTACTCATCAATTCAGAAAGGAAAATACATAAATATATGATGAGGGATATCAATGCTCTTTATACCTACGTATTTCGAACGCATTGTTGTACTAAAAAAAAAAGCAACCATTTATTTTAGAACTAATTTACATGGCTAAATCGTCCAACATACATTAATTAATTAAAGAACCAATAAAAGATGCAAATATTTTCTACCGTTGATTAAAACAATGGAAATAAAATGTACCAAATTCATTGATTGGACAAAATCTATTTTTGCCACTGAGTTCATTCATGAAACTTTCTAGGAAGGGTTTATCATTTTATGAATGGATACATTTTTGGGGGTCGATCGTAGTAAAATTCTTTTCTGAATTCATGAACGAATACTGAATGAAAATCTAGGTGTGCTTATTTACGCTTAGTAGTTAAATGCAAAAATTGTAAATTATCTATTGGAACAATTCGGTTGTGGTTTATTAGGCTAGGTGCGGCCACAAATTTATCGTACGTCTACCTGTTTTTTTTTTCAATTTCCAGGTTAGAACATCATCAGCATTCATACATTAGATTGAATGATAGCCAATCCCCCAACGAGAGTAACGTACCTTACGATTATCCATGTACACGTGTAACAAATACCTTGAGGGATATATATATATATATATATATATATATATATATATATATATAGAGAGAGAGAGAGAGAGAGAGAGAGAGAGAAAGAGAGAGAGAGAGTTGCTATAAAAGTTGAACTTAGCTATTTTGAAGTACTGTAAAAGTACGGCACCCGGTAGACATTATTTAGTTTATTAAACTCCTACGTAGGTTGAGAATTCCGGAAATAAATATGCTATATAACGTATGGACCTTCGTAGAATAATAGAGCACTCTATGCATCCTGTAATGTGTATGTAAATATAAAAAGCATTACAAGTCTTTCTTTCGTAACGTGTGTCTATAGTATAATAGCGACTACGACTAATGAGAACAGCGGCCGTCTCTCAATCACGACTTAAAGCAGCCGTTAATCTAGTTTCTAGCCATACTGAAGAGCTATTGTTCTAGGATTTGATTTCCGAAACAATCGATCCGATTATGCAAAATAATTGTTTTTATATCTTATCACTAGGGCTATGACAACAGCATATTCTTTTCATTGTTTTTACTCTCGAGTATATATCCAACACAGACACAATTGCCGAGAACCACATCACTCTACATAAAACATAAAATATCAATGGATATATACCTGAGAATCAAAACAAGGAAAAGAATATGCTGTTGTCATAGCCCTACTTATCGCACACAGAGAAAGATTTAAATGTCTAAAATTGACGCTGACAACTCACAAATCGACACTACATGCATAGATGACCATCTCGAGATGCGAGAGGGTGCTTTCAATAAGTTTTCAGCCTTTTTTTTTTCATATGGGCACTTTTATTGATAGTAAACACAGGAAACTCTAGTCCCCTTCGAAGTAATCTTCTCCGGTTGCAATGCACTTGTTGCACGGTTCCAACTATTTCTGGAAGGCCTCATAGAAGTCCTCTCGCGTGAGTCTGTCAATGAACCTTGTCATAGGCTCTTTCATCTACTCAATTGTCTCATAACGACAGCCTCTAAGGTTTTCCTTGAGCTTAGAGAATAACAAAAAGTCACAGGGAACAAGATCTTGAATATAGAGAGGGTGAGGAACTTTCTTGATTCTCATTTTGGTCAAATAGTCTGTGACAATGATGGAGCTGTGGACTGGTAAATTCGCGCAAATCTTCTTCATCTTCAGTTCCTCGCGAATAATTGTGTGTGCAGTTCCTACACGGACATCAAACTGTGCTCTTATTCTCTCTATAGACACACGACGATCCTTATTCATGAAATTCTTTATTTGGCCAACCAACTCTGGTGTTCTGATATCGTTACTCCTCCCACATCTTTCATCATTCCTCACAGACTACATGCCTTCCTTGAATTTCTTATGCCATTCAAAAGCTAATGCCCAATTTATGCAAGATGGTCCAAAAGCAGTATGAAGTATTCCATAGGTTTATGTGGCATTCTTTCCAACATAAAACAGAATCTTACTGCATATTGCTCTTCTATAGTGTCTTCAGGTCCACGTTGCATTTTTTAAATTCATCAACTGTAAGAATCAGGCTTTAGTAGGGTATATTCAAATTCTTGCTATAGCTGTTCATTTGTACTTGAAATCATAAAAATGGGTCAGTCATTTCATAAGATGTATAGCCATAACATACTGAATTTTCAAGTGTCTATGGTAATGTTAAATGCAAGCACAGACAAAATTTGGAAACTTATTTAAAGCACCTCGTAAATGATTAAAAATGGTTGGTTGGTTTTGTTTTACGGCATATCAACCCTTTTCGGGTTATTTAATGCCGAATCCAAAGATTTTGAAGAATTTTTTTTTTTAATAGAATATATTTGTTGTTTTCAAATCAGTTTCTATTTAACTCATAGTTGGGATCCTAACAAGTACTACAACTCCGGATCAGAGTGGACCTGGGAGCAATGGTAATTAAAGGGTGGTTCCACACTCCCCAAAGACCAAAAAAATGGTATTTAACACAATGAGGTTGATCTCCCAGTTTCCTTACCCCACAGCCTATTTCTCTATACGATCTATTTTGTTATTTGGATCCTCCCCCACCTTTTTTTTCTATGATCAAATGAAAAGCCTTTCTATAAATAGACTATTTAAAATTTGGTTTCATAAGAAATATCTGGCATGAAGACGTGCTTCTCTAAATAGGTAACAGCAGAAATATGTATGCATATATGCAGCCAGTAATGTTTATATAAACAAATGCGCTATATATATATATATATATATATATATATATATATATATATATATATATATATATATATGTGTGTGTGTGTGTGTGTGTGTGTATATATATATATATATATATATATATATATATATATATATATATATATATATATATATAAACTCCAGCCGTTTCAAACGCTGATCTGTTCATTTGGATTTTTCGTCTGATTCTATGTATATTTAGTTGTAAGGTAATGTGTGAAGTTCGTCATTATTGTCTGCCTTCGGGACGTGAGTTTTTGTGTACAAACATTTTATTAAAAAAAAGAAAAAAAAATCCACCTGACCTATTCATTTGGATTTTTCGTCTGATTCTATGTAGATTTAGTTTGTTTTGGATTTTTTTAATGTCAAACTCATAGAATTGTACCCATCACCTTCATCCTGATCATGAGGATATATGACTTTTGGAACACTCCTTCATGTGTATTTTACATGTATGTGTATGTGTATGTGTACGTGTGTGTATGCATATATAAGTACATGCTTATATGTGTGCCTCTATGTGTGTATGTTTGCATGTGTGTGTACATGCATATGTATGTTTGCGTGCATTCTGTGTGTATGCATGTATGTGTACATGCATGAGTTTATTTCCATGTGTATGTGGGGTGGAGAGGGCTCCCGTAAGCTGTGGTAAAGGCAACCCCTCTAGGAGAAGTAAATCTGTTATTTAAAAAAACCATAAAACGGGAGACCAGTACCCGCATTAAGCTGGTTTGCAGTTTAACTTGTTGCTGGCTATCTTGCTCTTGCTTTTGCTTGATCTCAACATTTTGAACCGAGACAGAGATTTAGCTGTCGTACAAAGCTAAATCTCTGTAATATCATCTTTGTATAGATACCCCCCAGGCATTTGTCTATAAAAAATAGTTCTATAGCAATGGAAAAGTTGTGATGCGTGTAGGCTTGAAATTATGAAAGCATGTAATAATTGATCTGCCATCATTATATGTATGCATATGTATATGTAGTTAAATGTATGCGTATGTATATGTGCATATATGTGTACGTATTTGTATGTGTATATGTATGTATATGTGTGTTTGTATCTGTATATGTGTATATATGCGTATGTATTTGTGTATGTATGCATCTGTGTATGTATATGTATTATGTATTGCGTATGTATGTATATATGTATATATGTGTGCATGTTTATGGATATATGTGTGTGTATGTGTATGTGTATGTGTATGCGTGTATGTATGTATATATATATATGTATGCATAGCAATGACCGTCTTCAATGTCATGTCTGCTTGAGTGTGTGAATTCGCCGGTACCACTAAAAAAAGTCGTGTTAGGGCCCATGGACTTTAAGTGTCTGAGGGAGTGGCACTCATCTGACAAGACGTTGCAATCATCATCATATATATATATATATATATATATATATATATATATATATATATATATATATAAAACTCAGTAATGTTGATTGAATGACGTAATAAAATGTTGTCCTTGTTTACAATGCATCCCCACGGGACAGAGTTAGACACCAGGGTCGATTTTTAACGTGGAGAAAGGAACAAAATAAAAAGTGTCTCAGTCGTGAAGGATTTCTTCTCCACTGACAGAGAACAAGAAATTGAAGTGTTACATCTGAAGGACAGATACTACACTTTGATCTTGGCCCAAAGGCCAAGTAAAAACTTAGAAATGTTTATCGAACCACGCAATGAAAGGTTGTTATTAAAAACTTGTAAATGTTGATTCAATGACGTAATGGAATATTGTTAGTAAGAAATTAGAAATGTTAACTTAATGACGTAATAAAAGTTGTTAATAAAAACTCAGTAATGTTAATTGAATGACGTAATAAAAACCGTTGTTTACAAAAACGCAGTAATGTTAATTGAATACCGCAACCGAAAGTATCGAGTTTGCTTTAACTAAACAGAAATTGAAAGTCAGCTTTAGCAAGGTTTTGTTCAAAGGATGTCTTCAGAAGATCAAAGGAAATTAATTTTAGAAGAAAATAGGTCATCCAAACAACTTACATTTTTTGAGAAATGTGCTATGAGTTTAAATTAAAGAAACTTGTGTTGTTTACAAAATATATAATTGAATAACTATTGAAACTTTAATTTAATTCAGCTAAAATTAAATACGTTAAATATATTTTAATTCATGCAGATTTCGTATTTATTCTTACATAGCCAATTCTCCATAGAGCATTATATTTTACCTAATAAATAGTAGTGATTTCAAAAGTTTAAAAATGACATGGGTGCCATCAGCTAGAATCGAACCAAAACATTTAGAGCTCCAACCGCGTCTCTTACAGATGTAACTAACAATATTAAACGAAGTGAAGCACTGGATTGAATTAGCACATGCGCAGAAAGAAGTAAAACTATGTCAGCAAAGAGAAATTAACATTTTAACTCGCTGATATATGTACACGTTATTTATCGACCCAAACAAAGATTTTACTCCCTATAACCCATACTTGGTGTACGATTACAATGTTCTATTAATTTCAGTGTTATGTGGCAAGTAGTTTTAGAGTTTAATTATTAAATATTAACACACAGAGAGCCACACATATATATACTGTTTTATTTATATAGTTTGGAGAAAGCTGTAATTTTTTTTATTCAAACAAATTAACGAATTGCGTTGTTTACAACGCACAATCTTATGGTGGGGTGGGTGAGGTAGAGTACCAGAGATGAATATAAACAAATATAATTAAGGTTAGGGTTAGGTTTATACATATAGTTACGCTTTTGTATGAGCTGTGAATTAAACTCGGCATACGAAGAAAGTTACTTTTATTGCGGCCATTTGTTAATCAAGATTTCATTTAATATTACATTTATGGTATAATGTCGGTCGAGAAAATAAAAAGAAAAGAAAAAGGAAGATAAAAGAAAGAAAAGGGGGAAAAAAGAAATAAAGTGTCACGCCTAAAGTTGTTTTTAGTCCACATCTCGTTTAATATTACACTGTGACATAATGTCGGTCGACCAGAACGAATAAAAATAAAGAAAGTAAAAAGAAGAAAAAGAAAACACAAGAGAAAGAGAAAAAGCCCCCCCCCCCCACACACACACTAAAAAAAAATATTCGATGGAAAATTACTGCGAATTACAAAAAAAAAACAAAACAAACAAAAAACAAAAAAAGCAATAAGAATATTAAAAAATATGTCATGAAAAGACGTCACACTTAAATGAAACGCATAAAGCTGCTAGCAATCTTTTTTCGATTCAGTGAACACACGCACACACACACAAACATATACACGCATATGCACACATACACACATACACACACATATACACATACATATACACACACATATACACACGCACACACATTTTAACCCCAGTCTAAATTTATCTCATTTTCTTACGGTATGATTTTAGTAAACGTAGATGTTTTGTGATATAAACCCCTTCGTTGTTTGCTGGTGTGTTCAGATTGTGAAACGGTGCTGTTATGATGTAAGTAGCAAATTGTTTGATGATAGAGATCGGTTTAAGCACTGCTATAAAATAGGTATCTTTTGTGTACTGATTGTCAAGGTAGGTATATCCACCGAACGAGATATAAACAAGGCGCACATGCAGAAGGCTGTATGTTACATCGTCTGAAACGTTGTTAGAATAACATCCGAAATGAGAACAGTAGTTCAAATAATCGAACTGACATAAGGAAATCTACATAACAGAATATAGGAACACACAAGAGCCATTAAAATGAACATTCATTAAAATGACCATATGTTAGATTAAAACCATGTATTTAATTTCAACCAAACTCCATTGAAAATGTAATATCTAACGTCTTATTTTTGATTTTCTTATCAGTTTGTTCAAGCTGGTATGGAGCATCCTACCGGATGACAAACATTCACCCACTAACGCAGATATTCCCTTTAAGTGCAATTGTTTGAATCGCTCTTGCATTTGGTTCACCGGGTATATTTGCCAGGTAGTTTTTGAAATTCTTTTTCATGAGTCCAGTTGCTCCTATAATTACTGGAATTATATATATCTTCTTACGGTTCCAGGTTCTTTTCATGTTATACATAAGATCTTGGTATTTTATTATATTTTCCGGTTCAGCTCGCTTTAACTCAGCATCATTGGGATGGAGTCATTTATGTTGTAATACAAGTTCTGTTGGATCCGTCGTGATAATCTTCACACTAAAAATAATGAACCCACGATTTTATCCCAGCTATAATAATAACAACAATATGTGCTCAATTAATTTGAAGGATTTCGTTTTGGCATTAAATAACTTCTAAATCGTTGCTTTTCCATAAAATTCTTTGAAGGGAAGTTTTATGAAATTTATCATGAATTAACTGTCTACATACACAGATAAAGTGCTGCAGTGCAAACCACTGAATGTTCAACGCATTAAATAAATTTACAAAAATAGAAAGTTGTTATAAGAGCTGATAGTGTTTATGATACAAAAAAGAAAAAGCTAAATTTATGGGTTTGTAAAGAAACGTGATAATTAATTAAGATAAAAAGTTAAACCGTTTTCATTTTTATTCTGATTTATATTTGTAGAAGATAAGCAAAATTGTAAATGCAACATTGTCGTAAAACACGGATTTATACTTAGTGTGGACGGTCTCATCTATCAACACGCTTTTAATATTCGTCTTAATAGGTTTTAGTTTTTATTCGTTGTATATATACGGTGTCCAAACATCACTGAAGAGTTTTGAACTTAAATAGATCCTCCATTTTTGATATCTTTCTGTAATGTTAACACAATCTGCCTAAGACATTAGTAAAATTAAAAAAAAATGCAAAATTCAAATAATTTTTACTTATAAAAAAATAATGTCTTTTAAATGTTGCCTATTTTCAGCTATGCATTATTCATGACAGATTGCAGAATCTCTGGATTGCGATTTAACTCCCTTAATTCGTTCCACGAGCTGGCAGACCTCGAAACATCAAGCCCCCAAACCCTGCAAGAATTGAAGGGAAACATCAGGAACGAAAATGAGGGAGTTTAAAGGTGAAAATGGGCAATATGTAAAAGACATTATTTTTCATAAATAAAGTTTGTTTGAATTTTGCATTTCCTTAGTTTTAATTTCTCAATGTCTTATTCAGACTGTGTTAAAATTACAAAAATATATCATCAAAAATAAAGGATCTATTTAAGATCCAAACCCTTCAGTAAATTTTGGACACCCTGTAGTCTTCATATATGACTACAAAAAAGACTGAAACCGGAACAGGCAGACAGAAAATGGATTAATAGTCGACTTTATAAGTAGATAACATCTATAGACAGATTAGTTCGCTGTATCACAGTTATTCAGTGTGAATAGACAAGCAACTGAAAGAGTCGACGCATCTTACCACTTCGCCATCATCTGTCTAATACCTAGAGTAAACAAAATTAAAATGATAAACATTGTTAAATGCCGAGACGTCCAATTACATACATACACGCACACATATATGATCCATTCTTGTGTTGAACATTGTGGTAAGTAAAATCGCCAACTACAATTAGCGATAATTCAAAGCTTTTCATAAATAAACAAATAGCCGAGTGGTTAGAATACCAACTGTCTTCTAGCCGATCCAGTTGCGATCCCGACTTGGAGCACTTAACTCTCTAACCACACCCGAAAGCTGTGATACAGTTGGAAAGTCTGTCTGTTAATGACATATATCATTACAATTATATAAATGCAACTTTGTCTGTGTGTGAGTTCGTTCCTTATAGACTCCGAAACAGCTGAACAGATTTTCTTTAAAATTTATATAACTTCAGGGCATAAGTTTGGGAGTGATCTTAGTTAAGTTTTGTCTCAGAACACTCCCGATAATTACCGATAGTCGATAATCGAAACCGTTATTTTAATTTATCTATCATCGGTAAAGCCATTTTTCCCATGACGTCGCTTAGCAACAATAATAAAACAACAGGCCGTAAAAATACTACTGTGTGTAAGTTGATAGCGTGTTCTTTTCTTTTGCAGGAGGTGGTCTGTAGGTTCAAACTCCGCACGTAAATTTCTTAATTTTTTTATAAGACTTGAAAATGTACGTGTTTTTTTTTTTTTTTGCATGACGTGATCTGTAGTTCAAACCCCGCACGTAAATCTCTTAATGTTTTTTTTTCTGTTCATTGGAAAGATGTTTATATAAAGAGAAAATTATGAAAGAAACAATAGGTTCTCTAGAGTGCAATGTAGACTAACATATATTTTGGACTAAGTTACTGCATGGAAGCGTGTGAAGCTTCCTCCCAGGTGATTTCACGGATTTCGATGACAATAAAAATATAGGGGAGTGAAATATTCGTTGATCATCATTCAATTCCGGGCAACGTCGGGTCTCCCTGCTAGAGGGGCGTTCCAAAAGTAATGCGCCATATTTTTTATTTCGCTGAAATGAACCGGAAAGGGATTGCAAATTGCATTGTTATGTTGACTGAACTTATGCAATCACCATCTAAATAAAATAAAAAAAGAAGATGACTTGAGTGCCATCAGCTAGAATCGAAATCAAAACATATAGCTCTCCAGCATTTTCGTTACTGAGCAAAGTTCATACGCATATAAAAACAACAACAAAAAATAACGTTGTTAAAGGTATAAACGAATAGTTGCGCTGGCATAGAATTACCCGGTTTAGTTGATTTACGCCTGCCATGTTCCGTTTTTATCAATTTTAGGCCATCAGTAGGAAAAAATCAAGACTTTAAAAAGGAGATCACGTTAGAGAAAATAACACTACAGCTTTATTTTAAAACTTTTATTGAAAAAACTAATTCAGGTAACTTGATTATGTAGTAAAGCTGACATCTATTCGAGATAGCCGACTTCAGCCTCAATCACCAACTCTTACAGGTTCAGAACTGGGAGCATGCCTTTTCCACAAGCGCCGGAGAGAGCTCGGTAGATGGCGGCGATCAGGCTGGCTTTGGTGTTGTGGGAGGTCATGTTGGTGATGTTCTCGACGTATGACCAAACGAAGTAGTCCAGCGGGTTCAGGTCGGCGAGAGAAGGATAAAGTTCGTAATACTCTTTCTGAAGCCAGGCCCGGGTCTCTGTAGACGAGGGCCGCAGCTGTGTCCTACTGCCACACCCAGGGGCTGCCAGCGGTCACCTGACTGCACCAGGGGATCATCACACTTTTCAGAACATCTAGGTACACTTTGGTATTGACTTTTAAGCCAACTCCAAAGATGTGAGGTGGCACGATGTGGCTCTCACTTGAAACCACACCAGAGACCATAACCGTGGCCGGAAACTTCGTTGAGCTGTGCATTTAAGCGTTGAATTGTCCGCATTTACATTTTGAGGGTGCTGACAATAGTCTCGTTATAACTTAGATCGGTAGAAAACATGAATTGTACACCGGCGCATCTCCGATCTCGCTCGTTGAACATTGTGCCACTTTCAGACATGATAGAAAGCTCCTAAAAAAAAAAAAAGAATAAGAAAAAGAAAAAAGAAAACCAGTTTTCATTAAACGGAAATGGAATCATGCCTTCATTTCTCTTTTGGGACTTTAATATATTCTTTCTTTAGGAATTATCTATGTGGCTGTGCCCCATTGTATCAAGTACCGCCTTATGTGTTTCATATCCATTTTATCTTCTACATATTGTCTATCTAAATATATCTGTATTTGGAGATGGAAGGGTGTTGGGTTTTATTAACCTCTTCAACAACATGCCAACAACGAATCTTTTAATTGGCTTTTTTATTTGATTTCTTTAAATCAAAATATTCTACCGCTGATAGGAATACTAAAATAGTGAATCTCTATTGACTTTAAACTATTAGTAAAACTAAAATCGATAGATCATACCTCACAAGTATATCTTTACGTTTAAGAAAATATCTGCACATATAACATGTGTTTTGACGGTAGTCGTGAAAAATAACGAATTTATAGTTAAATATTTTGAGATGTAGAAAGAATCGGAA
Organism: Euprymna scolopes; assembly: GCF_053919585.1. NCBI lineage: Eukaryota > Metazoa > Mollusca > Cephalopoda > Sepiida > Sepiolidae > Euprymna > Euprymna scolopes. The sequence continues at coordinate 24,627,135 of NC_136484.1, read as the reverse complement.
TCGGAATCGGTAATTTAATGCGAAATCGGTAATTGATTCGGAATCTAAAAAAAATATGGGAATCGTCCCAACCCTAGTGTATGTATATATATATATATATATATATATATATATATATATATATATATATATATATATAACTACTTAATTTACTCACATAAAATTAATATACGAAAGTAGAGATTTATGCGTAAACTTTAAGTATTTACTGCAAAAGTGCTCAATACGTAGGTAGAGCTAGTTAGTAATTTATAAAATATATATGGCGATTAAGCTACACTGAATATTCCGCGTTTCATCCACTCTATGACTCGTCAGGCTTATGCGACGCATAAGCCTGAGGAGTCCTAGAGTGGATGAAACGCGGAATATTCAGTGTAGCTTAATCGCCATATATATTTTATAAATTACTATATATATATATATATATATATATATATATATATATCTGAATATAAACATTTCTCCAAATTATATATATATATATATATATATATCGGTGTGTGTGTGTATATATATATGTCGGTGTGTGTGTGTGTGCGCGTGTGTGTAGTGTATACAAGGAGAATACTCGTGATAATAAAAACAGAATAAATTTTAAAGCCATATAGCTATTAAATATTGATAACTTTATGAAAATTATTCTTAAATTGACTTAAGAAATTATCAACGGGTTCATAGCATGCAAAAACTGACGAGTAATAAAAGAAAGTTAAAGGGAAGATATTAAATGTTACGGATAATACCTCAACGCAATTTTAATATTTTCGTTAACACTCATGAGGCTATTTTAAACTGCATTCGCTTCCTTTTAGCTAGTTTCACGGCATGTCAAGTTTTTTGTTCTAACAATTGAAAAGAATTGCGTATAAACGATTTATAAAGCTGCCTTTCTACTTCAAAGATACGAAAGGCGAGTATAATCGAAAATTCTCCCACAACTGACAGTAGTATACATCTCATATTCTCTATATAGCTTTCTATTAAAGCGCGTGCGCACACACACGCACACGTGTGGAAAGGATGTTTTGTTAATTTTTGCACGTAATATAGCCGTTAGAATTCAAAATAGGTAATGCGTTTATGACATGGTGTGAGTGTTATTTTCAACACACCACATATTTCCCGTAGAAGTTTTGAAATAAAGACGGATCGTTGATGAACATATAAAGAATCGTTATTTTTTATTTTTCATTAAACTATCTCGTTAGAATATTATTTCCACAACTTTCAATATATATATATACGTTTTATTTTTTATTACCGTATCTTTCTGTCAAATTACATTATTGTTTCAGCTACTCGGCCGTTTTTTTTGGCCGTCTGTAGCTTCCTCAGACTTTTACAGAAAACTTTCTGTAAAAGTCTGATATATATATATATATATATATATATATATATGACTTTAGTGTCATCAGCTAAAATCGACACTAAGACATACAACTCTCTACTCTCATTTCTGAGTAACGCCCATACACATTATATATATATATATATATATATATATATATATATATAAAATAAATAGAAAAGAGAGGAATATCAATACACACCTAAAAAAACGAATTTATAGGAGTATATATATATATATATATATATATATATATATATATATATATATATATATATATATATATAAATTCCCGATTCATACATCTATAAATAGTCAACTATAAAGTTGTTATTTTTCTCCACGATAACCGTAAAAACACAAGATAAATATGCATATATTTTCCTAAACGTAAAAATACGTTTGTAGGGGATGATCTATTGATTTTAATTTTACTAATAGCTTAAAATCAATAAGTAATAATCTTGTTTCTGTATTGCCAGCAATTGAACATTTTGTTTTAAATTAAAAAAAAAATCATTTGGGCATCGGAAAATAGGTACAAATTTTTCCGATTCTCATCAACCGAAATGTTCCGAATTTTCAGATTCCCGATTCCGATTTTATCAATCGTCCCTGCTCTTATATATATATATATATATATATATATATATATATATATATATATATATATATATAGTGCTCCAGTTTCGAGCGGGATTTAAAGTAAAAGATGGTTACAAACCTTTTGAAAACACTTTTTTAAAGTAAAATTTAATTGAGAAATTTTTGAAAACTTTGAAGTGTAACCATCTTTTACTTTAAATCCCGCTCCACACTTGAAACCACCGGACCAACACGTACATTCTCGTTTCTTCGCTATAACACCAAGATGAAGAAAAAGAAAAAGAAAAAGAAATTCACGAACTGGATTTTCGACCCTGATGAGACTATGTATTAGCGAAATATAGGACTTACAAAAAAAAAGCAATAAACAAAAATGATTTTATCATTATATTCGACACTTCAAAGTTTTCAAAAATTTCTCAATTAAATTTTACTTTAAAACAGTGTCTTTAAAAAGTGTGTAATCATCTTTTACTTTATATATATATGTATATATACACACACACACACACACACACACACACACACACACACACACACACACACACACACACACACACACACACACACCCACATATATATATATATATATATATATATATATATATATATATATATATATATATATATATATATATATTCCAGGTAGAAAGTTATCCAAAAATTAAGAATACTTGAATTTCAAACAGGGTCGTTGATAGTGCTCAGTCAAAGAGAGCAAATTTTATTTTATTATTTTTTATGTAAATACAGTCAACATTTACATGACTGTATTTCCATAAAGAATGATATATATATATATACATATATATATTATATATATATTATATATATATATATATTGTATTTTGGCTATTCGAATGTTGTGCTATTTATAGAAATCTACGTCACTCGGTCGTAATATGATAACGCGTTTCTAGATATATTGACAAAACGTTTTTATCAAGTGTCAACTCTATTCAATAAGTTTCAGCCAAAATGTTGAACCGTTATCTTAAGTGATAACAACGACATATGTAACATTGGTTACTTTGACCAATTATTCGCTTTTAGATTGTCACGATCGTGCTCTTTCAACTTATGTAATTGAAGAACATTCGAACAAAGTTACGTGGAAAACTCAGCTTGGATTGCAGATAAACGAAAGATAAAATTTCACAAAGGATTTCTGAAACAATTTATTTTATGTTGAAAACAGAAATTCAGGTGCTTTTTTTTCCTCATACATGTTCGGTTTTATTCTTCCATAATTTATATATGTAACGTACTTAAAGATATACTGACTTCGAAGATAATAAGCGTTATTTCTCTGTTTGTATATATCAAAACGAAATTGAAATTCAAAATGGCGTAATGGAAACATTATAAGGTATTTACAGCGTCTCTTCCAATTTTTGGATTTTAATCATGTCAAAACGCACTTTATTTCCTTTTGACCGATTGATTGTTGCTAATTCTTCTGATAAGTTAAGGGCAAAATAGATTCACTAATTATAATAATTAATGATTGATTTTGCGCTACGAAACAGATACTGTCAAGAATTGTAAATGTCAACTGAATTAAAAGAATAAATTATAAGATGGTCAACATAATGAACTTTGGAATCTAGACATTTATCATTCATTCACTATATTGCTCTGTAATTACATTGAGCTTCTTAAATAAGGACTGGTATATATTATAAGGAAATAAATATATTTCTACAGCTATCTATATCTATATCTATATCTATATATATATATATATATATATATATATATATATATATATATATATATATATATATATATAAGTGAACGTGTCTGTCTCTCTGTGTGTCTCTCTGTGTAAATTTCCCTACGCAATAACTCTGTCAATTATTGGTCTACAGACTCGAAATTTGCTATAGAGGGTACTGAGATTTGGGAAAATCGATGTAATCGATTTTTGGTCAAAAATTTGGCTGTTAAGGGGTCAAACTTCAACGATTTGACCTTTGAGAACTCTACCAAACTCCTTCGACAATTTTTGGTCTAAACACTTGAAATTTTAGATATAGGTTCCTTCGACATGGATCTAACTTAATAACTTGATATGAGCCCAAAAAACAATAAATGTTAAGAGGTCATAATAGGGGTCAAAGTTAAAAAAAATTGACCTTTTTTTTTGCTCAGCATACACTTCAAGACACCAGGGCAATGCAGGGCACCCATGCTAGTCTATGCTCCTATAAATTCGTTTTTCTTTTGTGTGTATTGATATTCATATTAAAACCCCTCTTTTCTATTTATTTAAAAAAGAAAATACAATTTTCTCATATATAGGTAGTGGAAATGCATTCACTAGCTAAAAATGTAGCTAATTTACATATTCTTTTAAACATTCATCTATATATTAATACAATAGCGTGTGTGTTCTTTTGTGTGTCAAGCTTTCCGACAAATTTGATTGGTTGAGATTTTATTCTGGAATAGACATTTAATTTCGGAATACACATTTACGAACGCTCTAGGTTCTATCCAATTAGCGTATTCTCACAGATATATTTGTTTCTAATTCTATAAAATTTTGGGTTTTATCTTACAAATGTTGTTAAGAAATAATTGATTTTAAGTTATTCCGTAATAAAAAAAAAACTATAACACATATCTCTCGACCAGTGGAGACAAAAAATTGAGCAGTTATTTGGTTTTTCATTGTTTATTTTTCTTTACATTTGATTATTGAGCGAGGGAGAGAGAGAGAGAGAGAGAGAGAGAGAGAGCTGATGTCTTTATTCATTAAAATATTATTGCTACTACTAATAGCTATAACATGTAAACAAAAGCCCAGATGCATATTTTATGAAACCTCGAAGTTAGCAACACGTTATGTATATATATATATATATATATATATATATATATATATATATATATATATATATATATATATATATATAAAGTGATGGTTGTGTAGTTCCAACGAGAGAAAAAATGTATATTTAAAAGAGAGTAGCCATCAACAATTGTGTTTTTTTTTTTAAAGGTTTTCATCATATTTTTATTTTAAAATATTTTTATAACGCGTTTCGAGCTTAGGGTATGCTCTCTTCAGATATTTTCGTAAAAAGTTTTTCTTTAAAATGGGAGTTTGTAGATATGCCTCCGCTGATATTAAATATGTTTTTCAGACTGATGCTATGCGTGTGTTCAGTGTTCAGACATTCTGTCTCCAACTGTAAGTGTTCACAGTGTCGGTCAAAGTTAGTTTCAAAGAGTGTTTTTTAGTCCATATGGTGAAGGTTTTTATGGCTTTTTAGGGTTCTTTTTAAAGACTTTCTTTCCCCATGTATAGCATACACTCACACACAATCACATACGCATACATATACATTCATGTACATGTACACATGCACACGCACACGTACGCAGGCACACACACATACACACACGTACATACATAGAAATATATGTAGGAGCATACATATATACACAGATACACATACATACCCACCTACACACTCACACACGTACTCGCATACATCCACCGCTAACAATTATTTTTATTTTTTTATTTTTTCATTTCATATATATATATATATATATATATATATATATATATATATATATATATATATATATATATACATACTAGCAATCGGTGCCCGGCGTTGCCCAGGTGTTTTGAGGTTAATGCTGAGAAAAAAAAAGAAAACGGTCAATTTTTTAAAACTTTGACCCCTATTATGACCTCTTAACATTTATTGTTTAGGGATCAAGTAAAGTTAATAAGTTAGATCCATGTCCAAGGAATCTATATCTAAAATATCACGTGTTTACTGTTTCGACCCAAAATGGTAGGAGGAGTTTGGTAGAGTTCTCAAAGGTCAAATCGTTGAATATTGACCACTTAATCGCCAAATTTCTGTCGAAAACCTATCACATCGATTTTCCCAAATCTCAGTACCCTGTATATCAAATTTCGAATCTCTAGGCTTAAAATTGACAGAGATGGATCAGCAGCGCCGTATTAAGATGTTGTTATAAACATAAACATCATATATATAAGGATAATAGTACGCCATATATATAACAAAAGACCATTATTTACTCAAGTGAAAGGAAAACCCGGGGGAACTTTACCCAAAAATAAATCTATATTTTTTTTGTGTGTAATGATAGTCTTATAAGCGAGTAATTAATAATTTAGCCATCTTGATTCTTAACCAAACAGAAAGTTCAAGTAGGGGGAGTTCCCTTTTTTTTGATAGCGAGGCCGAATTTCGCGAATTTGGCCATTTTTTAAAGCAGTTTGGCCTTCAAAATTTCTGTTTGGCCTTTTTCTTCACCGATGAAATCTGGAGACGCAACGGGAATTTTCGGCAAAAAAATGTTGTTACTATGCACATCTATGTAATGAAATACAATTTGTGGCAAAATTTCAGGAAAAACTAATGGATGGTTATCTCGCAATAGTCCGGACAATTCGCTAAATTATCTCGTCAAAACCTTAAATCTCGAATTTGTGTGCATTTTTTTTTTGGGGGGGGGGTTAATTTGGCATAATAGTGTCCATTTAATAGTATTATCTTGAAAAAATAAAAAAATAAGGAAAATTACCAAAAAAACAAAACAAACAAGAACAACAAAAGTGTGCCGTATTTTAAAAAGTTTTATTGCGTTGTTTTTATTTGCTTTTTTTATTTCATCGGTGAAGAAAATGGCCAAACAGAAATTTTGAAGGCCAAACTGCTTTAAAAAAAGGCCAAATTTCGCGAATTTGGCCTCGCTATAAAAAAAAAGGGAAATCCCCCTACTTGAACTTTCTGTTTAATTTCGCTTGTAGCGTTGATTTTTTTCTTTTTTCGCTATAAAAAAATAACTACTTGATGAAATTACGTGATTTTTTTCTGTAGGAAAACTTTATCCCATGACGAGTACGTACAATATATTTTTTAAAAAAATATTTCCATTTTTTAATGTCAATGGAAAACTGCACAAGTACCCAAACCCGAAATGTAAAGACCACGAGTGAACGCGCGTTTTTTTTTTTTTTTTTTAGTTTAGTTTCATAATGGCGGCCGTAATGTCGGAGGTTCGATTGTTAGATTGTAAGTTAGTTTCGTATTTTTGTAATTTGTAAATCACAAGTTAGGAAAAAATTAAACCCTTCCAAGATGGACAATAAATAAAGCCATAATATTTTATGGTAAAGTTAAGAGCCTACGAACCATAGTTTTTTAGGAGATGTGATTATTGGATTAACCAATCAGAAATCGTCTGTGGCACACACATCTCTGTTTTTATAGATATATAGATAGATAGATAGATAGATATAGAAGATATATATATATATATATATATATACTTTTTTTTTCCAACCAAAACACGCATGTATATATGCGCTTAATCATTCAGACATACGTACACGCACCCACATGTGTGTGTGTGGGTGCGTGTACGTATGTCTGAATGATTAAGCGCATATATACATGCGTGTTTTGGTTGGAAAAAAGTATATATATATATATATATATGAAATGAAAAAATAAAAAAATAAAAATAATTGTTAGCGGTGGATGTATGCGAGTACGTGTGTGAGTGTGTAGGTGGGTATGTATGTGTATCTGTGTATATATGTATGCTCCTACATATATTTCTATGTATGTACGTGTGTGTATGTGTGTGTGCCTGCGTACGTGTGCGTGTGCATGTGTACATGTACATGAATGTATATGTATGCGTATGTGATTGTGTGGGAGTGTATGCTATACATGGGGAAAGAAAGTCTTTAAAAAGAACCCTAAAAAAGCCATAAAAACCTTCACCATATGGACTAAAAAACACTCTTTGAAACTAACTTTGACCGACACTGTGAACACTTACAGTTGGAGATAGAATGTCTGAACACTGAACACACGCATAGCATCAGTCTGAAAAACATATTTAATATCAGCGGAGGCATATCTACAAACTCCCATTTTAAAGAAAAACTTTTTACGAAAATATCTGAAGAGAGCACACCCTAAGCTCGAAACGCGTTATAAAAATATTTTAAAATAAAAATATGATGAAAACCTTTAAAAAAAACACAATTGTAGATGGCTACACTCTTTTAAATATATATATATATATATATATATATATATATATATATATATATATATATATATATATATTACATGACAGTTCCTTTTTCTAAATAAATTATTTTTATTACAACATTGTTTTAACTAAAATAGTTTCATGAAAAAACTGTTTTTGGTACATAAAATATTTTAGGTACTCATTCAGAGAGTGATCCAGACGTAATTCAGAGTCAGCCCGGCTTTCTCTGGAACATGACGTCAACAGGCCGAATAAGCCGAGCGTCGCCGAGAAAATTAAGCCGAACAAGAAAAGAAAACTTACCTTAAATTTTAAGTTTTATTAACTGTAAAGAAAAATGTTATAACAATATATTTTTTCTTTTATATATATATATATATATATATATATATATATATATATTAAAATAAATATTGTTAAAGATTATTTAAAATAAATAATGTTAAAGATTTTTTGTTCGAAAAAAGGTTTAAAGGTAAGTCAAATAAATATTTTTAAGGAATTTTTTTTGTAATGTTTTTTTCAAGAAAAATTTAAAACAATTTTTTATTTTTGTTTTTTTTTGGGTGTTTTTTTTTTTTTAAATTATTTTATCTTATTTGTTTTTTTTTTCAAGGAAAAACCTGAGAACTAGAAAAGTTTAAACAAAACTGGGTGGGATAGTTTTTTTTAGTTTTTTTTTTTAAATTTTAAAGCAGATATTGTTGTTGTTTCCTCAGACCGTTGCTTTATTAATCGTGTGTGTGCGTAGATCGTATTATGCATTTGTACTGGAGGTCTTTCTGTGTTGCTCGCTCGAACTCCCACAAGTTGATGATCTTTATTATGATGGCAATTGTCAGCCTAGACTTGCCAAAAAAGTTACCAGTCCGGATAATGTAAAGGTTCGGCATTTGGTAGCCTGACACCTTCAGACATAGCCATCGCTGACCTTTCCTCTTATAATAAGATTGAATCTGTGTCCCCCATGGTGCACAAGTTTTCGTCCGTGCCAGTAAATTTTTTCTTGACAAAATCGAGGACTCCGGCTGGTGTTTTCAGCTGCTCACTTAAGGCTGTAAAATTCATGTTTTTTTTTTCTGACGTGAAAGTACGAAATGTTGAGCTTTCTTTGGCTTTTTTTTTTACTAATTTGTTTTCTTTTCTTCCTCTTCAAAATTGTCGTCTGCTGCTTTGAATTTTCAACTCGCGCGAACGCGCGTCGTGTTAAAAACCATCGTGCTACATTGTCATTGGCTCAGCTTTATGTTACGTCGGACAGCTTAATTTCCTCGGCGATCCTCGGCTTACTCTGGCTATTGACGGCATGTTCCGAGGAAAGCCGGGCGTGCGCTGAGTTACGTCTGGATCACTCTCTGCATGACTACCATATGTTAATCTATATATTAATACGATAGCGTGTGTGTTATTTTCTGTATCACATTTATTGTTTTTCTTTCGAGTGTCTGTCGATTAATTGTTATGCCTTTACATTTCTTGTAAAAAATAATTTTACCAAGAATTCTTCATCAGTTTTGGTTTCGTTTTCGATTATAGCTAAAAGAACTAAAGTTATATATACATACATTCTTTTTTTCTTCACAAGTTTTAATTTCGGTTTCGATTCAAGCTGATGCACCTAGGCCATATGGATATATTTTTTATTTTTGAAGTTTATAATATATAAGAATGGATCGAATCCCGCTAGTTGTAATTAATTCCCTAATAGGTTTTTCGGGTTTCTTATGGGATGATCATCTATAGTTAACTATCACATGTAATTATATTCATGCAGATATTGTACATGATTTATACTTGCATAATATTTCCGTAAAATCTTTACAGTAAACAAAAAATTATTTCCATATATATTTATGTATACGTATATATTTTTGTTTAATCTATCTATCTATCTATCTATCTATCTATCTATCTATCTATCTATCTATAAAAGTGAACGTGTCTCTGTGTCTGTCTGTGTGTCTGTGTACATTTCCCTACGCAATAACTGTCAATTTTCAGTCTACAGTATACAGGTACTGAGATTTGGGAAAATCTTTGTGATCGGTTTTCGGTCAGGTTTGGCAGTAGTCGTAACAGCATAGACGTCAAGTTTTTTCCCTGTTCTTTTCCTCCTTTGTGGTACGGGTTCGAGCCTGCCTTCCTACTACCACCTTTTTTTTTTGCTCAACATACACATCAAAACAGCCGGGCAACGCCGGGCTGAAATGCTAATATATTTATAAAAGTGAAGTGTCTGTGTATCCGTGTGTCTGTGTGTGTGTATATTTCCCTACGCAATAACTCTGTCAATTTTTAGTCTACAGACTCAAAATTTGATTTTCGGCCAAAAATTTGGCTGTTAAGGGGTCAAAGTTAAACGATTTGACCTTTGAGAAATCTACCAAACTCCTCCGACGATTTTTGGTCTAAACACTTGAAATTTTAGATATAGGGTCCTTGGACATGGATCTAACTTAATAACTTGATTTGAACTCAAAACAATAAATGTTAAGGGGTCATAATAGGAGTCAAAGTGAAAAAATTTGACCGCTTTTTTTTTTTGCTCAACGTCCACCTCAAACACCCGGGCAACGCCGGGCTAAAATGTTAGTCTATATATCTATAAAAGTGAGCGTGTCTGTGTGTGTGTCTGTCTGTGTGTCTGTGTACATTTCCCTACGCAATAACTTTGTCAATTTTTAGTCTACAGACTCTAAATTTGATATACAGTGTATTTGGGAAAATCGATGTGATTGGTTTTCGGCCAGAAAATTGGCTGTTAAGGGGTCAATGTTCAACGATTTGACCTTTGAGAACTCTACCAAACTCCTCCGCCAATTTTGGGTCTAAACACTTAAAATTTTAGATATAGGCTCCTTGGACATGGATCTAACTTAATAACTTGATATGAGCTCAAAACAATAAATGTTAAAGGGTCATAATAGGAGTCAAAGTTAAAAAAAATTTGACCTGTGCGGTCTTTCCCAAATTACTCAGACAATTTCTGGTCTAAACATTTGAAATTTTGCATAAAGGGTATTCAGAGATAGAACAAGGTTTTGTTATTGGTATGGGTCGAAAATTTGAGCTACCAATATATAAATCTATGTTTGCATATCGTCCTAAAACTTTCGGCAGAGGCGATGGATTTTCACAAGATCAGTATCGTTTTGAAGTTCGACCCTTCAGATGACAAATATCGAAAAATTGGCTAAAAACATTTATCTTCACCTTAAACTAGGCACTTTTCTAAAGGGAGGGGTCGCTTTTTTAATCGATATTTTCGAACGTCATCCCCTCTTTTCGATTATCTAGCCTTAATTTAAACCTACGTCACTTTCGGTTTGGCGGTGGTTGTAACAGCAAAGATGTCATGTTTTTTTTCCCGTTCTTCTCCTTCTTCGTGGTACGGGTTCGAGCCTCTATTCCTACTATCACTTCTTTTTTTTGCTCAACACACACCTGCAAACACCCGGGCAACGCCTTGAAAGGGAAAAGTATTCCCAACTCGCATTTAGGTAAAAATGCACTTTCGTATAAATAATTGAATTCATTCAAATAATATCGCTAACAAAAAACGCGCACACATGTATATATATATATATATATATATATATATATATATATATATATATATATATATATATGTATGTATGTGTGTTTTTGTTACGATACTTTTTGAATATTGACCGTGATATATATATATATATATATATATATATATATATATATATATATATATATATCCCCGAAACAGTGTTTCATGGTAAACAACTGATGATCCCTTGAAAAATAAATTATTGGTATTATAGTAAATTCGAGAGCGAGTTGATGCAGTGATTGCAGGTGATTAAATGACTTACTGACTAGTTGGTTTTCTAACGAATGATAAAAAATATTTTTTTGTATAGTTTTAAAGGTTAAAAACTTCCAAGACTATATATATATATATATATATATATATATATATATATATATATATATATATATATATTACTTTAGAAATCATTGCTACATATTGTGTATATAATATAATAATCGATTTTGTTTATTTCTAGTTCCGTGAATAGTTATATAAACCTCAATGTTAGGTATGTAAAAATTACATTGTTTTTACTACTCGTCGTTTGATGAGATAAAGGCTGCAGTGATAGCAAAAACCTAAACCGGATTCATAATAGAACGTGAAAAATAAGTTATTTGTACAGATCCAGTTTTCTCTTGACGTGCTGCTTGTTAGTCAAACGCTTACAAACGACACTCGCGTTAAGTTGTCTTTCAGAAGCATAGGTTCGAATACTGTACAAGTTGCACTTTTTTACACTGAGACTTTCTTTGTTTATTCCCAGCCTCGTGTACTACATGAATATTTAAGGTAATCGATTTATCTACGTAAACACTAATGTAACAAAATCATATAATAAAATAAAGCCGCGTAGTGTATAATAAGAGTTTATTTTTGTAAATGGTTAAAATAATAATATTGATCAATTTCGTGATTTTGCTATTAGGAACAATAAGATGAGATTTATATAAAAAAAAACATCTGATCTTATTTGAAATCATACCAACTTGTTAAAGAAAATAAAAGTAGCGACAAAAGACAATAAATTATAAATTATTTTCAATCCTTTCATAATATTATTTATCATTCAACTATCAATATATATATTTATTTTATTAGTCCTCATCCTCGATTGGCTTTTCGCATTGAATATGGTGACTTATCAATAATACGAAAGGAACCAAAATGAAACGAAATTCATTGAGCAAAGATTATTCTCCCGAATTATCTACGTGTGGAACACAATACTGCAGGGCTGCTCCCTAGCTGACTATGACATAGTCGTTTTGAAGTCCAGTGTAAGGAATTTCTTGTTGAGCCGCCTTTTTAAATAATCAAACCATACTAAAGTTCTATCATTAGTGATCGTCATGATGTTGTTTTATCTTCGAGTGACCTTTGTGCCTTGATAAGCGGTCACCCCCCCATAGTAAAAAACAAACAAAGAAAAATTAAAAACAAAAAAACCCAAAAAAAACAAAAAGAAAAATGAACAAACTTCAAAATCAACAACAAAAACAAAAACAAAAACCCATAAAGTTAAATCATTTTTCTTAGAAATTTTGAAACGTGATATTAAATTTTATTTTTAATGATGTTTTTTTACTCCGAATATGTACATTTAACCATGCAGAAACAAATAAAATAAAACCTGTTCAGAAATTACAAAATATATTTCATCATTCTTTACGTCACGTGTTCATTAATAATATATTTAAAAATAAGATTGAAAACATTATCATAATTATGTAATAAGACCCAAATACCATCTATAATATAAAGGATAAAAATCTGTTTAAATGTATGTATGTAGACATGTATGTATGTATGTATGCATGTATGTATGTATGTATGTAGACATGTATGTATGTATGTATGTCTCACACTATATTTGTGTATGTGTATATGTGTATTGGGGTAGAGAGGGCTCCCGTAAGTCGTGGTGAAGGCAACCTTTCTAGGAGAAGCAAATCTCTAATTTAAAAAACCATAAAGCGGAAGACCAGTACCCGCATTAAGCTGGTCTGCTGTTTAATTTGTTGCTGGCTATCTTGCTCTTGCTTTTTGCTGGATCTCAACATTTTGAACCGAGAGAAAGACTTATCTGTCGTACAAAGCTAAGACTCTGTAACATCATATTTGTATAGATACTCCCTCAGACATTTGGAATCATGGATTTTGAATGTCTGAGGGAGTGGCACTCGTCTGACAAGACGTTGCAATCATCATGTATGTCTCGCAAAAACTTTCGACAGAAGCAACAGATTTTCACGAGATCGGTATCATTTCGGACGACAAATATCTAAAAATTGTCCAAAAACATTAATACCTTCACCCTCAACTGGGCACTTTTCTACAGGGAGGGGTTGCTTATTTTCGCTGATATTTTCGAAAGTCATCCCCCCTTTTCGATTGTCTAGCCTTAATTTAAACATACGCCACTTCTGGTTTGGCGATGGGCGCAACAGCTAACGCGTCACGTATTTTTTTCTTTCTTTCCCTCCTTCGCGGTACGGGTTCGAGCCCGCCTGCCTACTACCACTTTTTTTTTTTTGCGCTCGCAATTTTCCCTTTTTTTGTTTGCTCAACCAACACCCTCACACAGACCGCCACTTTCTTTCCCGCCTTCGCGTAACGAGTTCGAACCTGCCTACTACCACATTTTTCTTTTGCTCAACACACATCTCCGGGCAGCCAGGCTAGTTTCATTATAATTCAATGGGAAATATAAATTTGTTTTGTCACGTAATTCGCCATAACGAATTCGTCATAAACTGTCTGCCTTACAATTACGTGACGATGCAGAGATAATTATGACATGTATAATGATGTCACGTGACATAGCGTAACGAGGAAATTAAAATAATTATTAAAAATCAAGGACACATATTACTCATGCTTATGTAATAAAGCCTATAAAATGACTTATAAAATAATGACATCTGAAACATCTAAATGTGATAAGGCATAAACACTCAGTTATCATAATTTAATACTCTACAATTAATTAAGCAGGAATATGTTGTTTTAGAATATTTTCGTACTTATATCTTATTATTTCATGTTTTAATGGATTTTTTTTTACAAGATAGTCACCAGTTATCAAAGCCTGAAGGATAAAGGTTAATGAGTGTAAAGTTGTCACTCAGACAACGGCTTTGTGATTGACAGTTGTGGAAATTGGGTAGAATTTGATCATTAAAAGAGACGACTCAATAAAAATAAAACTTGTTTAAATTGAACAAAGACGTCCATGTTGTAGTCAGTTGAGAAGCAGACCAGTTGTACAAACTTCCACATGTGGGCTGTTCTAGGAAAGAAATTTTGCTCATGGAATTTGCGTTTAGATTTAGGAACAGATTGAGAGTGGGGAGAATTTTTCGACAGTAGTTGAAAGTAGACGAGTGCTTGTTTTGAATGTTTCACAGGAGGGACCATAGATAAAGCTCAGTCGAGCATTTGACATGATAATAAGGATAAAAACAGAGATAGACTCGCAAAGTGTCTTCTGTGAGTTGTAAGGTGAAGAGAAGAACATCATCTATTAGGTCTGCTAGTTTGTTTAGATCCCTATGAAGACAAGAAATAGAGATCAGCTCCTCCCCAGATGTGGCAACAGTACCCCATTTTGACTTATACAGATTAAGGATTTCGTCAGGTGTAAAATTCCTTCAGGAATGGTAGAATTATGCTACACTTTTTCCAGCGTCTTTGGCAACAGATTTGATGTAAATCTTCCATTTCAATTCAGCAGTGAATATATAACGTTGTCCGGGAACCAACACGTTGTACGCCTCAGTCGCAAAGCAAAGAATAGAAAATAATTTCAACTCGCTTGTTTTGTTGTACAATTATACAACTTAAGACTAATGTTATATTTATTTCTCATATTCTTTCTTGTATCGATATTTTATTAGTACACTCTTCCACAAATACAGATGTATACTTTATTTATTTTGCTACTTTAACGTGAAAAGCACTACCTAAATGCTAATTGAGAATAATTGTCCCTCACCATTGTGATGACCTCATATTGGGAGCAGTATATATATATATATATATATATATATATATGTATGTATATATATATATATATAGCAGTATATATATATATACACATATATATATAGCAGTATATATATGTATGTATATATATATATATATATGTATAGATATATATATATATAGATAGATAGATAGATAGATACACGAATACGTGTTTCGTCGCAGTGAGGCTGAATTTAGCGAGATTCGAAACTAGGATCCCTTGAATCTCTCTAAGTTCAGCCACGCAGACAAGTCGTATAACGCTGAAACTTATGATATAAAGAATTGTTTCAATGATATAAAAAAAATGAAATAATGAAATAAGTATAAAAAAACATAACAATTGTTGTGACCCCACTCGACTACATACACACTTATTTCTCTCGGTAAAATCTTTGAACCCCTTATATATATATATATATATATATATATATATATATATATATATATATATATATATATATATATATGAACGGACACGTGTTTCGGCGTTATACACACACACGCACGAATTCGCACACACATGTATGTATATATTATGGAATGTATCAATTCAGAACATAAGCTTTTGTTAATGAAAAAATGTGATAATCCGTATTTATTTTCATAAATCGCACGATGAATGTGATCGACACGAAGGTATTCGGATTAAAAATATTCTTTTCTTCGAACAAATTTAATCATCCGTGCATTTATATTCCTTCTCGGTCGGTTCTCATGTACTTGATAAAATTACATTGGGAATAAAGTTACCAAACGCACCACTTTTTTGGTCGCTAACAATAAACGTACACACGCGCGTGCGCACACACTTTTTTTTTTTTTTTTTTTTTTTTTTACTCACGTTCACCCCTAACAAGACATAACGCTACTTGGACGTAAAGGGAAACTATTTGGGACCATGCCTAGGAGAGATTAATAAGATGTTGGTTTACGTTACATTTAAACTTCTGCATATCAGTACAGTCAAGGAAGCAGGTAGCAGGAAGGGAATTCCAAAGTCTAACTGTTCGCAGGAAGAAACTATAAAAGTAGAAAGTTTTTGATCATTTAGCGACGTCTAGTAAAGGGATGAATTTGTTGCTAAGCTGGTATGTCGGGTATGTGTAAGTCGAGGGGCACAGTTGCAACGAGTTCATCAGAGCACATTTCATTAAAATACTTGCAAAACAGGTATACAGATGCAACATTGCGGCGATGGGTCAGGGGTTGGAACTTAGTTGACAAAGTAGAACCTATTAAGTTGAAGCTTCTTTTTTAGACCCTATCCAAGAGGGAGAGACGTGGTAGATGATAGATGCACCAGCCCAGATGTGGCAACCTATATATATATATATATATATATATATATATATATATATATATATATGGTAAACATGGTCTGAGGTTCGATCCCTAGAAACAGTTGAACTACGCTGACGAGAGGTAATGACCTTGAAACACGCGTGTACGTAGATTACTGTTTTAAAAATAATATATATATATATATATATATATATATATATATATATATAACGCTGACGAACACAGTTTTTTTTTACAAAATAAACAGATGCGCGTGAAATATTCTTTTACAAACGTATATAATATTCTTCTTCTTATTTATTGGACCAATCTTTTTTCTCCTATTCATCAGCAAAATGGCGGGTGCCATTAGTGTTATGTGCTGCTGACGACGTTAAGCTGGTGACCTACGGCAAGCAGATTAGTCTTCTTCGGTCGAGACTTCAGCGTGCGTGGAAATGGTCAACAGCATAGGATTTCGACATACACGTCGGCAAATATTACCATGTTGCAGTTGGCAATCCATTGGAGTCGCCACTCAACGCTGCAGAAAACTCTCTGTCAGATGTTGAGGAGACACGAGACTTCGGGATGCTGGTTGATTCCGCCTACAAGCCTTCGAGTGACTGTGGAGATCTTCCTCCCTATGTACATATCGCTTGTCCGACCTGTTAGAGTATGGCATCCAGGCGTCGTCTCCATATCTAGTTTGTGAAATTCAGCATTGGGAACGAGTGCAAAGGCTGGCGACCTGATCGGTGCGAGGTTTTCGGGACCTTCCTTATCAGATCCATCTGCGGCAGCTGAACCCTTTTCACTTTCGTGCCGAAGACGACCTAATTTTGGCCTATAACATCCTTCATGGCCATTACAACCTCCCTCGGGATCTTCTGTATGGCACCCGAACAGGAATTGAGAGGACAACCTGTAACTGTTTCATCGGAGATTTCGGTTAAACCGATGAAAAGCCGCATTTCCCATACGCATACCCGTTCCCTGGAATAGACTGCCGTTTGAAGTTGTCAACTCACACATAACAGATCAGTTCAAGACGAAGTTGGACAAGTGCCCTTCTTAACGGCGACGAAACATGTAATGTTTTAACCTGTGCCATACGAATTTAATTTAATTGATATATATATAATTTTATTTAAAAAGCAATACATTACAGTCTTAGTAGATTTAGGATACAATCTGTTTGGGTCGTCCTGGACGACACGAAGGCTTCACGCCAATCTCAACAGGTTAGACAAATAGTCATTTTTTTTCCTTCTAACAAAGTACTGCCACCTTAACATATTATTGTTATAAAACTTCATATTGTTTTTTTAATATTTCTTTCAAGACGAAACTTTAATATATATATATATATATATATATATATATATATATATATATATATATATATATATATATATATATAATTCAAACACGGTAGTGTATGAATATATGGCTAAGTGACAGTTTTAGTTATTTAAAACTGCTTTAAAGTTTCACCTTTCACTCATTTTTCAACCAAATTTAAAACAATTGATACAGTTATAGATCACCTTCTCAGCTATATTGTGAAAAAAAAATTAAATTTTCGTTCAGTAAAACAAAAGTTATGATGAATTTACTTGTGTTCAAAATCGTAAAAATATGTAAGGAGGTGTGCGACGACTTTTATGACTGATTTTTATAGCCACCACGTCGGTTCAGCGACTACTGTTACTACTAATTCACTGCTGTCGCGGAAAGAAAAGTAACAAGCGAAAAAGAGAGAATGAAGCATGAAAGGGAGATAATTGTGGGGAATTTTATTGAAAGCAGACGAGTGCCGTACATTGTTATTACATATGTGTTCATGGGGGCAAAAATAAGACTGAAATTAAACAAAGAACAAATGAATTAATTAGAAGCCTAGAAAAATCATGGATTACAATAGAATATGCGAGCCTAAAAAGTAATATTGTTAAGCTTAAACATGGAAAAGTAAAGGACAAGATATTATAGTAAAAAATATAATAAATATATAACTTAAAATATTGCAGCATTACGAATTTAAAAAAAAATTAATTTATAATATTATATAATCAATTCTTAATGCTGCAATATTTTGAGTTATAAATTTGTTATATTTTTTATTATAATATCTTGTCCTTTTCTTTTACAGTTTTAGTAACTAGTCCTTTACTTTTCCATGTTTAAGCTTAACCATATTACTTTTCATGCTCGCATTTTCTATGGTAATATATATATATATATATATATATATATATATATATATATATATATATATATATATATGTGTGTGTGTGTGTGTGTGTGTGCATACATATAGTTCGTTTATTATACAAACATTATTGGTCACATATGTGCATACATGTTTCAGTAGAATCCAAATTCAAGGAGACCACTTCATCAGACCACAAAAAGAAGCGATATTGAAAAGAGCGTCAAGATTACATTCGTTTTTTAATGAGATATTTTGGTGTAATCTTGATTGTTTTCAATATCGCTCCTTTTTGGGCTAGATTAAGTGTTCCCATTGAACTGGGATCCCACTGAAATATGCATGCACATATGTAACCAATAACGTTTGTATAATAAACACTATATACCAGTTTTGTTTCTGCATTGAGCACTCTTTAATAATCACGCGGGTTTCATTGGATTTTCTTCTAGAAAACCAATCTATACAACCATTTTGCATATATATATATATATATATATATATATATATATATATATATATATATATATATATATATATATATAACGACTTCATTTACTCACATAAATTTAATATACGAAAGTATAGATTTATGCGTAAACGTTTACGCATAAATCTATACTTTCGTATATTAAATTTATGTGAGTAAATGAAGTGGTTATACTTAGCTCCTAAAACAGTCGAGCACTCTCAAAAGAATTTATTTCACCACATTAAAAATAGATATGGAAAGAGTTAATTTCGAAACATCGCTAAAAAACATCCCCACACCCAGCAAGCATAGCTATATTATTAAATTAATCCAAAAAACAGATGAACTAATACGCCGAATGCAATGGCGAGAAAATTTCTTCCTTAAAAATGAAAACGTAAACAAAAAAGAATCCTATGGTTTTATAACCCTTAAAAATGCGAAAACAGTAGACCTTTTGATAAACTTTGAAAATGACCTTTTAAACGTAATTAAAAACCTAGAATTCCACAATTAACCTAACAATTTCCAACGGAAACTACACAAAATCGTTAGAAACATAAACAACTCTAATAAAATCTTTGTAAAAGCAGATAAAGCCAGAAACTTTTATAAAATAGGTAAGCAAGAATATAACAAACTAATCACAGAAAACATTACTAAAAACTACAAAAAAATAGACACAAACGAATGCGACTACAATATATAATAAATACTGAAAGTAAACAAATTACCGATAAACTAAAAATTAGGGGTAAAGTTGGCAAATTGAAACCTAGAGAGTCATACATTGTGCTTAAAGACCACAAATGGGACTTTAATAATAATCCCAGCACCCATCTGATTAACCCAACTAAACCAGAAATAGGTAGAATTAGCAAAATTATACTTTCTAGAGTAAACAAACAAATCAAACAGGACCTAGAACTAAACCAGTGGGCAAATACTACCGAAGCAATCACCTGGTTTAAAAATATAGAAAAATGTACGTTCATACAGTTTGACATCATAGACTTTTATCCCTCGATATCCGAAGAACTTTTTAACATTGCCCTAGAATTTGCCGAGGCATACACTGATATATCCTCAGAAGAAATCAACATCATTAAAAAATGTAGAAAATCAGTTCTAATAAATAACAATAACCAATGGATAAAAACTAAAATGAAAAATTCGTTCGATTTGGCGATGGGTGCCAGAGACTCTGCAGAGGCATCAAATCTTGTGGGATTATTCATTCTATATACCCTCACAAGCATATTCGATACTACGGATATCGGCCTATATAGAGATGACGGACTAGCTATAATAAAAACTCCAACAAAGTCAAGGGAGAAAACTTTAAGAAAATCATACACAAAGAAATGAAAAAATTAGGCCTAAAAACGGACGTATCAGCTAACATAAAAATAACAAACTTCCTGGACGTCACGTTCAACTTACATCGTTCATTTCCACATTGTCTTAATTAATTTTATTGACCTTATTATTAACATAAATTAAATCTTTGACACAATGGGTCATGAATGTTTGTTTAAAATAAATGAAAAAGTTACATTTTATTTTCATTTTCTATTTAAAAGTCATTCTTAACATAGGGGTAATGTTTTTAACTATTCTGTACTTTCAACTAACACTTTCATTTAAAAAAATATCAAAATTTGAATTTAACTTGAAGTATCTGTTCGTGCACATTTACCTATAACTATGGAAAACCACTTATAATTCAATGGTTTTAAAATAATCAATTATTAACAAAACGATTCATAGAAATCTATCTCTATTCTTTTTTCATTTTTATATACTTTCATCGAAATGTTTCTGTTATGTTGCAAAAGCTATTTTATTTACGTCAGAAGTGTCACGCTAATACATTAATTCCATAGCTAATCTAACATACTGACCCAACGGGTCACGGGTAGTCTAGTCTAGTCTAGTACTCCTATAAATTCGTTTTTCTTTTGCGTGCATTGATATTCATAGTAAAAACCCTCTTTTCTATTTATTTAAAAAGAACATACAATTTTCTTATATATGGATCGTGCAATTGCATTCATCTGCAAAAGATCTAGCTAATTTGCATATTCTTTTAAACATTCATTTTAATTAATTCCCTATTAGTTTTTTTCGGTTTCTTATGGGGTGATCATCTTTAGTTAACTATTACGTGTAATTATATTCATGCAGATATTCTACATGATTTATAGTTGCATAATATTTTCGTAAAAAGTTTACAGGACACACAATATTGTTTCCATATATATTTATGTATACGTATATATTTTTGTTTAATCTATCTATCTATCTATCTATCTATCTATCTATCTATCTATCTATCTATCTATCTATCTATCTATCTGTCTGTATTAATGTATGTCTGTGTGTGTACATTTCCCTACGCAATAACTCTGTCAATTTTATGTCTACAGACTCAAAATTTGATATACAGGATACTGAGATTTGGGGGGGGGGAAATCAGTTTTTGGCCTGAAATTTTGCGACTAAGGGGTCAAAGTTCAACGATTTGACCTTTGAGAACGCTACCTAACTCCTCTGATAATTTTGGGTCTAAACATTTGAAATTTTAGATATAGGTTCCTTGGACATAGATATAACTTAATAACTTTATATGAGCCCAAACAATAAATGCTAGAAGGGTAATATAAGGGAGCAAAGTTAAAAAAAATCGACCGCTTTTTTTTTTTTTTTTGCTCAACAGACACCTTCAAATACACGGGCAACGCCCGACACCCATGCTAGTATATCTATAAAACTGAACGTGTCTGCGTATCTGTCTGTCTGTGTATCTGTCTGTGTGTCTGTGTGTCTTCATTTCCCGTACGCAATATCTCTGTCAATCTTATGTCTACAGACTCGAAATTACGGGTACTCAGGGTACTGAGATTTGGAAAAATCGATGTTATCGGTTTTCGGCCAGAAATCTAGCTGTTAAGGGATTAAACGTCAACGATTTGACCTTTGAGAATTCTACCAAACTCCTCTGACAATTTTGGGT
>NC_136484.1:24597028-24602028 GCF_053919585.1 Euprymna scolopes | reverse complement strand
CTAAAAATATTGACGCTTCACCCTCAACTGGGCACTTTTCTACAGGGAGTGGTCGCTTTTTTCGTTGATATTTTCGAAAGTCATCCCCTTTTTTCTATTGAATGGCCTTAATCTAAACTTTTGCCATATCTGCTTTGGCGATGGGCGCAACAGCAAAGACGTCCCATTTTTTTCACGTTTGTTTCCTCCTTCGCGGTACGAGTTCGAGCCTGCCTGCCTACTACCACATTTTTTTTTGCTCAATACACATTTCAAAACACCCGGGCAACGCCGGGCACCCAGGCTAGGATATATATATATATTCCAAATATATTTCACTGATCGTACAATTTATTCGTTTTTTTTTCTTTTTAAAGTTAAAAAAAACTTCTACCTTTCTGATGAGTCAACGCGGACAAAAAGTCAGTAATGAAATAATAATAACCGATTGTTTCTGCGTTACGATACAGATGCTGTACAAATTTGGGAAATTGTGACATGATAGTATATGTTCTGTTATTAAATTTAATATACACCGAGCTTCAGAAATAAAAGAGACGGTATAAATAAAGGGTGAAATATAATTTTAAAAAGCATATTTTTTCCACACACACACACACACACACACACACACACACACACACACACACACACACACACACACACACACACACACATATATATATATATATCTGTCTGTATGTATGTCTGTGTGTACATTTCCCTACGCAATAACTCTGTCAATTTTATGTCTACAGACTCAAAATTTAATATACAGGGTACTGAGATTTGGGAAAATCGATTTGATCAGTTTTTGGCCAGAAATTTTGCGACTAACGGGTCAAAGTTCAACGATTTGATCTTTGAGAACTCTACCAAACTCCTCTGATAATTTTGGGTATAAAAATTTGAAATTTTAGATATAGGTTCCTTGGACATAGATCTAACTTAATAACTTGATATGAGCCCAAACAATAAATGCTAGAAGGGTAATATTAGGGAGCAAAGTTAAAAAAATCGACCGCTTTTTTTTTTCAACAGACACCTTCAAATACCCGGGCAACGCCGGACACCCATGCTAGTATATCTATAAAACTGAACGTGTCTGCGTATCTGTCTATCTGTGTATCTGTCTGTGTGTCTGGTTGTCTACATTTCCCGTACGCAATAACTCTGTCAATCTTATGTCTACAGACTCGAAATTACGGGTACTCAGGGTACTGAGATTTGGAAAAATCGATGTTATCGGTTTTCGGCCAGAAATTTGTCTGTTAAGGAATCAAACGTCAACGATTTGACCTTTGAGAACTCTACCAAACTCCTCTGACAATTTTGGGTCTAAACACTTGACAGTTTAAATATAGGTTCCTTGGACATGGATCTAACAATAATTTTATTTATTTATAATAATATTCATATATATATATATATATATATATATATATATATATATATGTGTGTGTGTGTGTGTGTGTGTGTGTGTATACATACTAGCATGGGTATCTGGCGTTGCTCAGGTATTTGGCGGTGTATGTTGAGCAAAAAAAACAACAAAAAAAAAACGGTTAATTTTTTAAAATTTGACCCCAATTATAACCCCTTAACATTTATGGTTTTGGGTTCATATCAAGTTATTAAGTTAGATCCATGTCCAAGGAACCTATATCTAAAATTTCAAGTGTTTAGACCCAAAATTATCGGAGGAGTTTGGTAGAGTTCTCAAAGGTCAAATCGTTGAGCGTTGACCCCTTAATCGCCAAATTTCTGGGCGAAAACAAATCACATAGATTTTCCCAAATCTCAGTACCCTGCATATCAAATTTTGAGTCTGTAGACATAAAATTGACAGAGTTATTGCGTAGGGAAATGTACACACACAAACACACATGTACGAAAAGACGATCACGTGGGAGACCTTACAGTGGTAACGAGAGAATGAAGAAATTATTGTACAAAATAAAAAGTGAGTTGAATTTCTTTTCTTATCCTTTGTTTATTTTTGCGACTGAAAACTACAACGTGTTGGTTTCCGGACAACGTTATAATTTCTTTAGGCTGCAGCACTCTTCTTTTATTTCATTCTCTCCCAGTCCCAACTGATCGGAAACTCGCATGCGGAGAACAAAACAACGAGAAGGCAAAAAAACTCATAATTCAGCACTAACTCCATCTCACGTAAACCACCGTTTCTGCACTTTCTCGATTGTCTGAAACTCGGGTTCTCTTTCGCCGTAATTTGTCCCTTTAATCGACCACATGTCGCTCATATGCAAATTACTGGTACCTGCGTTACTATATAAAAAAAAAAAAAAATAAAAACCCAAAACATACATCTACAAAATTACGTTTCTGTTTTTCCCTTCTTCCTTCCTCTATCCTATTACCTGGCAAGCCAAACAGAGACGCAGTCGTTTGCGCAAATAATACCTTCTATTACACATCGTAAATAAACGCTAACTTGAAACAGGTGTAAAAGACTAAAATATATTTTTGTATCAGCTTGATTTGGAACTTGATTTGAAAAATGGCTGCAATCGTCAAAACACACACCCACATCTAATTTCAGCCTTTAATAAATCTTGCATATCTAACGGATACAGGATCCAACACGCAATAATTTTATCATCCGCATTAAAATGTTAACACGTTGGAATGTGTCTTATCAACATGCTTTTATGTTTATTTATAAGTAGACAAATCTCTTCTAATACTATTGTAAATATCTTATCATAATAACTCCTTTTCCAAAAAATAATTCACACAAACACACAATTGCTAATACTGTTATACATACATACATACATACATACACACACACACACGCATATATATATATATATGTGTGTGTGTGTGTGTGTATCTATGTATGTATATATATATATATGCATATATATATCTATGTATGTATATATATGTATATATCTATATATGTATATATATACATGTATATATATCTATGTATGTATATATATATATTTATATATATATATATATATATATATTTATATATCAGAACAAGTAGTTAATAAAACATTAAAAAACACTTTGAAAAAAGTTAGAAATATATTTCATTTTAAAAAGGAAATACTAAAAAAATGGATCGTCCTTAATCTGCGGAGTTTCAGAAGGTAGGGATTAGCAAAATGCGGGATCGGATTTGGCTTGCAAAAGTATTTAATGAAACTACAAGTAAAGCAAAGGGAATAGGGGAAAGAAAAAGGCGATTTCCCGTGAATGGATGGTCTGGTGAAGGGTAAAATATCCAATAACGGTAAAATCCAAAGAAGTTGATTAAATTTCCATTTTCACAAGCTAAATCGAATGGAATCGCGTTAATGGAAGATTATCGTTATATATATATATATATATATATATATATATATATATATATATATATATATATATATATATATATATATATATATATATATACCGATAAAGACTGAAGGATCGGTCGAAAATTATGTACCTGTAAAAAAAATTTTTTTTCATAATATTATTTTGTATTCCTGCACGTCACCAATTGAAAACGAATAAAGGAAAGTAATAAGCTTTTATACTTTTCGTATTCTTTTTTTTATACATTTCCATTCATATATATATATATATATATATATATATATATATATATATATATATATATATATATATATATATATATACATATATATATATATATATATATATATATATATATATATATACCTCTCTCTCTCTCTCTCTCTCTCTCTCTCTCTCTGCTTACTACGTAATGTTGCCTCCTATTTAATATGACGCCATTTTTTTCTTTTAAAAATGCTAATTAAATTTTATATTACCAGACATTTTATATATATAAGTTTATAGTAAAATTGGTGGGTTGCGGAAGGGGTACTATATATATATATATATATATATATATATATATATATATACGAGGGGCGTCCATTAAGTAATGCCCCTGACTCACTTCCCATAGGAGTAGAGCAACGAAACTTGGCACAGTTATTAGTTTTTTTCTATATAGGAACCACCCAGAGTTATGCATTTCTCCCATTGTTTGATGCAGCTCTGGAGACCGTTTTGTAGAACACCCCATGTTGGTCCTCCAACCACGGCGTAACTTCAGAAATCAAGGCTGCATCATCTGGGAAACGCTTTCCTTTCAAAAACAACTTCATGGCTGGGAAGAGGTGAAAGTCAGATGGTGCAAGGTCAGAAGAATAGGGTGGATGGGAGAGGATTTAATAACCACACGTCCGTGCTTCTGATCTGGCGACATACGCGTTGTGGACTGGAGCGTTGCCCTGCAGGAGGAGGGTACCTTTACTGATCTTGCCCCGCCTCTTAATTTTGATAACTTCCCTTACTTTGTTCAAAAGTGAAGCATAATAGGCTCCTGTAATTGTGGTACTCTTTGCCAGGAAATCTGTCATCACTACTTTGTTTTGATCCCAGAAGACTGTGAGCATGACCTTGCCAGCGGAGGGTTGCACCCTTGCCTTCTTTGGAGATGGTGAGTCCAAGTGCTTCCACAGCATTGACTGGGCTTTTGTCTCTGGATCATAGTGATGAACCCAGGTTTCATCCTGTGTAATCAGTCTTTTGAAACACTTTGACTCATCTTCTTGGCACATCTCCAAATTCATCCTTGAGCACTCGACGCATTCTCGCTTCTGGAATGGTGTGAGCAACCTGGGAATCCATCTGGCAGACAAGACACCTTATGCATATGCAAATGGTCATGAATGATAGCTTCCACAGACCCTGTACTAATCTTGACATCTTGGGCTATTTGGCGAATAGTAATGTGCCGATCTTCCAAAATGGCAGCCTCAACTTGACGGACAGATGCCTAATCAATAGCAGAGAGGGGGCTACGAGGCCTGGAAGCTGTTTCCACAGACTTCCGGCCATGTTTGAATTCACGATGCCAACGTTTTACAAGGTCATATGATTGGGCATTATCACCATAAGTTTCTTTCATTTCATTAAAAGTCTTCTGTTGTGTGCGTCCTTTCAAATACAAAAACCGAATCTCT
>NC_136484.1:24582028-24594528 GCF_053919585.1 Euprymna scolopes | reverse complement strand
TTACAGAGTCTGAGCTTTGTACGACAGCTAAGTCTCTCTCTCGGTTCAAAATGTTGAGATCCAGCAATAAGCAAGAGCAAGATAGCCAGCAACAAGTTAAATTGCAGACCAGCTTAATGCGGGTACTGACCTCTCGCTTTATGGTTTTTTAAATCAGAGATTTGCTTTTCCTAGAAAGGTTGCCTTCACCACGACTTATGGGAGCCATCTCCACCCCAACACACACATACATACACACAAACACACACGGTGCTAGTTGGCCGTTGACCCCCAAAAAGGGTTTATTCGCCCTTTGGAAGGCCAAGAAAGAATTTTCAATTAAAGATTAAATAAAGCGTTCAGTTTGAGAGTCTGTATACATTCCCGTGTTCGGTGAAAATATTTCCAGAATCTGGAAAGAGGTACCAAAAGAGAGTCGGGGGGTACAACAGCTGAAACGCTGTGAGAATAATATTATAATTAAAAACAAGGTCTTGTTTTTAATCCTTCAGGGAGACTAGCCACCCTCCTCACCAAACAAGTCTGGTGGAGGAACCAGTTTAGTCGCCGGTGACCCGACCATGATGCAGGTAGTACTGGGTTACATGGTACCAGTAGCATATGACATGACCTGACATACATACATACATACATACATACATACATACATACATACATACATACATGACTACATACATACATACATACATACATACATACATACATATGTATCTATATATAACATTAAATCGTCTGTATATTTCACTGTTTTGTTGTTTCAGAACGTTTTTGAATACAGATTTATAATTCGTATCAGTTTTATAGAAATCGCTCGCGACAAGTCATGAAGGCACTTGATATATAAGAGCTAAGAAAATAAAAATATAAAATACTACTTCAAGGTAAAAAAATAGCAAACGATAAGTGTTAGATGTTAGATGTTGAACCAGAAAAACAGCAATTCTTTCCCAGTTGTCAGAAACATCACACGTACGATATGAAAACTAAAGAACAAAACAAGAGAAGCGAAAGTTACGAGGCTTCCCATTTATATTATTCTCACAGCGTTTCAGCTGATGTACCCCCAACTCTCTTTTGGTACCTCTTTCCAGATTCTGGAAATATTTTCACCGAACATAGGAATGTATACAGACTCTCGAACTGAACGCTTTATTTAATCCACGGGGGTTGATTTTTTTTCGTTCTGTCAACCATGACTTGCTAAAAGTGTTAAGTAAATTTAATATTTAGTCTGTAGTGAGGATTGGGCCTTTAGTCTCTAGAATACTATCACTTAGAACTGGTTGTACTTTATCCCTTGCGCCAGATGTCAATTTTCTTGCCCTTTTAATCTTATCATTAGGTTTTTGATTTTTTGGCAAAAAGTTTGGGGTCTGCTATTTAACATTGAAACACAGAGTCGGGCTGGGTTGGGCGACTTTCCAAAAACACAGCACCATTCTAAAATCAAAAAGGATGCTGATAACTGTTAAAGTAAAAGTTTATTTAATTTATGTCCTCCCAGTAGTTTTATATTATATCGCCTTAAACAACTAGCCAATCGCATTGAAGTGTCTCAAAATCACGTAATGCGTTTCATTATGAGACATCGCCTGATCGAAAGCAAAAAATATCTACCCTCCGTCAAACTACTTCCCTACCTTCTCCATTTGATGAAATCAAAAGTAAAACTCTTAAACTTTTTGGCCATGTCAAACGATTAACCACTGGCCTGTCAAATTTATGCTTTGAGGGTATGGTAGAAGGAAAGAGAGGCAGAGAAAGGCCAAGAAGGTGGAGAGAAAATGTTTATGATTTGTCTCTCAACAATTGGGCGTCCATCAACTAACTTGCCCTAGATCAGAAAGAATGGCGGAAATAAGTCACGTGGGTCCGCAATCCGTGCCAGATTGAAGATGCGACTCGTGGTACTTTTTAACATATCATGACTCCGCCCCGAGGACGAGTAAAGAAGTTAATACTAATCTCTATTAGATGAAGATAGGTTTGCATATCTGCTTTATATTTCGTTATATAGGGTTCACTCTTTAACGAATTTATGAATTTTGAAACAAGGGTTATATTAAGTTTGCAAAGGAACCAAAAATGTGGTGAAACCTTTTCGTGAAAATTCAGATTATTGTGAAATCTTTATAATACATATTAGACATCAAGTAATAAATATTTCTCAGATTTTATTTTAATTTAGGGAACGCTCTCTGTCCCCCCTCTCTCTCTCTCTGCATATATATATATATATAATCAGACAAGTATTGTTAAATAGCACGGAGTGTTCTCGCTTGACAAGCTTTATTTGTAGTTTTTCAATTTTTCTAATTGTCTTTCTTGTATAATTTTTTTACACACGAGACGCTTCACTAATACAAGAAATTTGAATATAATTTTAATTGAAGCATATAAAATGATCCAAATTTTAAGAGAACAATAATCAAACATGCCCGAAGATGACTTTTGAAAACTCAGTCGAAAGTACTTAAAAAAAAAAATGGACCAAGACGACTACGGAACTTTTTTTTACACAGATTCAATCGAGAATTAGAAAAATTAAAAAAAAAAAAAACTACAAGAAAGGTTATTAAGCTAGAACTAGCGAGTTTAAAATTCCTACGTGTGAGACATCAGCTTGGTTTTTAGTTAGTTGGATGGCCACACCCTTTGTTCGAGACGAAGCAAATTCATTCCATAATCGGATTTCGCCGCGGTTTGCTTTATGTGCCTTAGTTAATAAATTTTCTTGTGCATAACGCGTTTGCTCAGTGGCAGAATGTTCGCCTTGGATGCAAGATAGTTGGGTTTCAAATCTCGAGTTGGGATGTGTTTAACTGACGAGGTCAAATGAGGGTGAAACCCGAGTCTTGGACTTCCGGTTTGTTGGCTGTCATGGCTCTTGTGAGCTGCGACGATGTTTTACTGTAGAAATTATTGTATAATCTCTCACATTGTGTGTGTATGTGTAAAAATACCCGTTCACATACACTTTTCACGATAAAGCCAGAATTAGATAGAATCGAGCAATTGCATCGACAACGGATAACGCCAGACCCAAAGTGGGTTTCGATGTACTGCATCGCACCAGTGAAGTGCTCCGACATAGGCGCGAAACCAGGTCGTCGCACGCATGAAGTGTGCAATACTGACGACCTAACCATATGGGCCACGGCGCAATCTATTGACTATGCCTCGACTTTTTAAATTCTTATATTTTTATCCAGTTCTACATTCTACGATGTGATAAGTAGAAGTGAATAAAAATATAAGAATTTAAAAAATCGAGGCATAGTCAATAGATTGCGCCATGGCCCATATGGTTAGGTCGTCAGTATTGCACACTTCATGCGTGCGACAATCTGGGTTCGCGCCTTTGTTGGAGCATGTCACTGATGAGATGCAGTACATCGAAACCCACTTTGGGTCTGGCGTTGTCCGTTGTCGATGCAATTGCTCGATTCTATCTAATTCTGGGTTCTAGCTTTATCGTGAAAAGTGTATGTGAACGAGTATTTATATATCTATCTATAATCTCCTCTTAATGTCATATATATATATATGTATATATATATATATATATATATATATATATATATATATATATATGTTATATGTCTGTCAGTGTGTGAGTCTATCCTAAAACTATCTAAAATTTCCTTCTAAAATTACCATCTTGTCCCAAGGGATTGAGAATGCTTGAAGTCTGTCAATGAATAATTATTTACGCTGTAATATTAATGACATTTGCGCCATCGTTAAATTACACACTCTCTATCTATCTATCTATCTATATATATATATATATATATATATATATATATTACTACTACTACTACTACTACTGCCGATCAACCACAGGTGATATGAAATAGACATATATTAAAGATTATAGAAACAATACGAATCTGAGAGAACTGAAAAGCCTCCCAAATTCTATCACCTGGCATTTAATTACCCACCACCATCACAAAAAGCGGTGTCACAGGTCTCGGTTGATACCATGGACAATGGTTGCGAAGAGTCAAGGGGGATGGAAATACCGATGATGTCGAGCGACATTCAGACCTCCAATAGAAATCCTGGAATATTGGGCAGGGTGGTCTTATTCACATTAAAATTCCGGAGAATGTCAACGGTCATTATCAGCGAGAAATCAATAGTAAACGGCGGTTGCGATAAGTCAAAGTTATTTGTAGTTACTAAGACACAGGGGAACACCACTGTAATAGCGATTGCACTTCAAATGATTGATTTTTTTTGGGGGGGAAGGACGTCGAGCAATCTCCAAAATAGCTTTAAAAATGTTGAACTTCAAATTAAAAATGACGAATTATAAATATGTGTCGCGCACGCACGCATGCCGGTCGCTAACCAAAACGCATTGAGCGATGGGGTAAAGCTGTCAAAACTGATGTCGTCGGAGATGAATAGTTCAAGTAATTAATCCCCACAGCTGTCGGATAATAACACCTTCTAGGGAACAGTTATATATATATATATATATATATATATATATATATATATATATATATATATATATATATATATATATATACTATCAGAGAAGCAGAAACAGACAGTCAGAAAGCGACATTAGCACGAGCCAACTGCTGAATCCGATCCCTCCTGCTTCCTCCCTCTGTTTACCGCTTGGGAGCACGCACACGAGGCGAACAATAAAATAATTCATCGCAATTAAATCAAATGTGTGTGTGTGTGTATGTGTGTGTGTGTGTGTGTATTTTACATCTTTTCATTATTTTGTTAGCTCATCATTTGTTGATCCTTCTTTATCATTTTACTCAGCATCACTGCGGGTATTTACCATCAATCGATATTCATTTTGTAATGACCGATTAACAATTTTAATCCTGAACAAAATAATAATGACCAAAACTGTTACAAATTTTATGATCGATTTAAAATAGATATTCTTGACGATTATCGGTGACTCAATATGATGAAAAAATACCTAAGGTAATCGCAAGTTGATCATTTTTAATGATAAATAATTAAGAATTAAATTTATTCTTTTAATTGTTTTAATTATTCATCAGTTTTAATTTGAAATTTGATATTTTTTCCTTTGATTTTTTAATATGGAGTTCATCTGTTTTAACGTGAGATTGTACTTTTCCATTTTAATATTTTTTAATTTGAAGTTCATCTGTTTTAATTTGAAATTGAACTTTTCTATTCGATTATTTTTGATTTGATGTTCATCTGCTTTAATTTGAAATTGAACTTTTCTATTCAATTATTTTTAATTTGAAGTTCATCCGTTTTAATCTGAAATTGAACTTTTCTATTCAATTATTTTTAATTTGAAGTTCATCCGTTTTAATTTGAAATTGAACTTTTCTATTCGATTATTTTTGATTTGATGTTCATCTGCTTTAATCTGAAATTGAACTTTTCTATTCAATTATTTTTGATTTGATGTTCATCTGCTTTAATCTGAAATTGAACTTTTCTATTCAATTATTTTTAATTTGAAGTTCATTTGTTTTCAATTTGTGGTTCATTTTTTTAAACGTGAAGAATGATTACAAATGTTTGTTTTAATTCACCTTCTAAATTTAAAGTTAAACTTAAAAAAGATAAATTTCAAATAAAAAAAAAGCTTACAATTAAAAATTTTAAACACTTTATAGTCAATAGTATTAAGTCCACGTCGTTGAATTACACAAAAAGTGTAGATAAACCTGATAACAAGCTACCTACGTCATTTCGAAAGGGTTAATTTTAGAAACAAGGGGAATTCCGAAAGTTATTAACGGCTACCTATTGACAGCGTCTTCAGTAAACACGATCCTGCGCATGACAAAAACATTTAACAAACAACAAAAGGGGACAAATAATTCACCTCATACGTCACATTCGTTTGATTGGACGAATAAAAATAAAAGATTAAACAACAAAGGAAAAGGATGGAAAAACGACAAAAAAAAAAAAAAAAACAACGACAAAAAAAAAAAAAACAGCGTTGGTGTCATTCAGGAGAAGTGGGAGGGGGGTGTTTAATCCTGATGACCCAGGTCAGCAAGCGGTTGGAAGGCAGTGGATAAGGTGGTGTGTTATTAGGAATGATTGTTCTCGAAAGCAAGTCATGGTCGAGAAGAAGACGAAATATAAAAAGAATAAAGAGTAGAAAAAGAAGACGAACAAGAACAAGAACATCAATAAAAAAAAGTAGAAGAGTAAAAAATAAAAAGAAGAAAGAAGAAAAGGCGAAGAAAAGGAAAAAGAAGAACAAAAAGAACAGCTATAATAATAATAATAATAATAATAATAATAATAATAATAAGAAGAAGAAGAAGAAGAAGAAGAAGAACAAGAACAAGAAGAACAAGAAGAACAAGAAGGGAGAAGAAAGAGAAAAAAGACGGAGAAAGGACAAAGAAAAACAAACAGGACAATAATAATAATAATAATAATAATAATAATAATAATAATAATAATAATAATAATAATAATGGTGCTTGTTAAGATAGAGTCGATATATAGATTTTTTTTTAAGTATATGGCTTTAAGAAAAACAAAATACCTTCATGTGGAAAATAGTAATATATCAAAAAGTTACGAAAATTCATCGAGTTAAAAATTTTACGGAAAATTGAGGAAATTGTATTTTCTAAATGTGTGCAAAATGAATAACCGATGCTCAAAATGTATACGCATTTTGACTCCTCCCTTTACTTAAAAATTCGACAAAAATCAGGAAATTAACCAATTTTAATGAAATTTTCTGATTTATAAAGTAATAATCACGGAATATAATGAACGCATCATTTTTTACTCGAAACTTAGTAGAAATGTATTATTTTGTCTAAAACAAAAAAACAACTTTGCTCAAGTTATGATTTTTAGTAGAAAATAATGAATGAATGAATGAATGAATTAATTAATTTTTTTATAAAAATAAAGTTTCGTAAATTGTAACAAAAAAAAAAAAAAAAAATTTTAATGAAAATTACGAAAAAAGATCCTAACATCCGTATTAATGAATTCGACATATCTCGAAGAAAATTTTATTCCTCGAAGTACTAATATTATCATTGAATAAGGAGTAATTTATTTAATATTTTCACACACAAAAAAGTTATAATTGCAAAAAATATTTCTACTTTTTTTAAAAATACATGTTTCGCATAATTTTTATATGTAGGATTCAAATATTTCCCTCGCTTGAATTAATGTGAAACTTTCGGCGTAACATAATTTACATATAATCTCGAAAAATATAATTTAAAGGCAGGAACATAAAAAATAATTAAATAAAAAAATAGTAAAAATTATACAAACGTTCACGATAGGAATGTAGGGATGCATGGCTGGGAAAAAAAAAGAAAACCAACACTCCTTACCTTCTTTTAACTACCTGACGTAATTTAGTCAATTCAATTTCTGAACACTTTACTAATTATCTTTGAAATAGACGCAGAAAACTAGTATTTATCTTTTAAATGATATTTACGATGAATTTATTTAACTTCAAAATTTAGCTGAATTTGTCAGCTTCCAAATGTCGCCGTGAAAATATTTTTCATTATAACTTTTTTCCACGTGTACAAATGTTTTTTTTTTCCTTTTGGAAATTAACTTTAGGCTTTTATCTTTCAAATACAATCAAAAAGAATCCTACAAAAGAATTATGAAAAGCTGGCTTTGTTCTACTCGATGGATTTTCGTAATTTATGGATATATTACTATTTTCGACACCTTCTCAAAACAGCCATTGCCTCATGTGTCTATCTATAGACTATGATGTTAGGGGTGAAACGATTCCAATATATTTTCCGATTCCGATACAATTACTGATTCTAATACAATTACCGATTTTGATTCTTTATAAATCTTTAAATATTAAACTATAAAGTTGTTATTTTATCAAGATTACCGTAAAAACACATGGTAAAAGTGCAGATGCTTTCTTAAACGTAAAAATACACTTTTGAGGGATGATCTATCGATTTTAGTTTTACGGGTAGTTTAAAATCAATAGATATTTATTATTTATTGTTACTATCAGCAGTAAAAGATTTTTCATGAAAGAAAATCAAATATAAAAGTAAATTAAAAGATTAGGTTTTAGCACCAGAAACTTGGCAGAAATTTTCCCGATTCCGATACCGACTCTGATACCCTCCCAAATTCCTATTTTTTTGGTTCGCAATTCTGATCCTGATTAACCGTCCCAATATATATATATATATATATATATATATATATATATATATATATATATATATGGAGAGAGAGAGAGAGAGAGAGAGAGAGAGAGAAGCAGGCACTGAGAGAGAATAGGGGAGAGATAGATAGAGAGAGAGAGAGAGAGAGAGAGAGAGAGAGAGAAAGGGGGAGAGAGAAAGAGAGAGAGAAAATAAAAGAGATAAATGTATTGTCCCGTCTTCGGACTAGGATCTAGGTGTAGCATCTGCTCGGTCAGCGGAGAAGTCACCTTTGACTAAGTGAATTTTTATTTTTGCCCCCTCCCCGACAGAGTGTCTCGTTTGGATGAGCTGGAATTTTCCCAATATTAAAAAAAACGACCTTGTGTCTTTTTTTGTCCTTACGCGGGAGAGCAGGAGGGGGGGGGGTAGGTAAATAAGAACCATTAAGAAAGACTGCATAAAGTGGACAAATATTTCTTTCGCGCGACAAGTGACAAAAGAAAAGAAAAGGAAAACGACCTGAAAAAAGAAAGCAAAAGAAAAGAAAAAAAAAAAAAACGAAAGAAAGGAGGAAAATAGCAACGTCATCTGACGACATCACCAGGTGTCATGCGTGGCTGACCGGCAGTCCCACGCACGCACGGTCGCAGATACCTGCAGCAACGACATCATAGTCTATAAATAGACACATGAGGTAATGGCTATTTTGAGAAGGTGACGTCTTCCTCACTTCCGTTAAGGCGGATGGAGATAGGAAAGGGAAAGGGGTGACTAAACTCGTCAAGGTGAGTATGGATGGCGGTTTAGCTGGAAAGTATTAATCCGCCAGGTAGGCGTGTATCGGGTCAAGACAGAAAAGCAAATAAGGAAAGAAAATTAAATTGTCTGTGTTTTCTAATTGTAGTCGTTAATCTTAAATGATTTCTTCAATCTTTTATACGTGTTTTCTAAATTTGTTAGCTTAGAAAGTAGTAATAGAAGAAATATTTCGACCACCCGTGATGACAGAAAAATAATGAAACATCCGATATAATAAAACTGTAGGACCACTGATCATGTATATATTTTTTTGTCTCTACGTAACTTGCGCATTACTTTTTTTCTTTTTTCTTTTAGTATCAATCGAATTTTTCTAAAAGTCAAAATCGCAATAGTGCAAACCTAAAATGAGCTTATTACTATGATGGAAGATTTTCTTCCGAATTGTTTGATTTATTCCCCACTTCTTTTGATACCGTTATTATGATTTATATCATCTATCTCGTTTACACGTTGACACAACGGTTCCCACTGAATCACCGAAGTTAAGCAACATTGAGCCTGGTCAGTACTAAAGGGGTAACCATTTAGGACTTCCAGGTACTGTATGTGCTCTCCGCTTATCTTGGCATTGCTTCCAGCCGTTCTGGACTTCTCCTTGCCACTGGACTCAAACAGTGCCGGTTCAGAAGAGGTGTTGTTGGAGATTGCGCAACCCTTCCCTCACAATTACACGCGCAACTGCACCTACAGGGGGTATCGTTTGTCTTTCGAGACTGAACGAAGGAATCTATCTCGTTTACAATATTAGCAGATTCATGTGATGAAGGTTACCAGTTTTAGAGAGGCGGTCATTAGTTTTTAGGGATTCTCACGCCAGTTTTGTGGTTTCACTTCAGGGTGTTTTGTAAGATTAGAAATATTTTTGGAATGAGCCGGATTCAGAGAAATATTTTCAGTGAAATAGGTTTGCAGGTTTTATAAACTATTGTGAGAAAAACAAGAGTGGTTGTCATATGGTAAACAAAACATAAAAATGAGTTAAGAAAGCATATATTCATAAAAAGAAATAATTTATATATGTTTTAAATGGAAGGTTTACAGCAATAGGAAAACATAGAATGTTCGTGAATGTTTTTAAAGTTCTTGTAAAAACAAGGTGAGTCATTAACTGAGACATTAGAAGATGTTTGGATCAATTAATTAAAAGCCGTCAGTTTCAGGAGTCGGAAAAATCGTATTCAAAACTCCTTTGCTTAATTAAATACATTATAATTCATTAAAAGTTGTTTATTGATCCAACGTTCATTTACTTGTATATTAATAAAGAAAAATATTAATTTTAGTTGTGATAAGTGTACCGTGAGAATTTAAAAAGCCATGCAAAAACAGTTTAGAAATAAATGATCAATGGGTTAAATCGATTATTTGAACACTATTTATTTATAAAATATACACCTATGCAAGTCATTGATTAAAAAAAATCCATTAAAATAAAATACACTCATAGAATGAATAAATATGTATATATATTAAAAACTAATTAGTTTGCTAAAACATAATATTTATGGAAACCAAAATCTCATTCCAAAAAACTAAAATATTTTTGAATTCAGTGACACTCGTACGTCACTTAAGAAAGTAAAAAACATACAGCAGCAGCAGCAGCAGCAACATCAACAGAAGCAGCATAACATTTCTGTTCGTATGTCAAAGTCAAGGTTAAATACAAATTTCAATATGAACTAATGAGATATATAGCTAGAAATGTGATACTCATACCTAAAAGTATTGGTATTAATTTTCAATGTTGGGCAAAACCAGCTCCCCAAAAAGAGGGACTCTGATAGTAGTCAAAAATGAAAATTGCTTTAGTATAGAAGGGTTTCTCTTACGTTGACTAAGGACAAATACACTTAAATGTAGCACCAGAACAGATACTACACTCCGATCTCAGCACGAAAGCCTGTGTCTAAAAGTATTATAAACATGATGATGTCCAAAGGCAGTTAACATTCGTACGTGCGTTACGTCTTTAAAACATCTACATAAATAAAACAATAAGTGTGTGCATGTGCGTGTGTAAATATTTAACCGATAAACTCTACAGGTCTCGTAGCATTGAAATTAACAGGAAATAGCAATCATACACCAAGGATGGTTTATAACGAATAAAATCTTTGTTTGCCTGTATACATAACAAGCAAAAAATATGTTGGCAAGCTGAAATGCAAAATGTCTATTTCAACTGGTTGATATATTTCTATTACTTGTGCGCAAGCGCAAATTTATTCATAGCTTGAAGTGGTTTAATTTTACATCATTCTTATCTATCTAGCGATAACTCAAATGATAGAGAACGCGTTTGGAGCGGCAAATATTTTGGTTTCGATTTTATCCAATGGCACCATTTATATATATATATATATATATATATATATATATATATATATATATATATATATATATATATATATATATATATATAATATTTATGTCTCGGCAGTAGAGTGAAAAGCATATCTTATTTTTTCTTTTATTAATATTATTGAAATTTTTTCCTTTCTTCCTTGTACACATTTTTGTGAATTACTCCATGGATTTCTGCCTTTGGATTATTATGGACCATCTTCTTCCAATTACGGGATTTCCTTGGATTTTACTTGTGAAAATGGAAATTCAATTAACTTTCTTGAAGTTATATATTTGGATTTTACCGTCACTGGATTATTTATCTTCCACCAGACTATCCATTCATGTGTAATCACCTTTTTTTTCACCATATTCCCTCTGCTTCACTTTTTTTTTTGTTATCAAGTAAGATCTTTGACTTACTTGTTGTTTCATCAAATACTTTTGCATGCAAAATCCGATCCCGCATTTTGCTAATTCCTACCCTCTGATGAGAAGGAAAGTATTTCTTCGAAACTCCGCAGATTCAGGACTATCCACTTATCTAGTGTTTCCTTTTCAGATTAAACATGTTTTTAACTCATTTGAAAGTGTTTTTTAACATGTTTTATTAACTGTTTGCTCGTATATATATATATATATATATATATATATATATATATATATATATATATATATATATATACATATATATTTAATTTGGCTCTGTAATAATAAATACAAAATCAGCATGAATTAAAATATATTTAAGCATATTTTACACCGCTAGCATGATATCGTCCGGTAAGACAAGATGGTGATTTGGGATTAAGCTGATGTTGCTAACGCAACAAAAATCAAAATTTATATTTTTTAAAATCAATTGTTCCAAAATAAAATTATATCGCCTGATCGTCCATTTAAGTAATTCGTTTAATTGATTTGATTTGGAGACTATTCAGCTGTCAATTATTTTTACTGTCAATTATTTTACTGTTAAGAACGAAATGTTAGCGTTTTATGTGATCGTTGATGATTAAATGGACAACGACTGTACTTACGTGTTAGGTTGGTGCAAAAATAATGTCGTTTTTTGACGTTCATCTGCGTATATAAAAACGATATTTTTGCACCAACCTAATATCATAAAGACTCCAACCCATATTCCTTATTTTAGAAACAAGTACT
>NC_136484.1:24567028-24577028 GCF_053919585.1 Euprymna scolopes | reverse complement strand
CACTTTTACATACACACAACACATATCACACATTTACACACACGACACATATCACACATTTACACACACACACGACACATATCACACATTTACACACACACGACACATATAACACATTTACATACACACAACACATATCACACATTTGCACACACGACACGTATCACAAATTTACACACACACGACACATATAACACATTTACACATACACGACACATATCACACATTAACACACACACGACGCATATCACACATTTACATACACATAACACATATCACACATTTACACACACGACACATATCACAAAGTTAAACACACACGACACATATCACACATTAACACACACGACACTTATCACACATTTACACACACACCACACATATCACACATTTAAACACACACGACACATATCACACATTAACACACACGACACTTATCACACATTTACACA
This sequence comes from Euprymna scolopes, assembly GCF_053919585.1. NCBI lineage: Eukaryota > Metazoa > Mollusca > Cephalopoda > Sepiida > Sepiolidae > Euprymna > Euprymna scolopes. The sequence goes on along the minus strand of NC_136484.1, from coordinate 24,576,576 downwards.
CACACCACACATATCACACATTTAAACACACACGACACATATCACACATTAACACACACACGACACATATCACACATTTACACACACACGACACATATCACACATTAACACACACACACACGACACGTATCACACATTTACACACACAGGACACATATCACACAGTTACACACACAGGACACATATCACACTTTTACACACACATGACACATATCAAACATTTACAAAAACTAACTACAGATATCACACATTAACACACACACGACACATGTCACACATTAACACACACACGACACATATCACACATTAACACACACACGACGCATATCAAACATTTACACAGACTTAATGCATATATCACACATTTACATACACACACGAAAAATATCACACATTTACACACAGAGGACACATATCACACATTTACACACACACGACACATATCACACATTTACACAGACTAACGACACATATCACACATTAACAAACACACGACACATATCACACATTAACACACACGACACATATTACACATTTACACGCACACGGCACATATCACACATTTACGCAGACTAACTACACATATCACACATTAACAAACACACGACACATATCACACATAAACACACACACGACATATATTACACATTTACACACACACGGCACATATCACACATTTACACAGACTTACTACACATATCACACATTAACACACACACGACACATATCACACATTAACACACACACACACGAAACATATCACACATTAACACACACACGATGCATATCACACATTAACACACACACGACACATATAACACATTAACACACACACAACACATATCACACATAAACGAACGCACTACACATATCACACATTTACACGCACACGACACATATCACACATTTACACACACACGACACATATCATACATTTACACACACACGACACACATCACACATTTACACATACACGATGCATATCACACATTAACGCACACACGACACATATCACACTTTTACATACACACAAACCATATCACACATTTACACACACGACACATATCACACATTTACACACACACGACACATATCACACATTTACACACACACGACACATATCACACATTTACACACACACGACACATCTCACACATTCACATACACACACGACACATATCACACATTAACACACACACGACGCATATCACACGTTTGCATACACACAACACATATCACACATTTACACACGCGACACATATCATACAGTTACACAGACTTACTACATATATCACACATTTATATACACACACGAAATATTTCACACATTTACACACACACGACACATATCACACATTTACACACATGACACATATCACACATTTACACAGACTAACGACACCTATCACACATCAACACACACACGACACACATCACACATTAACACACACATGGCACATATCACACATTTACACACACACACGAGACATATCACACATTAACACACAGGACACATATTACACATTTACACGCACACGGCACATATCACACATTTACGCAGACTAACTACACATATCACACATTAACAAACACACGACACATATCACACATAAACACACACACGACATATATTACACATTTACACACACACGGCACATATCACACATTTACACAGACTAACTACACATATCACACATTAACACACACACGACACATATCACACATTAACACACACACACGAAACATATCACACATTAACACACTCACGATGCATATCACACATTAACACACACACGACACATATCACACATTAACACACACACACGACACATATAACACATTAACACACACAGAACACATATAACACATAAACAGACGCACTACACATATCACACATTTACACACACACGACACATATCACACATGTACACACACACGACACATATCACACATTTGCACACACGACTCGTATCACACATTTACACACACACACACACGACACATATCACACATTTACACATACACGACACATATCACACATTAACGCACACACGACACATATCACACTTTTACATACACACAAACCATATCACACATTTACACACACAGGACACATATCACACATTTACACACACACGACACATATTACACATTTACACACACGACACATATAACACATTTACACACACACGACACATATCACACATTCACATACACACACGACACATATCACACATTAACACACACACGGCGCATATCACACATTTACATACACACAACACATATCACACATTTACACACACGACACATATCACACAGTTACATACACACACGACACATATCACACATTACCACACACGACACTTATCACACATTTACACACACACGACACATATCAAATATTTACACAGACTTACTACATATATCACACATTTACATACACACACGAAAAATATCACACATTTACACACACACGACACATATCACACATTTACACACATGACACATATCCCACATTTACACAGACTAACGACGCCTATCACACATCAACACACACACGACACACATCACACATTAACAAACACATGGCACATATCACACATTTACACACACACACACGAGACATATCACACATTTACATACACACACGACACATATCACACATTTACACACACACGACACATATCACACATTTACACACGCACGACACATATCACGCATTTACACACACACGCGACACATATCACACATTCACACACACCACACATATCACATATTTACACACACACGACACATATCACACATTAACACACACACGACACATATCACACATTTACACACACACGACACATATCACACATTTACATACACGACACATACCACACATTAACACACGCACAACACATATCACACATAAACAGACGCACTAAACATATCACACATTTACACACTCACGACACATATCACACATTTACACACACACAAGACACATATCACACATTTACACACACACGACACATATCAGACATTTACACACACACACACGATACATATCACACATTAACACACACACAAACACACGACACATATATCACATTAACACAAACACGACACATATCACACATTAACACACACACGACACATATCAAACATTTACACACGCACTACATATATCACGCATTAACACACACGACACATATCACGCATTAACACACACACGACACATACCACACATTAACACACACACGACACATACCACACATTTACATACACGACACATACCACACATTTACACACACGACACATATCACACATTAACACACACACGACACATATCACACATTAACACACACATACGACACATATCACACATTTAAACACACACAGCACCTTACACATTATCAAACACACACGACACATATCACACTTTTACACACACACGACACATATCACACATTTACACAGACTAATGACACATATCACACATTTACACAGACTAACGACACATATCACACATTTAGACACACACTACACATATCACACATTAATACACACACAACACATATCACAATTAACGGCACGTATCACACATTAACACGCAAACACGATACATAGGACATATTAAGAAACACACACAGCACATATCACACATTAACGCACACACTACAGATGTAACACATTAATACATGCACACAACACATATCACACATTAACGCACACACTACACATGTAACACATTAATGAATACACACAACACATATCACACATTAACACGCACACACGATACATATGACATATTAAGAAAAACACACACTACACCTTTCACACAGTAACACACAAACACACACACACACACACACCATACATATTATCAAAACACACACACACACACATTGTGTAATACACGTTTTCATAACGCATGATCGATCTAGTTTTAAATATTACTGTCTTTTCGTCATGCAATGTTAAGCAAGTCAAACTCGAAAGCCATTGTCCGTCCATTCAATCCTTGTCTTCACGACTACCCTTTTGAACTACGCTATTCAATGGCGCAACTTTTGGCGTCGATCTCAGATTAACGGCCAAGCTTCATTAGTTTCATACGAGATCAACAATATCATTTTATATTTAAATACTAGTTATACATATCTTAAATTACGGCATTCATGTATACATTGAGAGAAGAATACCCATCCTTAGACGGGTTCGTGCTGTCTTTATTTATCTATACGTTGTTAAGCAGATGCCAAGCGAGCGAACAATCTTTTCATTCATAAATTGTTGAAATTCACTACGAACTATTTTTCCACATAAACACCAGTCGCCATTTTCCCCCCTTTTCTTTAGACGCCCACGGCACACACACACACACACACACACACACACACACACACACACACACACACACACACACACACACACACAGAAATAGATATGAACGGACACACACACACACACACACACACACACATATATATATATATATAAAGAGAGAGAGAGAGAGAGAGAGAGAGAGAGAGAGAGAGAGAGAGAGAGAGAGAGAGAGAGAGAGATCTTGTTTTTTACAACCGAACTATGGCGTGCTGTGTACTCATGAATCTTTTTTGTAAAAGTTTGATAACTCTTAGTATATTTAAAACGTGCAATTTAATAAAAATAGGTAGAAACAATTGTTCGTAAATAAAATATTCTTCGAAGTGAAATAGTGTGTGCGTATGCGAGGACACTTCTCGACTTGTATACTCAACCAATTTGTAATCTACAGACTTGAAGTTTAGGTTATAGAGTATTCAGGCATGTGGACATTTTTTAATGGGGTTTCTTCCGGCAAAGGGTCTTCTACGAGATCAAAATTTAAAAATTGGTACTTGGAGGTTATCGGATTTTTATATGTTTGTCAACAATTTCATGACTGCGCATGCGCGGTCGTGAAACATGACAGCTTCCTTACGTTAAGAATAAGTAAGTTTAAAAACACTTCTTTAAGACCGTAGCAAGATGGTCTAATGGTCATCGTACTTGGTTCACTGTCTTTAGGTTTTGATTTTGATCTCAGCTCGCATATTTTTAGTCGCGTGCAAGCGACTCTATAAGTCACTCCGTCGGTCGGTTGGTTGGTCTATCGGTCTGTCCGTAACACTTTTGTGCTTGGCCTTTTTGGTTAAGATCAACGGTCTGTTGTTAATAGATGCTGTTCTTAGCTTTTTAAGCTTTTCTTCGCCTTTTGGCCAAGATCAGAGTGTAGTATCTGTTCTTACTAAATGCTGTACTTATGTTTGTAACTTTGTAATATAAAGTGGGGGATCACTTTTCTGTATTAATTTAATGCAAAATGATCAACCACTTTACAACCAGTCAGTCTCAAAGCCATTCAAGTCATGCTCCAGATCATTCAATTTGTTTTTGAAGAATTCCAGTTATTTTTTAAGCATTCAAGTCATTCTTAAGGTCATTCAATTCATCGTTAAGTTCATTAAAGTCATTCTAAGTCATTTACTTTTTATTTATTTAAGTCATATCAGCCCATTTTTCGGTCATTTTAGTTTATCTTTAAGAATTTCATGTCAATCCTGCATTCACGCATTCATTCATTACACGAGAGCACGCGACTAATGGCTATCGGCCTTGTTTTTTTTTTTTACTTACAAGAAGTGAACTGTTTAGAAAAAAACATAATACTTGAATGCACATGTCTCAGTTTCTTTCCGTTAGCTTTTTTTTTGTGTGTGTGTGTGTGTGTGTGTGTGTGTGTGTGTGTGTGTGTATGTGTGTGTGTGTGTGTGTTAAAGTCTACTGAACTGAACTATATAAAACAGTTTTATCAAGAGAGGGAAAGTATTTCATATGTAAACATCTATTGAATACTTTTGTAAGAATAGTAAAAAGTTTTGTCAGCAGATTTTTAAACAATGACTGAAATATTAGAAATTTGCTGGTTTGATAACATCCTGAACAGTTTAAAGTTGATTTTTACGATTACCTGTGCATTTTTTTTTTGTTATTAATCATATGAATAATAATAAATAATAAAATAATAATAAAAGCCTAATAACTGAAGTTTCTGTATTAGTTTATGAAGGTTCATGCGGTATTGACCGAAGTCCTAATTCCCGTACCCTACGTAGGTATAAAAAGTGTAAAAATAAAGAAGTGGGTGAATATTGTAAACTTTCCAGCTGACTACAATATGGTTGTCTTCAAGTCTAATGTAAAAAAGTTTTTGGTGAGCCGTTCCATATAAGTTAACCAATTTACCGAATTTCCATTACTAACGATTACTTTATTGTCCAATTGTCTACTGTACACTCTTTAACCCTTATCCTCGAGTGGCCTCTGGGCCTTGATAAGTGGTGATACCTTTGTAAAAAAAAAATAATCAAATAAAAATAATACAAAATCAGGGATAAAATAAGTATGAGTCGATGGAGATTCGAACTTAGAACCCTTGTTTTTAAATGCTGTGAGAGAAACACCCGGCGTTTTAAACTTAAATTTCAAGAACATTTTAAAACTAGCGGATCGGGGCACCCGACATTGCCGGACCGTAAAATAAAGTAGAGTTTTAAAGTAAGTAAAACTAACATTTTAATTCATGCTGGTTAGAAATAGGCAATAAAGAGTTCTTTCTAAAACCTAAATGACATGAAATGAATTGAATTTGAGCATGCGCAGAAGGAAATAAAAACATGTCGGCAAATTGAAAATGGACATTTTTTTCATCGACTCAAACAAGGATTTTACTCGTTATAAACTGTTCTTGGGGTACAATTATTATTTCCTGTACAATTATTATTTTGGTGCTATTTGACTAGTGATTGAAGAGTTTATCGGTTAAATATTTACGCAAATACAGACACGCACATTTAGTTATATAGATATGAATCTTTCACGATTTATTGTCTTTATTTATTTCTTATTTTTAATCGAATGGAAAATAAGTAACGAGAGATGCAGGATCACATCTCTTTATCTCTACATTTCTCTGCCTCTCTCTTTCTCTATCTCTTTCGCGCTTTTTTCTCCGCATTCTCTTATCAAGTACTCCCCTTTTCTCTCTAATGGTCCTGGATATGACCTTAGACTATATCCAGTGGTGAGGTCCCAGCTTGCGGGCTTTGAGGAGTGTGGAGCCACCCTTTAATTACCATTGCTCCCAGGTCCACTCTGACCCGGAGTGGTAGTACGTTAGGGTCCCAACTATGGGTTAAATAGAAACTGACTTGAAAACAACAAATATATTCTATTAAAAAAATTTTCTTCAAAATCTTTGGATTCGGCATTAAATAACCTGAAAAGGGTTGATATGCCGTAAAACAAAACCAACCAACCATCTCTCTCTCTATCTCCATTCTTCTTTCTCTCTATAAAAACGTTCCATATTTTTACAAATCAAGCGAAAGAACTAACCGTATACGAATTCTTACAAAAACTTATTTTAGTTGATAAATTGCTCAAGTAGCAATATTATGAAAATCAATCCAGGCAAGGCATGAAGCCATTTGATGTAAGAAACCAAGATAAACAAAAACAATACTTCTTCAATGTAAAAACAGTCAAGGACAAGTTCGAGATAGATAAGTTGTAACCCAGAAAACAGCAATTCTTCCCCGCTTATCACAAACATTTACATGTAATATACAATAAATTTACGTAAAACTATTGTGCTTAAAGAATTGAATTGTTTAATAATTATAATGCAAAAGTATGTAAGATAGCGAAATTTTGAAAACTTTATTTTTTATTACAGACAATTATTTAGATTTAAGTTTATTCATAATCCTCACAGAGTTAGTTGCCAGAAAGAATCTTTTACAAATAAGTTTAAATTTGGACAAATAAATTTTTTTTTACTACATTGGTTTCACTTCAAACAAGGCATATTGCTACTTGGAACGTAAGGAGCTACTATTTTAAATTATCTAACAAGAGACTGGGGAGTTGAGCAGTGAGATATCTGTTTACATTTAAACTTATGCAGGTTATTACAGTCAGGGAAGCAGGAAATAGGGATGGTATTCCAAAGTCTAGCAGACCGAGAGAAGAAACTTATTATAGTAAAAGTATTTCTGGCATCTAAGGAGCTGAATAGTTAAGGGGTGGGGTTTTGCTGCTTCTCAGGTTCCTATTTATAATGGCTTCCCATGGAACAGAGTTAAACACCAAGGTTTTTTTTTTTTTAAATGTGGAGAAAAGGAACAAAAATTTAAGATTGACTCAGCCGTGAAGGATTTCTCCTCCACTGACGGAGAACAAGAAATTGAACTGCAACATCTGAAGACTAGATACTACACTTTGATCTTGGCCTGAAGTATGCACATTGAGGGGCACATATGAGTTCATCAGAGATTAAATGGAAGAAAAAAGGGAAAAAGGAAAAAAAGGGTTAGTTTGAACCAAATATCGACTTGTCAGATGTATTTCTATGTGTCTGACTTGAAAGAACCAATTAATTTTATCTATTAGATATCAGTTCCTTCATGTACCTTTATTCTAGCTATATGAGAACGATTACACAACATTCACCAGCAACCTAGTTAAAATCTATCGTCGAAATTTCAAGAACAAAGTCGTACTTAATCTCTATCCCTACTTCTACTATTACATAAAAGTCACTTTGTGTGTGCGTGAGTACCTTCCTCATAGGTACCGAAACGGCTGAGCCTATCTTTTGCAGATTTCACACAAAAGTAATTTATATGTCTGGCAGTGTTCTTAGATATGTTTTGTACAGAAATTCACTCAATAAGTATCGAAAATCTTCAAAATAGCCTTTCTTCGCTTATAGATAAAAAGAAGAATTTTTAAAAGGGGAATATTTTACGTTACACCGTCAAATATTCCCCTATAAAAATTCTTCTTTTTATCTATGAGAGAAGAAATACTATGTTTATCATCAATCCCAAATACAGCTGACGTGATATTGTAAACAAACACAGACGTAATTTTATGAACGACATTATCATTATAATTATTTATTTATTTTATTTTGTTTTGCGAAATTAATCCACCGGGCAAATTATTCAGCAGATGATTGATTCTATAATAAAACATACGTAATCTGAATTAATTAAAATGCCATGTTTAAGCGTATTGTGTGACCGGGTAACGCCGGGCGGACAGCTAGTGTAAAACTAAATAAGATATGGCATGTTTTGTTGTCCTGTTGTCGATGAATCGCAACACAAGGAAGTTATCTTATTTCATGTGAATTAGCAGTACTTTCTAAACTTTCTGTATTATGTTCACTTTGCCGTTTTGCCGATTCATCATCAAATGAAAGATAGAAAAAAAATTCACTCAGTGCAAATCGCTTTTCGAATTGCGTAATCTCTGATAACCAGTTTTTGTTTTTTTTTCTCCCGCGACAGAGAAATCCTTTTAACTACTAAATAGGATTGGTCGAAAAGTTATCAACTCGTAAACAACTGAAAAGTAGTACAACAACAACAAAAAAAAAAGAAAGAAAGAAAACACCACAAAAACTGCCTTCAATGTCACTACCATATCTAAATCATAGTAAGACATGTTTAGTACCAGCGTACTCCACC